>NW_021940208.1:42009883-42596787 GCF_001715985.3 Manacus vitellinus | reverse complement strand
TCATTGTAAATACATATGTCATGGTAGAGATAGTTTGTGATCATGTGTATAATGTGATATGGTATTTATTTGTACAGTCATTGTAATATATTCCCGTTCCCCCACTTTGAGTCTGGTGTGTTTTGTCTGGAAAAACCCATCTCACATTAGGTTGAGATGTGGGAGGGGGGAATGGAGCTAGGGAATTGGATTTTGGGGCTATCTCAAACCATGACATAAAATGTAATTGCTTTAGGGTATGTATTTCAGGGTTGAAAATAAGGAGTCTATAAAGTGGTTTTATGTGGTTTTAAGAGGTATTTAGATTCAGGTTTTGACTTTTTTTTTTTTTTTACTGCAAGTTGGCTGTTTTCTATTGTCTCAGTTTATTCATTCCAATTCCTTAACAGATACGCATACTTTCTGTCTGTAATTTCTTTTTTGTATGATTTATGTTTAATTTTTTATGTCTCTCTTCTGTCAATTCAATTTTCTATCCCTGTTTTTTAAAATATAAATATTTCTCACCATTAAACTTTCTCTTTTTATGTCATTACCTTTATACTTAAATCCTAACTTCCACTAGTTAACAAAAATAATGGAGTACAAAAATAGCATTGAATCATCAATGAGGAGCTTCAGGCATTGAGAATTAAATCAACAGAGGAACAGAAGTAAAATGTGGAACCACTTAAAGTAATAAGAAAAGAACAAATTATTCATAATGATGTTTTTAAATATAGTTTCGATATTAATATGATAGAAAATATAATAGAAAAGATAGAAAAGAATGATATAATACAGAGTAACATGTGCATTTGTAGTGTCTACACACTGTATTACAGGATGAATTATGAGATATCATGGGGATGCAAAATGTCTTTTCTTAAGCTTTTTTTTCCCCATGATTACTTGTAGAGGGCAATTATGTGTCCCGTTGTTCCTCAGATGTACAGTATAGTCAGGGCTGAAAGATTAACATCCTAATGTCCCTAATACTGAAACCAGAACCATTGTCTCAGAGAAGCAATAAACACGGGCCAAAGTTTTTAAAAGAATATGAACAGTAATTTCGTATTGTTCCAACTGATAAGCCTTTATTTATGTATTATTAGTTTCATTTAGAAATTACACATGTGAATTTAGGTGGATGGAATTATTTATCATTTTTTTAGCACATTGTAACAGAGTAACACAGGTGTAACAGGGAAAAATTTGCAATCTTTCCTCAATGAACTCCAGAGCTATTAGTTCCTAGTTCAATTAAAGCTGAAATTCTCATAATTATGAGATCATTATTTGGGACATTTGGTAGAGGGAACAGAAGCACAGGTAGTGATTTCCTCACTCCTTCTGGTAACAAGGAATAATAACGATAAGAGAATGGCCTGGAGTTGTGTCATGGGAGGTTTAGGCTGGATATTAGAAAAAGAATGTTTGCCCAGAGGGTGGTTGGGTACTGGAAGAGGCTCCCCAGGGAAGTGGTCACAGTATCAAGCTTGACAAAGTTCAAGAGGCGTTTGGATGATACTGTCAGGCACATGGTGAAGTCCTGTGTGGGGCTGGGGATTGGACTCGATTCTTGTGGGTCCTTTCTAATCCAGCATAGTTTGTGATTCTGTGATTACCTAGTGGTTTCACCCCCTGCTTGCCCAGAGAAAAGTAAGTCACAATTTAATGATATCCATCAATCTTACTCATTCACTGTGCCCAAAGGTACTTCTAGATATCTGAACCTTCTCTGTTATCCTACTTTTTCATGTCTTCTCCCATTATGCCTCTCTGCTGATGCATTTCCACACCATCACAATTTGAAAGAAAGAGACACATAGGGCTTAGCTTCAGCTGGCCATGTTAATTTATAGGATCTGACATGATTTGACAAGTCTATCTCCAATTCCAGTTTTTGTCTCAGACTGCTTCTCATCTATAACAAGCCTGCAAATGTAAGTGTGCATGTTTGTGGACATGCAGAAGCATACGCATGTGAGTACATATCATAGAGTAACAGAATGGGTCAGGTTGGAAGGGACCACAGTGGGATTATCTGGTCCAACCTCCCTGCTCAAGCAGGATCATCCTAGAGCACATTGCACAGGATTGTGTCTGGATGGTTCTTGAATATATCCAGTGAGGGAGACTCTACAACTTCTCTGTGTAATCTGTTCCAGTGCACAGTAATTTGGAGGTTATTGGTTTTACATCATTTAAAATTAATGTAATATCAAAATTCATATGCTCACTATTTTTATATACTTTTGGTTTATTCAAAGTTATAATGAGAAAAAATAATGAGTAAAAAGATCAGAGCCAGTCATCTGTACGAAGAGAACTCCTATGGACCTCATTACACTGCCTGCACTCAACACAATCAGACACACACATGAATGCTAGTCACCTTTTAATTATGCTCGTAAAGAGGAATATGGGCTCATAAAAAGTGTAGTTGGCAACTTTATAAAAGCATAAAAGCTTGGTTTTAGTGGTTCCTTCATAGCTATCTAATAAAACAGTTAAAAAAAAATAGCTAACAGATAGTTATGTAACAACTGCCTTATTTAATACTGTAAAATGAGTATTTTCACTGTATATTAGTTCATAAGGAGGTAGACTGTCCTCTCCTACCTGCATTTCAAAATGAAATGCAAAAAAAATGTTTAACTTGTTTGATGTAGTCGAAGCGTTAACGATTAGAACTGTGTAAATATTAAAAAGTCATCTTTTGAAAGAATCATTCCATTTCTGCTAGACATTTTTGTACATTTTATTGTTTCTTTTCTGGATAGTGCTACCTAAATACCCTCTTCTCACAAATATTTAAGGAATTGATATTTTTATTAAAAGTATTCATTTTTCATGTGGACAGATGCATTATTTTTTAATTTGTTGCTCATCATCTATTTGCTTATTTAAGACCTTCATTAATGCAATCACAAACAAAAAGATCACCTAGGTGAGCTCTCCTCCTCTGAAATGAAAAATGGCAATAGGGAATAACCACAGAAATTTAACACTCACAGACTGCATTTTATTTCAGTTTTCCATGGGAACTATTCACAGCTAAATAATACATTTGTATATAACTGTACTGGTTCACAAATAATCTATCTAAAAAATAGCTTATTTGTCAAAGAGCTTATTGGCAAATAGCTTGACAGTTTCTTGCTATACTATGCCTTCAATCATGAAAAAAATCCAAAGTTTGACTGTCAGGATTCACCCTATTTTTACAATATAAAATCTGTATTTCAAATGGCTTGCACTAAAAACCATACGAAACCAAAAAACACCACAAAAATCCGCATGCAAACTCAAACTTACATCTACTAGTTTTATTTACTCTCTGATCTGTAATGAACTCTGACAGAATTATTTACAGTCAGATCTGCTAGAATTAAAACTGAGTCACCAGCTTCTACCATCACTTACAAAAGTATTCTTTCTGAAGCATGGAATTCTTTCCTATACCCAGTATTAGGAAGTGAAATAAGAAATTAGAGGATGCAAATGTCAGAGATAAATTTTATTTTTCCGTTTCCCATATAAATGTAAACTTGACCACTCATGAAGTTACACAAACACACTGAAAATCTCTGAAAACAACAACTCTGAAATTTAGAGTTTTGGGGCTTTCCTTGATTTTATTTCATTGTAAAGCTCAACTGCACCCAAACCTTCAGTATCTAGGCTAGTGGAAGACAGTGATAATTGTTACAGTTTGTCTTATGTTCCAGAGAATCATAGCATTTTTTAAAGAATAGTATTTTATTAAGATCATCTGTCATACAATCTTATCGCTTCATAAAAAGATCTTTTCCATTGATGTGTTTTCTTACAGTTTCTTTCTTTACATGTGCTACCATATACTCACTATCTATTGTCCTTTTTTCGTAGGATGTACCAAAAATATGCAAAGTTTGGGTTGCTGAAGGTAAACTATTTGACAAAGATGTAAGTTTCACATTCAAGTCCAAAATCCTTTAAAAAAGTAAAACAGTTCTACTCAGCTCTGGTGAGGCTATGCCTGGACTGCTGTCTCCTGTTCTGGGCTCCCTGGAGAGACATGCAGATCAAGTGAGTCCAGAAAAGAGTCGTGAAGATGCTCAAGTGATCATTTGTCCTATGAGAGGAGACTGAGGGAGAGTAAGTCTTCAGCCCGGATAAGAGAAGGCTCTGTGGGATCTCATCAACATTGATAAACACCTGAAGGGAGAGTGCAAAGAGTATGAAGCCAGGTTCTTTTCAGTGGTGCCCAGTGTCAGAAGTAGAAGCAGTTGGCACAAACTAAAACACAGGATGTGACACCTGAACATTAGGAATCACTCTTTTACTGAGGGTGATTGATTACTGATAAAGATTGCCCAGAAAGTTTGTGAAGTCTTCCTTCTTGGAGATATTAAAAACATAAATGAATGCAACCCAGAGTAGCTTTCTCTGGTTGACCTAGCTGTAAACAGGGAATTTGGCTGAGATGATCTCCAGAGGTGCCTTGTCACCTCGACTGCTCTGTAGTTCTGTGAAAAAATTATACAGTTGCTCAGTGAAGAATGAAATGAAAATTGCTAAGTAATGCTTGAATGTATTCAGATATTATTGTGTAGAACAGTGGTCACACTTCTATAAGTCTTATACGATTTTACATGATTTTTTTGTTTTAGTATATCTTGCAAAGATGTTTCAACAGTGACTAGTGAAGTTTACGAATAAATACACCTATAAACTCAAGTTTTCCAAATGTTCTGTTTCAGTAATTGCCTAACTCTTCATATTGTATTTTCTCTATTAAAAATACTAACCCATATTTAAGACATAAATATACAGAAAACTGTGGATATAATATATACACATATATGTAAATATGTGAAATTGTAAATTACTAAAAAAGTAGTGTTAGTGTAAATTAATTGAAAGAAAGTGATCATGAGATTTTAAAAAAATCTACCTGTAACCTCAACCTGTCTTGTAACCTCAAATGACAACTAAGTAAAATATAATATTAGGACAAAACAAAATCTTTAACTGAACTTATTTTTTATTAAACATAATGTGAAAAAGTTACAAAACAGTATCTAGTGAATTGTTTTCTCATCTTCAATTGTCAATGCTCTATGATGGTACAAGATACAAATAAACATCATTTGGGAGTTTATTAAGAAAGTTCACGATTTAGTACTAGTGCCAGAAGATGACTATAAAATCTTAGGGATTTTTCTAATGGCAGCTGTATATCACTCCTGACACAGTTTTACATGGTTTTGTAGATCTAAACAACCAGAAGGAAACTACTTCATCTAGTAGTGCAATATATTTCTATTTTAGTCTGAAAAAGGGTCTCATAAATTGATTTAGACAGATTGTAAAATAAAATTTGTTGACACTACATTACAATGAAATGAAAAGTATAATAGTTTTAAACTGAAAACATTAAAATTAACACAATAATGTGATGAGATCAATCAAGATGACCAGATTTATAGAGCACTTTACACATGGAATGACGTCTTCCAAAGAGTGTTAAAGTGAAAAATGAAAAAAGCACATAATGGATAAAAAAAATCTTCACATCACTAAAATTTTAGTCTTCAAAGAGATTTAAGATGAAGTATAAAAGAGTAGGATAGTTTTTCAAATGTTTAGGTTAAGTGAAAAAGAAAAGCAAGTACTAAAACTACTCAAAAAGCACTTGGAGTTTTAAAGAATAACTTTGCAGCTGTGCTTGGACAAAGCTTGTACCTTGAAGTGGGAATTCAACAATGATTACAAAGACACTCCCCCTCCCATTTTTTTTTTCCTTTTCAGAGTTAATTACTGAGAGGCAAATTCCATTTTGCTAGTATTTTTAAAATCTCTTTGATGGCCTAATTCACAAAAGTCAGTGTGAGAGAGGTTAAGACTGTTTTGAAAAGGTTAATCACTTCATGAATTGTTAGAAAACACACCATGAGACAGAAAAGTAAACATCAGCATACTTATATTTTTTTAATATGATGTAAGCAAAGCAGGACAACTGGGAACAGCAACAGAAATGCTCTCTTAAAAATCTGTATTAAGATCTGTATATAAAGTCACATAGCATTCATGTTTGGCTTAATGTTGATTTCAATATTCTGCTCATTTTCAGCTTGTGCAAGGCAGCTGAGAAAAACAGATCCAAAGGATTTCTGAAGCTAGACACAGTTTCTACCACTATCGAAACTGACAAAATTTTAACTGCAATATTGTCAAATTTCAGGAAGAAAATATTCCTTCAGTTTTCTACTTTTATATTAAGGAGCACTGTCAGTGGTTGTCAGTCATCTGTTTAAGAGAATGAGTCATAACCTTTACCCTGGCCAGTTATTATCAGAAGTCTGATTGATTGATTGAATTATATAATTTTAGAAAATAGGATATTGCCTTCCAGCTTGCACTGACAATCGTAATGTTGAAATAGTGTCTAGATATCTCAGTGTGAGATTGCTCCAATGTGCTTAGTGCAATGCATATGTGTGAAGAGAGAAAGACCATCCTCATGATTTGAATATGTGTGAAACTGATACTCTAAGGGAAAAACATTATATTTGACCTCAATATCCAAATGCAACTGGGAACATATTTTGTAGAAGATATTATTCAGTGCAGGTTGTTAGTGTCAGCTCAAGTATTTTCAGCACTGCAGAGAAATATGAAATTTGCTGCCCTCAGTGGTTAGGGGGGTGTGGATGGACTTCTTTTTTTGTATAGAAAAGAGTTGGAAAATCTTGGAATGAATACAGAGAAGTTGTCAGAGTAAGTAGAAATGAGAAAAAATTAAAACAAAAGATAATGGAGGCTCGTTCCTAAGTGGAGGAGGGGCCCTAGTTACAGAGGAAGCAGAGAAGCCAGAGTTACCGAATGCCTTCTTTGCTTCAGTCTTCACTGACAAGATCAGACCTCAGAAATCTCTGACCTAGGAGACCAGGGTGAAGGAATGTTGGAAGGGAGACTTTCCCTTGGTTCAGTTGGATTGGGTTAAGAACTCCTAGGCAAATTTGGCATCGCCAAGTCCATGGACCAGGATGGGATGCATCCACAAGTGGAAAGGGAGCTGGTAGACACCATAGCAAGGTTGCTCAGGATCATCTTTGAAAGGTTGTGGTGATCAGGAGAGGTGCCTGAGGACTGGATTAGAGCAAATTATTCTATGATTCTATGATTCTATTCTATGACTTCAGTCTACAAAAAGGGCAAGAAGGATGACCCAAGGAACTCATGGCCAGTCAGCCTCATCTCAATCCCTGGAAAGGTAATGGAGCACCTCATTCTGGAGGCCATTTCTGTCCACATAGATGACGAGAAGATGATAAGGAGTGGACAGCATAGGTTCACTAAAAGTAAATCATAAGTGACCAACCTGATTGTCTTCCATGATGAAACAACTACCTGGATGGATGAGGGAGACACCAGTGGGTATTGTCTACCTTGACTTCAACAAGGATTTCAACACTATCTCTAACAAATCCTCATAGGCAAACTCAGGAAGTATGAACTGGGTGAGTAGACAGTGAGGTGGATTGAAAATTGGCTGAATGACAGTTCCCAGAGGGTCGTAAACGGTGGCACAGGGTCTAGTTGGAGGTTTGCCATTAGTGGTGGCCCTCAAGATTCTGTATTATTTAACTTATTCATCGATGGCTTGGATGAAGGAGTAGATGACTCCTCCTTAAGTTTGCTGATGACACAAAGCTGGTAGAAATGGCTGATACCCCAGAGTACTGTCCTCCAGAAACATCTCAACAGATTGGAGAGATGGAAAGAGAAGAACCTACTAAAATTCAATAAGTGTAAATGCATGGCCCTGCACCTGATTGTCACAGTTTAGGAATGGTACTCCTCAATTCAATGCCCCCACCAAGACTCTCCCAAACCAGATACCACTTACTCGCTGCCCCCTTCCCCTCCCCCTTTCCATTCCAGTGCAATGGAGTTGAGAATTGGCGGCACAAAAGGGGAACATCATGGGTTGGGATAAGAACAATTTACTGGAAACAGCAACGCAATAAGAAAATGAACAGTAATAATATAAATAACGAAGTGTACAAGGGAGAGTGATTCACATGCAAAATACTCACCAAACCTGAGACAATGAACAAAGGTGGACAATGCCCCGGGGTTTTTTCAGCTGGAAACCACACCCTTCTTCTGAGAAACCAGAGAGCACACCTTGGAGAACCCCACTCCGGCAATGACATGAGGTGGACACTAAAGTCCTGGCTGAAACTAGGACACTGAGGAAGAATAACCTCAGGCACCACTACAGGAGCTGAGCTGCTGGAAAGCAGCTTTGAAGAGAATGACTTGGAGGTCCTGGTGGACAACAAGCTGTCAATTGCCAACCGTGTGCCCTTGTGGCCAAGAAGGCCAATGGTATTCTGGGGTGCATTAGGAAGATCATTGCCAGCAAGTCAAGGGAGGTGATCCTGCTGCTCTACTCAGCCCTGGTGAGGCCACATGTGGAGTCCTGTGTCCAGTTCTGGGCTCCTCAGTACAAGAGAGACATGGAGCTCCTGGAGCAGGTCCAGTGGAGGGCTACAAAGATGATCAAGGATCTGGAGCATCTCTCTTATGAGGAAAAACTGAGGGACCTGAGCCTGTTCAGCCTCAAGAAGAGATGTCTGAGAAGGGAACTCATCAGGGTCTATAAGTATCTGAAAAGAGAGTGTCAAGAGAATGGAGCCAGGCTGTTCTCGGTGGTGTCAAGCAGTAGGACAAGAAGCAACAGGCAGAAACTGATGCACGAGAAGTTCCACCTGAATATGAGGAAGAACTTCTTTACTGTGTGAGTGACTGTGCATTGGAACAGATTGACCCGAAAGGTTGTGGAGTTTCCCTGCCTGGAGATATTCAAGAACCATCTGGACACAATCCTGTGCAATGTGCTCTAGGATGACCCTGCTTGAGAAGGGAGGTTGGACCGGATGTAACCCACTGTGATCCCTTTCAACCTGACCCATTCTGTGGTTCTGTGAAATGCTCTGAAATGCACATAGGCATTTAATCAAGAATTTCCAAGTACTGTGTATATTGAGCAGTTACTATCCCCATCATCAAATATAGATAAATAAATAAAAAAATGTGTTAGCTTATATAGAAAAACAGATCATTGCTATTTTGCAAAAGAAATTGTGCTCAAATAGAGACATGTGTAGAAAGAGAACAAATCTGAAGAAAATAAATTTTCTGTTGTTGCAGAACCATATACACTTGGAAAATGCTAGCACCTGCTTTGATGCAGGGGGTGTTATGGCTCCCTAATTCTCAAAGTGACAGAATCCTTATGATCCTTAAAATATACTGCAGATATTTTTGGCAAAGGTTCTTGTTTTGAAACAGTGGGTTATTTTAAGTGGTAAAAAAATTCTGTGTTGACTGGTCAGTTGGATGTTTAAGATCAGAAAATACAGATCAGATCTTTTGAAATAGTCTTCCAATAAAAAACCTAAATTAAACATTAATAATAGAAAATGAATGAAAACCAACCGAAAAACCAAACCAAACAAACAAATGAAGAAACCAAAACCAAAACCAGATTTAGAAACTCGCTAACAATCAGCAGGAGTTCATGTGAGAGAAGCACTGTAGTGTTTACCTCATTTAGTCTGAGGACTTAAAAGCCCCTGTGTAATAAAGATATTTCTCAATATCCAGTCAGTTTGAACTGTGGATATTCAGCTTTATGGTCTTGAAATATATCCTCGGAGCTCAATTGCAGCCTCTTAGGGCTGCAACTGCCAGGTTGGATGAAAAATTAGTTGCATCTCGAACCAAATATGAAGAACATTGTTGGAAAAAAAATCTGAGTTCGGATTCTTTGATATCAATTTTAAGGAATTTGCTTTCATAGTGGGAGAGAGGACTAGGAGGAGAGTGTGCTGGTTTAAAAGTTAACCAGCAGGGGGAATGAACCCAACTCAAAGGAGAGATTATAAATCAGAATAACAATTTATTAAAATAATACAGTAAGTACAATAATACAAACAAAGAATTGGTCTCAACCCACAAAAACCCAAATGTATAACCCAGTACCCTGGGGCATGAACAAAGTGGTGTTCCTTGGGCCCTGTTTGAGTCCAAAGTAAAGGGAGAGGGGAAGAACCTGCTGGTGGAAGAGCTGCTGCAGTCTGGCCAGAACTGGTGATCGCAGTCCAGTGATGGTCTAAGTCTGGTTGAGAGCGATGAGATGCAGCCGTCCTCTGGATCCCACGAGTGGGTTGAAAAATGTTCCAAAACTCCAAGATTATATATCCTCCAGTTCAGGCAGGAATGTTCAGTGCTCCCCTCAGGGCGGGGAGTTCCACCAAGGGTGTGAGGACAGAAACATCCTCCTATCTCACAGGCCTCTTAACACCTAGTTTATAGCCTGAGGAGTCAGGCTCTATGGGCAGAGGGTGCGAATAGTCTATTAACAACAATAGTCTAGTTTCTGGGAAATGACATGGAAGGCTATAGAATACAGTTTTGGGTTACACCCACCATGATGAACTGATCTCAGCTGTCCTAACTAGGACAGAGAGCAAAGGTGTTTATTTGAAAGGTATTCTAAACCAACAAAAATAGGAAAGTATTAATTGCCCGTCTACTCTCTTCTCCACAACAGAAAATTTACTCTGCCAAACATAGATGTGGTGATTAGATATAACAAGATGGAATAGATGGACCTAATAATTAGCAGTTATTATTCATAGTTCTGGAAGTTATGGTGAACAACTATTGAATTACTTATTTACTGGATTTGAAAATAACACAGGCTAAAAATTGCCTGGAGTTGCAGGAGCAGTCTTGGTCTTAGAAGATTGGTGACATTAATGCTGCTTGAGTGGTCTGGGTTTCAAGGCTCTCCTAAGACGAGGAATCAGACACTTGTAAGTGTGATCCCTGGAAGTTGCCTCAGAGAATTATGCTGGCTATCTGCTCTGTCTGTGTCATTCAAGATCTGGTGTAGCTCAGCAAAAACACAGTGGAAGAGCTTCCTAGAGCTAGCATTCCAGCAACAACTCCAGTAAGTGTTTTAGCCTGGAAGTCACTCTCCAATCCACTGCATTCTGTGTAGATGTATTTGCAAGTTGTAGTGATATACAGCAATCCACAAAAAGAAATATGGAAAATGTTCAAAAGACAGTATAAATGGTTTGCTTATATTCTGTTTTATTTCTTTTTGTTTGCTTGTTTTTTTCTTATTGCTGTTTTAAGCTATTTTATTTTTATTACCAATACACTATATGTAACTGTGACACAATATTGCTGAAATCATTATTGACCCCTAATGAAAGGATGAGAGAGTAATTTCCTTCCCCTCCCTTCCTTCTCCTCCCCCTTCCCCTTTCCCCTTTCTCCTTTCTCCTTTCCCCTTTTCCTTTTGTCTGTTTTAAGGAGAATTTATCCTCCTTCTCTAGGCAGATGTACTCTCTGCTGTTAGAAAAGCTTTGGATGAACAAGATTAGCCATGCATTTATTCAAGATGAAGAGGGTCTTGGAACAACAACAACAACTACAACAATAACACCACAAAGAAGCAAAAAACCCCACAAAACCAAACCCACCAAAACTAGAAAACCCCCCAACTAAAAACAAAGGCAGAGGTGACTGTCATCTACTTATGCTTTTTTAATATGTACATTATTCATATAATATGTATACACACAGAGGTATGTACTCTATTTATCATTTGTATACATATACACATACTAAATATGTGTGTAGAACGTGTATATACATTACTACATAATGTGTACATGCAGTATGTGTACATGCATATATATTATTTGTGTGATACATAGTCCACATATACACTATAGTACAGGCATAATAAAAATATCTTTCTCCATAATATGATAAATTGTATAATCTTTAAAAGCATTGAACTTGTTTTGTATTATTTCAGTGAAGTTACATGAGTTTTAAATCAGCATGAAAGTAGAAAGAACACTTTATAGTGAAAGACTGTAATAAAATAAGATTCTGTGTGAGTTCATATTCACCTTCTTTCTCTCAGTTCCATACCTTTTATTCCTATCTTGCTCAATGTTTTTTCATTTTTAAAAAATTGCTATTTCATGTAACTTATTTTTTATCATTTTACAGTTCTGTATAATCTATGTTTCATTGCCCCAACAGCTTCCTTAAAATTAGTAATTTTATTAACATTCTTCCTCATGTCAGTAGAAGCACACAAGACTAACATAATTTCTAACAGAATCTCTCTTGAATGTCACCTTTTTATTCCAGCTCACTTTCACTTTTGTGGTGGATTGACCCAGCTAACAACTAAGCACCAGCTGCTCACTCACTCCTTGCCCCCAGAGGAAGAAGGAGAAAACTGTAAGAGCAAAAGCAAGAAAAACTCATGAGTTGAGGTGAAGACAGATTAAAAGAAAAAGGAAAGAGAGAGAAAAAAAAACAAAAACAAGTGATGAAGAGGCAAGCACTTACCACCTCCTACCAGCAGAACAATGACTGGCCTCATACAGACTCTAATGGTACTTTGGAAAGACTTCCTCAGTTTATTGGTAAGTGTGATGTTACACAGTATGGGATATTCCTTTAGCCAGCTGAGATCAGTGGTCCTGGCTGTGTCTGGTCCCAAACTCTCACCCACCTCTGGCATTCTCGCCAGGGGACAGCAGAGTAAGAAACAGAGGTGGTCTTGATGTTGTTCAAGTACTGCTCTGCAATAGATAAAACACTGGTGTGTTATCAAGACTGTTTTAGCTACAGATGCAAAACACAGCGCAATCTGAGCTGCTTTTAAGAAAATTAGTTCCATCCCAGCCAAACCCAGTACTAGTTTTATCTTTAAACATGGGAACATATGGTGTCTTACACTTGTTATAAATTTTTTTGTGACATCTCTCCTCAGTACTTTACAGTACGAATTCTGATTTACTATCATTTGATTCTATTAGAAGAATGGTCTGTCTTGGTGTTTTTTATCTGTTTTGTTCTACTACCTTTGATGGAACTCATTATACTCCTAAATTTTCCCCCCTAGTTGTATTTTGTTATTGTACACTCCCTTGCTTCTCCTTTGACTCTTGATTCCTCCTCCACAGAGAGTTGGTGCTCTTGACTACAGCAACAGTTCCACCTCTCACACAGAAGCAATGTCTTTATTGTATATCCAGCTTCTCATTTGCTGTAACAATGTTATGCAGTTTGTACTAGACGTCAAGAGGCAAAACTGATTAGCTCTGTAACTGCACTGAGAAGCTTAGGTATTGCATGAGAATACTAGTAGGAAGATGCCAGAACTCCTTATTCTCAGATGAGTGTCCTTACCAAATATTACCTCATGTGTGCACACATGCATCTTTCATACCTTCCTGTGACTTCACATTTTTGAAGCTTGTCACTGATCAGAAAAAAAGTCTAGAAAAGATTCCATTTCTTTTATCTGTACAAATCTATACCCTGCTGAATTAGGGAATTCTCAGGGAAATTGAGAGCTATTGTTTTTAACTTATGAGGAGCAAACTGAAATTAACTTTGTTCCTTCTAAGTCAGTCTTTCAGTTCTTAGAATTATTGTTGTGTTACTAAAAATGTACAATGCATAAATTTACACAATTCCTCCTCTCACCTGAATAATGGCAACCTGAGAGAGGGCTGTAGGAGTGCGAGTCATCTGCATAAAAATGAATTTAATCAAAAGACATCTGACTCAAATTTGTTCTTGAATTCAAAACAGATACTATAAAGTGTACTTACATTATTTTCAAGACTTTTCAGTGCTTAGCAGTAGAGCTATAAGAAATGAACTATCTGTTAACATTATCCTGCTCTAATCTTAAATGAAGAGAGCTTCAACAAATTAATGAATTATTCCATTCAGCTGAAGAGAGGCATTGTAGTATGAAAGACTTTCAGTTCTGTAATGCAAATTAGACAAAAACAAATCAGATTTAAACAGGCCTCTGCAACAGACAAGCTATGCTTTCTAAAATCTGCAGCGTATTTCAGTGTATTCTCATTGTCTTGATTATGAGAAACAAAAATATTACATAGTCATGGGTGACAGGTTTCAACATCTCCTGTCCTCTTTTCAGATATTGAAGGCTTTTATTTTGTTTTGGTTTGGTTTACTTTACTTTATTTCGTTTAACAGTCCTTACCACAAGAGTGATATTTGTCCTTTCAACAGCAAAAGCTCTTTCATTTCCACCCCTCTAAAATCTTAATATAGTCTCTCTCTCAGTCTGGGTTCCAGGCACTGATGGTCTATAAAAGTCATTCTGCTTCTGCCCTTCACACTCTTCTGTAGAAATTATTTCCTTGGGCAAGAAAAGGATAAGGCAAAGTTTGCTTATTATGTTTACACCTAAATCCTGGAATGATTGATTCATAACCACACAGGCCCGTAATCCAGTATTGCTATTGCTAGTAGCAGGCCATTAGATTTTAGTGAATTTACAAGGCCTCAGGACTAAGGCAGTGGAAGTGTGATTGCAACGTAGGGAAAAGAGGTAGGAACAAAGTGTGTGCATAACATTTTAACTGCATTATTATGCTTCATTTTCTGTAAAAAATAGATCTAGATTTATAGTGATTCTTGAATTAGACCATTAGGATTTGTGTTACACTAACAGTGAATTCTTGTCTACCTATATATTTGTGTAAGATTTGCTTCCTATTTGTTCTAAAGGACACCTTGAAGCATAGTACAGTTTTTCCAAGACTACTTAAAAAACTAGCTGAAATACTGAACTTCTTATTCCAAAATATTTATTCATTTGTTTTACTTGTTTTTTTGGTGTAGTTCTTTTTCTCCCCAGCTTCTTATTCTCAACAACCACATCTTTTACCATCTCATCTTTTCATTCTTTTCTCATAGAAACACCTTTCTCTTAGCAGTACTTTCTGGAAGTCTATTAAATGCCCTTTGAGAGAGCATAGATATCCTTCTCTCCAGGTCCCTTTTTCCAAGTAAAAGAAAATATTTTAACAGCATAAAGCTGTGTCAGGGGAGATTTAGGTTGAATATTAGGGAAATATTTTTCACTCAGAGTGTGGTCGGACACTGGAACAGGCTCCCCAGGGAAGTTGTCACAGCACCAAGCCTGACAGAATTCAAGTACTTGGACAATGTTCTCAGGCACGTGATGTGATTCTTGGGACTGTCCTTTGCAGGGGAAGGAGTTGGACTTCAGTGATCTTTTTAAGTCCCTTTCAACTCAGGATATTCTATGACTGTATGATTTTTCTTCAAAATTCCCAGTTTAGAACAATTCAGTGGCATCTATATATTGCACCATTTTGTTTTTTGAAGCTGGACTCCATTTTAAAGAAACATAACAAACTTTGTTGGTAATACAAGTTGCTGTAAAATGAACTTCCCAGAAATAGTTTATCTGGGCTTTGTTAGCGAAAGACCCCAGAAATAAACACCAACTGTGAAGCAACAACAGGAGCACACACCTCTGTGTCAGCCAGTAAACGTGGCTACAGGAAACAGGTTCTGTATCATTTGTCTTTTGTCTTGTAACATAATATTTTTTTTTCACAACAATTCAAATTATTGCTTCACTTTCTTATATCTACCATCATTCTGTCTTTATTAAGTAGTATCTCTACTCTTATCCAGTCCCACCTTCCTAACACTTAGCAACCTGTGACAATCTTTTGTATACTTCCGCCACACTGATGCCACAGCCCAGGCTTCAAATACATATATGCAGTGATAGCATCATAGAAACCTTTGTATTCCTGATTAGAAATAGATGGAAGTCAAAGTTATACTGTACCTGTGCACAGGTATGGCAGATACAAGAGGTGGACTTAGTTATTGGACCCCCTTGTAGGCAGAGTACTGAAGAATCCAAAAGCTAGCCCCCAGCTTTGCTTGTGGGCAAAAGCTGATGTCAGCTTGAAACCAATATTTGATTCTGACTGCACCCTTTGAATCACAGGACCTCTTTTCTTGCACTGCCTTCCCTGAGCTGACAGCAGAGTCAAGAATTGACTACAGATCACATTGAGGTTGTCCAAGTACTGCTGGTATTACATATATGAAATGTAGGAAACCTTACCATAAAAACTGTGGGATAATGATCATGGGCCGTTGTGGCTCAGATCTAGAGTGGTCAGGCTTCTAAATACCTACACGCAAACCAAGGATGAACTAGGAATAGGAGGTAGGTATCTAAGGACGTACAGATATTATACCTTCGGACTAAAGGAAAAAATACAAGGTTGGGCTCATTTCTCAGTTTGAGGTAACATGAGACAATAAAAATAGTGTTAGAATTTATACTTTCTGAAAACAACATAATTAGAATAGGAAGGAAAACATTTCTCAAGTTAAAATTTTGGAGAAGACACATTTTGTCTGGTTTATAGCTTAGACCCTTAAAAGGGTGTAAATTGTGAAAATCGGTGCAAAGAACTTCCGAGTCTGACCCACAAAGGTGTAAATTATCTATATTTTATATTTTCATGATTATGTATTTATGTTGAATGAGGTACTTGAATACTTCTGCAAATCATGAGGAAAATAAAGACTGTAAAGATTAGTTACCTTTTTCTTTATAATTCATGATCTCATGCAATTTCAAGATCAACCATGAAATTAAAAAGGCTGTTAGCTTGCAGTGATTTTGCTTTACCAGACAGGATATTTCAATAGCCTCAGTTTTTCTTCAGAAATATTTATTAATCATGTGAAATCTAATTTAAACAGGAGAATAATTAATTACTTGAAAACCAACAACTGTAAAAAAATAGTTCTAAAAGTTACAGTAAAATCCATAGTAATTTCTTTAAGAAAGACTGCCAAAAAGTCATGAACACATATGAATGGTTAAACAATGATAATGCCAAACTTTAAACAAAAATTGTTTAGATACCCGAAGTGTGATTTAGAGCATACATTAAGAAATGCAATCCACCAAAGCCAATTAAAATATGATTAAGGGTCCAGGAAACTCAGATATCTGTCCCAAAAGCTATTGTTTCTCACACAATTAATTCTGCAAAGTGAATTCTGAGTATCACTGTCTTTAAGGCATTGAATATCAAAATATACATCCTGTTTAAGGCTACTTGGAATCCAGACACTAAGTTTGTCTAGGTTATTTAGTAGAGGTCACATCAGCTGGAAGCACAAAAGATGAACTAAAAATTCAAAAGTTTCTTTTGAAAAAGTGAGTTTCAGGTTCACTTGTGCTTATGAAAAATTGAAACTACCTTTCCCAGAAAAAAGGCATCTAAATGCCAGGGGACGTCTGTTACTTCTTTATTTTGAATTGGGTCAATATATAATATATTCCTAGGTAAGGTAAAGCCCAGTTGTAACTTAATTAGAAAGGTATTAATTCCCTTAAGAGTTTTGATCCATGACTATAACCCCAGTTTACCTTATTTCTCATTTCCCGTTTCTGTTTTTATCCAGTATAACCTGAAATTCAAAAAAAGTCCTGGAAGAAAAAATTGAAGAGCGGATCCCCTGGTGCTTACAAAAATACTAATCTATAGACTCAGCTTTCCCATATGCACTTTATCCCTGTCCCTACTTGCTGCTGCTGCTCCAGCATGGGGCTGCCAGTGCTGACCAGCTGGTTGGTAAGGGATGAATATTCAAGTCTCCATAGTGAGGTGCACTTAAAACCTAGGTCTCATAATCCATTTTTGGGGAACTGTTGTAATTATCATGCAAATAGGTTGTGTCTTCTGTATTTTCGTACTAAAAATTGCTGAAAGGAAATGAGAAACTGCACACTCTAAATTCCAGTTGCACAAAGTTTTTTAGCTTTTGCTGTCAGATGAGGACTGAAAGTCACACAAAATACTATATTTTGGGTGGATTGAATGTACTATGTGACCCTCAACTTAGATGCCTTTAAGATATAGGATATGTCAATGCTTTATTCGGTACTGGGGATTCAATTTATGGAGATGGCTACCTGACCTCAGTTTTCTGTAAAGCTGAATTAAGTGTTCAGAAGTCAATCAGATTAATTTTGAAAGATATTAAATGTATAATGCACAAAGTTCCAAGAAAAGAAACAGCATAAATTTGAAACTCATTAGTGCTTTCTTACATATAGTAATGGACACAGCTACAAAAATGCTATGGTAACATCCTGGGTGAATAGCAACATTAAGTCTAGACTATTCAATCCCAAACTGATTTCATAATTTACTTACGTAACAACAGGCAAATATATAAGATAATCTTGAAATTACTACATGCATAAAAGACATTTTGAAGACTTTCTGATCTGTCTATATGTCTTTTTTCGTTAAATATGTGATTGTGAGAGTATTAACACAAATACACATGATAGGTCTGAAATTCTTGTGGAGTGGGGGGTTTTTTGTTTACATTTGCTTCATTTCTGTTTTTTATTTTATACTACCTTAAATAAAAAGTATTTTCTCTCTTCTTGTTTGCTATTTTACCCACAAATCTGTACCTTTCCATAGAAATAAGAGCAGTTAATCAAGCAAACAAAACTATTGAAATGATTGAGTTCTGAACAATCAAGGTTAAATTAACTTCAAAGGAAAGTAATTAGCTAAAATATTGAAATGAAAAACAAACAAAACAAATAAAACCACTACAAACCTTTACCTCAGGAATGAATCCAGAAATAAGACAAAGTGCACTTCGGAATTCAGTGTCAAGAATATAAATTATGAAGCTTGATTAAAAACTGTTAGAGACTATCTGGTTATAAACCAATATCCCATAAATAGAAAGTTTCCAAACACATGGAAGCAAATTAAAAGAAAATTAATGACTGATATATTTTGTATCTCATTTTTTGTTTGCTGTTCATTCAGTTTTGTGTTTCATTTATTTAGTACAAAACATTGAGAGAAAAGTATAGACAGAAAAAAAAAAGAAGCACAAAGTCCTCCCCTTTGGTGAACACTTCAACAAATGAGATGAAAATAACTGAAGTAATGGCATAGGTGGAAATACAGAGTTGAACTTGTTTTGTCAAAAGAAAGCAGAATTTGCGTCATGAATAGCAATTTAGAATAGTTCTCAGCCCTTGTGTTCACAGTTGAAATGTATAGGTGTTTGGTTACTTCTTTAATCTTCATAATTTAGGTTTAAATATAAGTTTCACTTGGCCAAAGAGTGGAGGCCATAGTAGGTATGTGTGTAAGCAGGAGTAGGCTACAGTGGTGATATATGTGGGAAAAACCACATGTTGCAATGTGTCTGTGGAAATGGGGTCCAGGCTGCCTTGAGACAAAGGGAAACAACAGTGGAAAATATGCATTGTGCATCAAAATTTAACTGTACTACATCAAAGTTGATCCAATTAGAGAAGCAACAAGGGCCCCTGCTCAAACACATCTGAAAAAGACAGCTCTTAGAGGCTGGAGAGACATACTCTAGAAAGGCACTCGAAGTCCCCAAAAGCACTGGAATCTGTGAGAGACAGATGTGCCAGTGCAGGGACAGCCCTGAGGAATTGCAGTCCATGGGTGACCCATGATGGCTAAGGGACAACCCTGAGAGACTGTGGCCATGTGTGACTCAGATCAGTCAGGAGAATTAAAGGCAGAGGTACATACCACCTCAACCTCCTATGCCATGCAACACCTGGCTGGACGAATTGGTCAGACTAAGTATAAGCTATGGTGAAAATATGTAAAATTGAAAAAGGGGAGAGAAGCAGATGTTTATGTACATGGAAAAGTGCATAGGGGGGAAAGTGTGTGTGTGAAAGTGTGTGTGAAATGTGCTCTTTCACTTTTTGGTGTGTTCTTTTTTTTCCTCAATATCTTAAAAAATGATCAACCTCTTGTGTTGGATGTCAACAGATTAAGATAGGTGAAACTCCCCAATTCTAAGGAGTTTTCTTGCATATGATCTCAAGACATAGGAAATTCACCATCACTTTCGTGTGAAAATTGCATACCATGACACTAATTTACACCTCAGTCTACAGCTTCTGTCTATCTTCATGTTATTAACCTACATTAAATATAGAAATATCTTAAAAGTTTATTTGAAGATAATAGTACAGAAATATACCCTTTATTTCTTTGTTTAAGGTAAATGTTTAAATATCTGAATTTTAGTAATCTAGTATTAACAAGCGGGCAAGAAATCTTTGATGTAGAATTTATGCTTACATGTTTGGTTACTAAACCAATGGTCTTAGAGAGGGAACAGTTTTTGGTTACTCTTTCTAATAAAAATACTTCACAAAAGAACAATATTATTTTAAATTTTGCAGTAATATAAATCACTAAAAAGGTTTTTACATTTAGTGTGCTGCTTTATAAGCAGAGCGACTCATAAATTGTCAGTCTGTTCATTAACCAAAACAATGAATAGATCATTAACAAGACATTATAAGACTGAACTCTGTAGTAAATTTTTATATTATTCAATTATATACTATGTGACATTTATAGATCATGTAACTTTATATATATTTTAATAGAGTTGTCATGTTTTAAACCCAGATAGTAACTGAGCACCATGCAGCTGCTTGCTCATTTTCTTCTGGTGGGATGAGGGAGTGAACTAGAGGAGTAAAAGTAGGAAAACTCGTGGGTTAAGGTAAGGACAGTTTAATAGGTAAAGCAAAAGACACAGATGCAAGCAAAGCAAAACAAGGCATTGATTCACCACTTCCCATGGGCTGGCAAGTGTTCAGCCATCTCCAGGAAAGTCAGGCTCCATCATACGTCGGGGTAACTTGGAAAGACAAACACCATCACTCCAACCATCCTCCCCTTTCTCCTTCTTACCCCAGCTTTTATTACTGAGTATGGCACTGTATGGTATGGAATATCCCTTTTTTCAATTGGGATCTATTTTGCTGGCTGTGTCCCCTCCCAACTTTTTGCACATCCCCAGCTTACTCACTGGTGAGGTAATGTGAGAAGTAGACAAGGCCTTGACTCTGTGTATTAAATCAATTTTGTTATACTATTTTTATTGTGAGTTTTATTGAGTATAATTAGAACTTTCAATGTGACTTCAGAATAAAGAATATTGGACATATTTTAATTATATTAACATGGTAGATTTCTTGTGTTGTTTTTTGTGTGAACAGCTTGACTTGACTTTCTTCTGAGCTGCACTTGATAGTATTTTGACAGCAACAACTACAAGGTAACCTAAAGTACAGGCACAGCAGGAGGAGGCTATCTTTACTGTTCTTCCAGCAGGGTGAAATATTCTTTCTGCTGCTAGACCTTGTTTTTAACTGATGGTAGACTGGAGGGGAAGAATCCTGCAAGAGTGTACTGATGTAAAGAATAAAACCCATTTTTATGCAACATATTGCAGGGGTTTTTTTTGTTTGCTGTGTAGTTCTTTTGTCAATGAAACTGCTAATGTGTGTTTTAACTAATGTTAAAGACAGGCAGTAACCTCTTTCAGCTAAGATCTTCCTCACACGCTGTTAAGAGTGGAATATTATTAAAGAGACAAGTTTGTTAACCACATTCATGAAAATTCAAAGCAGTTCTTAGTGAACTTTAAACAACATTAGAAAGAATAGGCTCTGACAATTCATGGCTTTGGTTTTTGCGATATTCTCTTGATTTCTGTGTTTATCCTGCTTCTGTTATGAACCGAGCTTGCAGCTGACACTTAGGAGCAAAGAACAGAAAAGGGTAATTTCGAGCTTCCTAATATATTCTTCTGCTGAGTAGATGCTCTTTAAGCTAAAAGTGCGTTAACAAATTTCAACATGATCCAGGAGATGTACAAATGAGCTGACAGATGAGCCCAGAGATGAACATCTGCCTTTTCAAATCTTCTCACATTTTCAAGATTTATACAAGTTGCCACCTTTCTTTGATTAGTAAGGCAAGCATTATTTAGTGATTCTTAAAAAATCTTTACTAAAAGTATATATTCTGTATGTTACAGGATTATTAGTGTACTGCCTCACACCGTTTTGTAAAAGATTTTTAGTCATAACATTAAATTAAAAACAAGCAATAACTATCTAAATGCCTTAAAAATCTGTTTTTATAAGATGTTGCTGTCATATCAGAAAACAACGGTATGTTTATAAATACCTGTGTATAGTAGGGTTCTCCTTGATGGAAGTAATGGCAGTGAGTTAGATTGTGCTTTGTCAGTACCATATAGCCTAAAGTGATTTTAGCCACTTTTCAGACAGTCACTAATCTAGTCATTTACTAGTATAAAATTTCTTCTATTTTATTTGGAAAGTGTAAGTATTGAAACTTCATATTCTGTCTAATGTTAAGGATAGCTTTCCTCCCTCTCAGAAAAGGAGCCGTCCATTTATCTAATCTACACAGCACTTTGCATCTGCATCTCAATTTTTATCCTTGGCATATAAGGCTCTGTGCTTTGTCATGTCTGAACATGTAACAGTTAGGAGTAAATATATGTTTTGAAATATATGTACATAATGGTAGATAAATGTATTTAATGATATTTGTGGATACCAACTCTTGAAGAGCAAAGAGAAACCAAAGAAAGCCCAAACTTTTCACCCTTCTTTTCTGAAAACAAATTCTTTCCTAAATATAAAATTCAATATTGCCTTCTACACAGAGTAGATCACCAGTAATCAGATCACTGATACTGATAATTAATTAACTTCTTATATATAGGAAAGATACAAATTATCATATCTACTATAGTAACTACTATGACTATGACTATGTTAGGATTTCCCAGACAAGATTTAAAACATTTATTTCAGGCACAGGTAACAATATTGGATAATTCAGCAAAATATAAACATTATAATTGTGACTCCTAGGCGAGACATAACTTCTGTGTGCAAGATTCATGGAAGTAGGGCTTATGCATGCTACATTCAAATAGAAATGTTGTGCTTTTTTTGTGTCTAACAATGAAGACAACTCTGAATAAGACTCTCTAACATATTTCAGTATTTTATAGACTATATTAAATTTAAATAAAACAAGAAATATTTCCTCCTCTACCCTCCACTTGATAGTTTTCTCTAAATTTGAGATCCAGCAAGCCATGATTTTTTATGGATAGAAAATTAGGTCACAAAAATCATAACAGCTTTCCTTTACCCTCTTTTGCTACTCAGCTTCCCTACTGATGAAGGTATTTTTGCAGAAAACACCTTATCTCTGTGTAATTATTACAGGACAATATTACCAATGTCAGAGATTAAATATGGTTTACTACCTAACTGGTAATGCATTTCAATTGAAAGCCTATAGATACTGATTATGAGATTAGTGCTATTGAGCTTAATTGTTTGCTTACCTGATAGATAGAAATTGCATTTAGGAAAACTGTGTATGACACCAAAACTTGTGAGGTTAAAATTACCACTTAAAAAGATGATGTCAGAAGTTCATCAAAGTTTTGGACAACTACCCCAAATCAATAGGATTACATTCAATGAAGTACATGAGAGGAGAAATCCAATATATAGGTAAGAAATGAGGAAAAAATGGCTAAGCACAGTGTTGCAGAGAAAAATGTGAAGGTTATCATGGACAAAAAAGTAGTTTTGAAGAGAACAATAAATTTTATTCTGAGACAGACTAGTAAGATTGTTGTATGTCAGTCAAAAATAGCAATAGTGAAAGAAACATAGTTTTCTAGTATCTGATGTTGATGAGGTTGCAACGTGTTTTATAAGAATGTAAAAAGAAGATTCTTAGGTTAGTAAAGCAGTCTTTTCCTCTCCTTTCCTTCCAGATTTCCCTAATCATGAATTTCCTTAACGTTCAGGAGAGGAGATACCTTATTATGTTGAATTTCATGCACCAACTCTTAAGGAAGATATTTTAGGTCTGAAGGAAAGGAACAAAATTAATTAGGTAGAAGCTGAAGAAAACAGATTTCCCTATTAAGAGAAGATCTAGGGAGAGAAATAAAGCAAAAAATGTCACAGTGAGACTGATGAAACAATTGCTTTTTTCAGCAACTTGGATGATTAAGACATTATGGGGCAATGCGAAAAAAGCAAGTATTTTTTAAATACAAGGATCATGAAGTACTGGAATTTTTTGAGGTCTCCCTTTCTGGAGATTTTTAAGAGGGGGTTAAACAAAACAACCCAAGTGTTCTTATCCTTCCTCAACAAATGAGGGAATATAAGTTTCCTGAAAGTACTTTCAAGATCCATATATTTTTGACTAGATGATTATGATGGATCATATAATACATCAATTTGCATATGGTTTGTATATTAGATATGAAAATACATCTGAATAATATTAAACTGTTTTACGTGTAACTACCTTGTTGTAACTTGTAAGAATTGAGAAGATACAGTTAAATCTCATCTGATTTCAGAAGGGCTGGGGCCCTTTCACTGTTGTTTAGGTAACTTTTATTTATCTTTAATTTACAGGTAAAGAAATAATAAACTCTCTTAACAGATACCAAATTTTTCTATCGATTGATATCAACCTAGGATACACTAGTTGTAGGACTGAGTTTCTGAAAAGCACCTACAGGTTTTAGCGTTGCAAGTTCCAGTGAAAATTAATATTCACTCAAGTTATCCAAGACAAGATTTGTGTGAATAATTGTATGCCTTTACTACATCTACCAAGAGCTCTTTCACTGAATGTATGGTTTTAGGCTCTTAGGGATACAGGACAGGTAAGGAGAAGGGGTAGTGCTTCAAGTAGAGGAGGGATTGTACTGTACAAGGCTTGCAGTTAGGAGCAACATGGTTGAGAGCCTCTGCGTTTAGATTAGGGGAAAAGCTAATAAAGTAGATGCTATTGTGGTATTCTACTGCAGATCACCCATCCAGTATGATGACATCAATGTATTACTACATAAGACATTAAGGGAAATCTCTAGATCTTGGCCTTAAGGATGAATTCAACTTTGTAGATATTAACTGGGACTCACACAGCAGACACAAACAGGTCCAGGGAATTTCTGAAGCCTGTTGAAGATAACTTTTTATACAGGTACTGACAGCCAAGTAGGAAAGGGGTAAAGCCTGTTTGGCAGCCAGTCACTAGTGATGTTCCCCAGAGCTCAATTTTAGGGCCAGTTCTCTTCAATGTTTTTATTAGTGACCTGGACACAGGATTTGAGTGCACACAAAATAAGTTTTGCTGACAGTACTAAACTAGGAGGAGCTTTTAATTCACTGAAGTGTAGAGAGGCCTTACAGAGAGATCATGATAGGTCAGAGTGTTTGGCAGTTACCAATCATATGAAATTTAGTGAGAACAAATACTGGATTTTGCACCTCAGAATGTAACCCTGGATGAACGCATAAGTAGGGGACAAGAGGCTGCAATGCAGACTTGCAGAAAGGGATCTGGGGGGTTTAGTTGATGGCAAGTTCAATGCAAGCCAACAGTATGCCCTAGTGGTCAAAAGGGCCAACTGTATCCTGAGGGTCATTAGTCACAGTATGACTAACTAGTTGAAAGGATTGTCCAGCTGGACTTGGCACTGGTGCATCCTCACCTCAAGTACTGTGTGCAGTTTTGTCTTTGCGAATGTAAAAAGGATATAAAAATATTAGAATATGTCCAAAGGATGACAACAAAGACAGAGAAAGGACTAGAGGGCGTGACTTAACAGGGAGTGACTGTGCATACTGAGTTTGCTCAGTTTCGAGGAGGCTGAGGGTGATCTCACTGCTGTCTACAACTTCCTCATGAGAGGGAGCAGAGAAGGAGGTGATGACCGCCTCTGGTGTTCGGTGATAGGACACAAGGGAATCCCTTACAGCTGCTTCACTAACAATTCAGATTAGATATTAGGGAAGAGTTCATTGAGAGGGTGATGAAGCGCTGGAACAAGCTTCCCAGGAAAGAAGTCATGGCTCCAAGCCTGCCACTGCTCAAGAAGCATCTGGGGAATGCTCTTAGCTATTTGATTTGGCTTTTAACTTGCCCTGTATGGAGTCGAGAGTTGAATGTGGTGATCCTTGTGGGTACCTTCCAACCCAGGATATTTTATAATTCTCTGATTCTAAACAAGATATCTCAGAATAATTCTATAGAAAAAGAAGATGAGCTCTTCAAGGGCATGACTCACCTCATTCTAAATGAGATTTGCACATATGGTGATCTAAATTGTTTCTTAAAATGACCTGCACCTCCCCATTTACTATGATAGTATTCCAGAATTCCAGACAGCTCCTTTACAGATGTCTGAAGTTATGCTATTTGAACTATTGTATCCTTAGTCACTTTAGTATGTCAGCATTGCTAAAAGATCTTCCAGAAGGAAAAAATGTAGAGAAATGCAATACATCCGAAGTTGTAATCTCCCTTATTAAAATCAAGGAGTTCGTACTTTTCTCTTGGGAATGGGATTTGAAAATAATCTGTGCTGTGGCAACATTTTTTCTTATAAAGAGGAAACTCAATCATCCATTCATTGCACTTAAAAAGTGTTAGAAGGTTTTTTCATAAATTATAATTGTTTACATGGATAAACTAATTTTGTTAATAGTTCATAATAAATGAGATAAAGGTAATATTCTAAATTTAGGTTGTAATTAGTGCAATGAATTTCATAAACATGTTTTCCAGAAATTGTTTAAGAAACAGAGTAGACTAGAAATAGGCTAAAACAAAGAAAAAAACCTCCACCCTCTATTCTGTCCTGGTGCACAGTGAGTTCGATGTAATCCAGCCGGTCAACAAAGAAGGCACAGGACCCTGTCAGACAAACAAACTGACTTGGTCCTTTTTACATCTGACCAACCCCTTTTGTATCCCCTTTTGTCTATTCCCACTATCTCTTTCTCTCAGTTCACCTTTCCCCTGCATATTGCCTCATCAGTTGGTACAGTCCCACCACTCTCTTCCAATATCCTGGACCCTCAGGTTTGCTTCCTTATCAATTACTAAGTCTGGTTTGCTGCAGTTTCTCAGTAGCCCATCAATCAGTTTGAATGTTGATGTTTGTCTCTTGTCACCTTTGTAATCTCTGTATGTTTTGTTTATAGCTTACCCCTTTTTCTTAGTATGTCACTTGACAAAGTCCTCCATCAGGTAATTTTACTGAAATAAACATTTCACATACCTTACCAATTAGTGTGACTGTCCAGGTGTTATTCTCCTTTTACTGCCTCCCTTACTGTCTGTATATCAAGTTTGTGTACTTGTGTGTTGATGCTTATGGTATCCTCTTTTACTTATTATCACCTTCTGCATTGGAAAAGACCAGATTAAGCGAACAGATGCTCTCTCCTTCCATTATAACCTTATGGGATTTTTTTGAGGTCCATTTAAGTACAAGACATATCACGGAAACATTTTCTGTTTGTGCCTTAATTCCCACAGGAAAGAAGATACGTGCCCATTGAAAGGGACTGAAGTGTTCATGAGCCGGGTCCCTACGCTTGGTGACTGACTGACGAAGATTAAACACACCCTCCCAGTCTATCCCTCGGCTATAGGACCTTCCTACCAATGGAATTTGTCTAGTGGCCTTCACTAGTCTGAGCAAATGCCAGAAGGGATATTGAAAAATTCTCTTTAGATTTATTATCTACAGAGTCATTGATTTCTGGAACAGATTGAGACCAGAAGTAGATCTTGAATGTACAAAACATGGTTAAGAATATAAATAATATAATGCCATTTTTTTACACTATATCATTGTGTTATTGGATTAAACATATTTGTGAAATATAGAAAGATGAAGAAAATAAAAACTAAAAAATGTCACTATTATTTACGAATTACTGGAAAGTTTTTTTCAGCTAATTTTTTTTGCTTATCATTTGAAGTAATCAGAGTTCAAAAATATTCATTTCAATGTAAAATCGGAGTACATAGTCATTTATTTATGCAAAATTAGACCAGATTTATTAATGCTCATGACTGCAAAGATTTTGATTTAGAGGTATGCACTTATGATAATCTTTAAGTAAGCTGTTGATGTTTTGCTAATGGTTGGCTGCAATTTAAAAATTCTTTTGTGCATGAATAAAACAGCTTTGAAGGCCACAGGCAACCTGAACACTGCACTGTAACAACTGGAGAACTATACAATTGTATGTAAGGGAAAAATAAAAAAAAAACTTTTAAAAACATTCAGAATTCTAATAAAATCTCTCTTCAGACATTCCCAGAATGCTCCTAAACATTAAACAGTGGAAAGAGGGTAAGATCATTTTTGAAGACCCCATCATGTTCACAATGCAGCCCTTTCGTTAGGTTTTAAGCTGTTAAACATTCGATGAAACAAGAAGTGGAAGATGGATCCCTTGCTATGTAAGTGCTGCCAACCTCACCAATTCTTCTGACATTTCTTTTTGCTCAGTTGAGATTTAATTAATGCAACGATGAACAACTTTTCACAAATAAATAAAAAGGAAAAGACTGTCTCCAATCCTTCATGTCAATATAGGCATTCACATGACCAATGAAGCATCTATACACTTCAAAATTACTTCTTTTGCAATATTCATAGAATAGTAGAATGTTTTGGGTTGGAAAGGACTTTAATAATCATCTAGATCCAATCCCCTGCCATTAGCAGGGACACCTTCCACCAGACCAGGTTGATGAAAGCCCAAATCAACACTTCTAGTGATGGGACATCCACAACTTCTCTGGGCAAGCTGTTCTAGTGTCCCAGAATGTTCATAATAGAGAATTTGTTCCTAATATCTAATATAAACCTGCCCTCTTTCAGTTTAAAGCCATTACCCCTTGTGCTGTCCCTACAAGCGCTTGCAAAAAGTCCCTCTCCAGCTTTCTTGCAGGCCCCCTTTAGTTATTAGAAGGCCACAATGAAGTCTTCCTGGAACCTTCTCCTCTCCAGGCTGAACAGCCCCAACTTTCTCAGCCTTTCCTCACAGGGAAGATGCTCCAGCCCCCTGAGCATCCTGATGGCCCTCCTCTGGGCTATCTCCAACAATTCTGTACCCTTTGTATGTTAAGGACCCCAGAGCTGGATGCAGTCCTGCAAGTGGGGTCTCTCAAGAGCAGAGCAGAGGGGGAGAGTCTCCTCCCTCAACCTGCTGGTTACACTGCTTTTGATGCAGTTTAACTTTATTTTGGCACCTGCCTGCGAAATCAAAATCTGGGAATTTCTTTTACTAGTAGCATACTGGTTAAAAGATGACACCACCCTGTTGTTTTCTTTTGCAACACAGAGTGTGTTTATGTATATCAACTGAAGACCAGAGCTCTTGTCTTGGAATTCAAATAAAATCCCAGACACACTAAAAATTATAGTGGGGGTTTCCTCAAGCCACAGCTATTCCCAAGTATTTTTACACAGTAGCTTAAGTTTTTCCTCTCATTTAATACATTGTGGGTTTGTTTTGTGGGCTGGGATTTGATTGTGTGGTGTTTTGGCTGTTGTTTGTTTTGAAGAAACTACTTAAAATTGTTAAATCCTCTCTTGTACTGCATAAATGCCCTGAATTCCTGATTTGAAATTCTTCAGTCCCTGTGTCAGCAAGGTGTCTACCACCTAAATCTGAACAAGAAACATAAGCTTTACAACAGTTATAATTACTAATGAGTTACACACCCCAGTTTATATGTCACACATGCACGGTTGGTAGATAAATTGTCATTGATTGAAGGAGGAATAAGTACACGTGGAATTTCTCAACATCTGACATATTGGGACACCTACCCTGAGCCAATCAAAATAATTAAGGCATGGGTAAATGTAGAATTTTCCTTTCACCTGTGTTTGATGCTTTATCTCAGGGGCAACATTTTTTTACCTTTAAAAATAAAGGCATCTAGGTCAAAAGAACTTTACCATGGCTCTATTAGAAGACTCCTTAACTTGGCAGCTATAAACCTTCTCCAACATGTAGTTCGGTCCTCTTGGGATAGAGTGAAACTAGACACCAATATACTACTATTCCGTGTTATTATTCTAGACTATTATTTCCTACTAGTTGCGAGAATACTCTTATCTTGAACTGCCAATTTCATGGACACAGTGGCTGTAGCTTTCCAAAATCTCACCTACCTCTTGTGTCCAAAATGCTCAGACAGACCTTGTGGAACTTCTTCTTCTCACTTGTATAAACTCAAGTATATTTGTTGTATGATAGTAATTTTTGGAAAGTTTCAGTCTTAGTCTTTCTCTCTGTAGTCCTCAAAGGCTTCTGAAGTGCTCATGTGTCTTTTTGAAGTGGATTTAATCTTTGAAATTACATAATAGATACGTAAAAAGCTGCTTTAGGACACAAAGTAGTTGGGATTAGAACACACAGAAAGTGTGTCCACTCAGAACCTATATAATCTCTGTTAAACCCAGAGGATTTAACAATGTTTTTACCCTGAGAGTTTCTCAGTTGAAGATGTCTTCTAGGTTCCTTCTAGCATCTAAAGGATCATTTACCTGCATATCTTAATTTAGTAGGAATCCTCTGACTGCAAATTTCTTCAACTACACCAAGAAGGTATCTTCCAAATATAACTATCGTGAAAAACAAACAAACAAAAGCCCCCCCAAAACCTTAACCCACAGATTTCAAGCCATTTTCATTTAAGAATATGATGGTAGAACTGGTAAACTCCATCTGGTATCACAGCATGCTGGCTAGGACACTTTCCTAGCAATCAGTATACTTGAATTTGAGCTTTTCTGTACTTTGAAAGTAGTTCAGTAATAAATTAATTTCTTTCAAAAAACTCAAACACTCTGAAGATGAACATTTCTTGTACGTGCCCAGAAATATGTATCTGAATGTCAGTGACAAGGGGTGTTGTGCTTTCCTTTTTGTTACTGATGTTTTTACAGCAGATGAAGTTATTCCAAATCTGAAGAAAAATAATTTCTGTTTTCCTTTAAGTGGGACCTTTTCACCCAGGAAGACCACAAGAAGAGGGTCAATGGGATGCCGTTGGAATCCACAGAGTGGAGATATTTTTTTCTACTTAATTTATCTCCCTGTCACTCTTTTTCTCTAGCCCACTCTCTTTTTTCCTATTTCTTTCTATCTCTCTCTACCTTCCATTTACCGTTAAATAAAAATCAGTACTATTGACTTGGTCTCATTTGCACCTTAATTTAGGCAGAGGTATCTCTCTAATAATTTTAAAGAACGTGATCATAAAAATCCCACAGCTGTTATCTGTTGCTAAGGGGAGGAGGAGTAACAAAGTCCTCAACTCTGGGTCTCAAAGGCATTCAGAGGCAATTGTATTAAGTAGACATAAACTACAACAGCTCCACAGGCTGCATAAATTTATGCTCAAAGCCACATTAGTTTGCAAGAACTGTTTTAAGGATGATTAAACAAGGGCAGGTTTGCAGTACTGTGCCTCGCAAGTCATATGCATTGGTCATTTAAGGCGAGTGTGTAGGCAAAGGAATCTGTCCCATGTCAAGTCATACAACAAAAGGTAAGCTAACGGTAAATAGATTCAGTCAACAAGTTTGTATCTCTGATTTATCCTTGCTTCTTGCTCCCTTTGATGCAGCATTATCAGAATGTGCTTAATATGACTGGGCAATTTCTCTGTGGAGCAGAGAAAACTCAGGTGGGATGCATCTGTGTGACTATGGTGGAAGAAGGCATGGAGGAGATAGGCACAAGTGATGTGCTCAGGAAGCTCAGGGTAGTATACAGGAAGTGACCACAACTGTTGTAGAGAGAACTGAACTTACCTGAACACAAAGGGGAGCAGAGAGTGGCCCTTGTGTTAAGTGCATGGATGTTTTAGTTGAATGAATCAGCTGGTTGTGTAAATGGCCTTCCCTGAGTTAATAAAAAATTTGCCTGTCTTCCTGATTTAGTCAGACCAGCATGGGGTAAGTGGCTCCTAAAAACTGAGCAACTATCAAAATGAACCTTGAAGAGAGCAGTAGTCTTGAGCTGACTTCAACATAGGTAATCCTTCCCAGCAAATAGGCATGCCCAACTCTGTGGCAATGAGCATACTGAGACTGGTAGTGGTAATCGTGATTCAACTGTATATTGCAATTACTGTATTGTGCTTGTGTTGTGATATTAGTACAATGCATTATGCTAAATCAAAATCCTGTGTAATGTTAATTACCTTCAAATAAGTAAATTTTGTATTAAAACATTAAACCTTCCCTGTCTGAAAAACCTGAATGAACCTGGTCAGAGAGTACTGGACTGACAGTCCAGTACCAATGTCAGGGCAGTGCATGAAGTGATATATGAAGAGAGATTAAATACTTCTCAGCCTCTCAGTTATCTTGAGATAAGTTCTAAAATCAATAGTTTCAAAGCTGTAAGAGATTTCTGTAGATCAGATTACCAACAGTCAGTGGGAGAACTGGGACTACAATATCCAATTTATTCCATATCTTTCATCAGTGTAAGGCCTGATTTAAACAAGAAAGGAGGTGTCAAAACTAAAGAAAAGCTTTTACTTCTAATGGCTGAGATTTGATCGGAGTGATTCACCACAGGACACCTTTCTTATTTCAGTACCTCTGGCCAAATGGTGACAGTAAAATGAATGCTGGCATCCTAGAATTAAGAGACTTCATCCTGTATGGCATGTAAAATGTGTTCTGGAAGAGTGGAGTTCAAGAAACTAGAACAAGAAGGGTGAGTTTATCTCTTCATATGACACTAATTTACAAATATTCTAGATATAATGGGTTTATGTTGAAACTATAAAGGTGGAATAAATACAGAAGCCACAGAAAAAGCCTGCAGGGTTTTAAGAAAATAATTGAAGGAGATAAACAAGTGATCTAATCAGATTTTATAAATATAACTGTTTATAATGATGTTTTCAGTATAGCAAAAAGGGCGTAACAAGAGCCAGGATAGACAAATGCAGATCAAAAATAAAGGATGACTAGAACAGGTGATTAACAGTTGGTGTAAAGAAAAACAATAACTAGTGATGCTGCTACACAAAAATGTTGGGAAATGGTTAAAACAGCTGATCAGTCATTCCAAAACCACACCTTGCTAGAAAAGGTAAATTGTGACATGAAAGGCTCCAGACCTACTATAATTCACCTCTGTATATTTGTGTTCAAAGAGTACAATCCTGACAGACTCCATTGTATGACTTCTGGTCCAAAAAGAGATTAATTAAATTAAATTACCTATGTTAGTATGAAGTAACTGGATGAAATTCTACAGTTTATTTTACACAGGAGGTGAGATTAAATTATAGGGTTTTTCTCTCATCAAATCTTTAGGCCTTTGGAAATGCATGGTAGAAATGCATTATTTCACGCAATATTAGTAAGGTGTAGGCATGTTTTTGAGCTTTTAGTCTTCTTCCTTTAAGCAGCTAATAATGACAAAAACTTCAAAAGGTACTTCTGCTTCTGTAGAGTTCAGATCACCTAATCTAAACCCCCTGCCATGGGCAGGGGATATCTTTCACTATATCAGATTGCTCAAAGCCCCATCCAAACTGACTGTGAACACAGCCAATGATGGGGCACCCACAACTTCTCTGGGCAACCTGTTCCAGTGCCTCACCACCCTTATTTTAAAAAATTTCTTCCTTGTGCCCAATGTTAATCTATACTTTTTCAGTTTAAAACTGTTACCCTTTGTCTTGTCACTACAGGCTTTGGTAAAACGTCCTTTCCCTTTTTCTTATAAACCCCCACTAAGTATTGAAAGGCCACAATATGTTGTGTCTGGACCCTTCTCTTCTCCAGGTTAAACCCCCACAATTTTCTCAGTCTTTCCTCATAGGAGAAGCATTCCAGTCCTCTGATGACTTTTGTGACCATCCTCTGGACCTGCTCTAATAGCTCTAGGTCTTTCTTTTCCTGGGGCCACAAAATCTGCCCAATGGATTTTTTTTTTTTTTTTTTTTTTTTTTTTTTTTAAGGGGCCTTCAATCCTTTTATACCTTGAGGCTGCACAAGGGAAAAACACTACAACACTTTTCAGTAGGTTGAAATAATGCACTTTAACTGGTAAACTTTGGAAAATAAGGGAACTTGGTAAAAGTTTAAAACAAACATTCAATCAACACAAAGCATTGACTTAGCAAATTCCAACCCTCCAACTTTAAGTTACCCAAAAAAAAAGAAAAGGAAATTAGGAGATGAGGAAGAAGTAAAGAAAGAGAGAGAATTACAGCTACCACCTTTAGATTCAGTGTAGATCCAGGTACCACAAGTCCAGGAATGGTAGGACCATGCACAACGTAGAGGCTGTGTGGTATTGGTTTTACTTGCTCTGGACTCCTGTGGCCACCCCTCCCATGTGGGGCTATTGGTGTGCCAGCCATTCTTGGGCTGGTTTAGGGGCTCCAGGGGGTGTGGTGTGGGGCAGTGCTCCCTGTGTGCCAGGGACTGACAGCTGCACTGAAGGCTCTCAAGGAGATGGGGTTATGGGGGGGCCAGAGCACCATTCCATCTTGGCAGAACCTAATCTGTCCACTCCCACACACACAGAGTTGTTTTGAGTCAGTAATAACGTTAATAACTTTTTTCAGTCCCCCACAGGGTCCACAGAGGTGGGCACAATATTCCAGGTGCAGTCTCTGGAGCAGGATGCTCTGTCTAAAAGGGGATACAGCAGCTCAAACTCTGTCTTATTTACAAGTTATCAGTGGTGGCTTGAGTGAGGAGATTCTGCTGCTTGGTGAAGCAAGGAAGGTCTTCTCATCAGGGGTAAGATTAAGCAAGGAGGGTCTGCTGTTTTCAGTGTTGAAGTATGCTGAGACCAGCTTGACCAAACTATCAGACTGACCATGAGGACATGCAAGAGAGATGCTCCCTGACTGAGGCTGGAAGCAGCAAGGATGTGCAGGCCCTGATACAGAACTGAGAGTCAGAAGTGTTGAGAAGAAGAAATCAACGAGCTCATAACACCTTTTTCAGCACAAAGTGTATTTTGCTGAGTAAGCCTGACAGCACATAACCTAAAAAATGTATGTGACTGACAGTCAATCCCTTTGTACAGTAAAAGGTCGGTCTCACATTTGCAGAGTCAGGGCTTCTAGCATATCTCCCTAAGATGTATGAAGATTGCTCCTTTGAATGGAAGCATCTCTCAAAGTTATTCCTTGAGGCTGAGTGAAAGAGATTTGCCCATAGTAATTGGTATTATCAATTTCTACTTAATAATTGTTTTACTAGCTTTCATATAATTGCTTCAATATTGCTTCAAAAATAGAGCTCTATACTAGTAGCAATAGCTAGCCATACTTTGTAGCAAATAATTCTGAGTGAGGTATTTTTTTCTAATCATTATCTTTATCATAATCAATTTAAATAAAACAGTTAATTTATATAAATATATTTGTTTTGTCATCTTTAATCCTACAGAACAAAGTTCTATAAAGTTTCAATTACATCTACAGAATCCTTTAGACATAAACCATTGACTAAGTCTGGAGTCAGGATTGGATCCAGCCACATCTAGATTCATCTCTGAGAAAGAGTTTAGAAATCAAGGGTGTCTTTTCTGTGCCTTGTGACACAACAGGAGGGCTTCTCTAATAAACTTTGTCTGAAGCTCCTATTCTGTCCACGGCAGTCTCACAGAAACAGAGCAAAGGCACAGAGAATCACCTCCCTTGACTTGCTGGCTACACTTCCTCTTATGCAGCCCAAGATACAATTGGGTTTATGGCTACAAGCACACACTGCTGGTTCATGTCCAAAAAGTGGAAATACAGATTTGTATTTTCCTTAGGCAGTAGAAAAAAATGTATTACAGTTCTCAGTGTAATGGATTTTTCTAAAAGAGTATTTTAGATGTGACAGGTTTCTTCTGGGTCATTTAGCCAATGCCTTTGCATTAGAGGGGAAATATTTTATTGTTTCTAAGCCAGGTCTCATACAGTGGAGTAAACTGGCTTTGAATCTTTCACTGAGGCTGATTGTATACCTGCCCTTGGCAATCTTTTCCAGCATTCATCTGCTATAACTGAAGGATTTCCTTTCCCACCATACTATTCCCTAGTCAATGATGATTTTCCAGGCTGAAGTTTCAGACAAGTGTTCTTTCTTTTCAGCTCACTCTCTCATCAAAATGAAAATATGGCTTTTCTGGTATCTGAACTACATTTATTAATTTTTTAAAAAGTGCTTTACTTTGTAATAGCTTTGTTTAGCTTTGTTTTTTGTTTTGTTTTTTTATTTTAATGGTAAACTATTTGTTTTCTTAAAGAGAAGAGACCGATTATCAAACTCTGCCTTAGTAAGCACATACTTCAAGTTAATGAGGCTACTCCAAAATAGGTCATTTAGGGGAGAAATTCAGACAACCAATAAAAGCTTTCAACTAAAGAACATTGTTCTTTGCAAGAGCCAGAACTAAACTCAACATTATAATGGTGCTTTATAAAAATTAAAAATGTTACATTAGAAATATTACCTACTCTAAAACAGAGTTCTTCCCAAAACACTATTTATAGCAGCAAAGTGATTCCTTTCTGTTTCCTCTCCCACTCCCCATCATCCCAGTTCTTTTTAATAACAACCTTGTTCATTTATTTTAAGAAAAAAAAAGTTACCTTATAGCTAAATATTCTAAAAATAGAAGTGCTTTTTCAACATGAGATGTTATTATCATCTATAGAATGAATTTGTTTTCTGTGGCTTAAAGTAAAGCTTTCTCCATCGCTAGCACAAAGGCTGTCTTCTGAGTAATTGGCTTCAGTCATACTATTTCGTCACTGCTCAAATTTTATACCTATGTTATTTTCTCTTCCATTAATCTCTAAATGTCAAAACTCAAATTGGTTACGGTCTCTACTGCTTTCAGACAGGATAGCTCCATTTAATCATGTGTCCCTAGGAGGAGAGATGTTTCTAGATGAGAAAGACAAATAAACAGGAGAAAAATTAAGCAAAAAGGTATCATTTTTTCAAGGTAGAAACCACAGCATCTTAATATTTAGGCAGAACAATCAGTAAGATCCTACTTCTCCATCTCTTTCCACATTACTTTATGATCTTAGAATATGCCAGCACATTAATGAAAGACAACTGATGAGCAAACTTCCTTGCAGTAGGCACTCTGGTATTTCCAAACTATTCTAAATTAAATCTATGTGAAAGTAAAGGGGATATTTGCTTGACGCTTCAAAAATAAGAAAGCTTTGTGAGAAATAAGCATTTGAAACCTGACAGCTGCACACTATTTGCACCCCATGAATCTAAGCAGATTTTCTGTGATTATCACTTTTAGCTAGAATATGTCATTAATTTACTTATTAGGATGACTCTTTGCATTGTAAGGGAACAAACAAATTGTCTTTTTTATAGTTTTGTGGCAGTATGAACTAATACAGATATATGCAGAATGACAAATGTCTATAAAAATCCTAGATATCTTTTAAAAGTTGTGTGGTGATGTATATAAAGGCTCATAAAACACTGAAGGTGTAGACAGAACCAATCTGAGAATAAATCAGTATTACAAAATTTGCATGTGAATAGAGTCACTGTCATATGAAAAGGGGAGATTTTCTCAAATCCCAAAAAACCAAGACCTTTCACTGAGCAGTTAACAAGTTTGGAGGGTGGCTCGACTGACTTGGTCAGGGTCACAGACCAAAGAGAAAAACTCCCTCTTAGGCCTCCATACCTTTACCCACTGCCAGTGACTGCCAATGTCCTTGAAGGACTCACTCATATTACTAGTTTACAGAATAAAACTCTTTATTAATAAAATTGTGACAGGTTAAGGTCTGAGAATTACCAATGATAGTATCTGACTGCAAAAATATATTCAAAGCAATATACTAACAAGCTCAAATCCCCAGTAAAAGCTAGCTCAAGATAATCATTCAACGTGCATAGAATATGGCTCTTATCCAATAGGCGTCCCTACTGGGGAGAAGACAGATTCATTCCATCAACAGATCCCACAAATTACAATGGAGTCTTCTTTCCCTCTCTTCTCCCCATTCTAACTCACTTTTGTACTATATCTTTAGGTTTAAGGTGGAGCTTGAGTAACTTTAATTATATATCTTAGTGAGTGATAATTGTATCTGAAGATAGTATCTGAGATAACCTTGGAATGGGGACATAAGTCAGTCCAAGGAGAGGGATTTCACCATGGTTGCTGATTCAACAGCAGGACATCATCCTGTATCTCCCTTGGCTTTCAGCTACTGTGTGGTTTTTTAACTAAAAATTACCACTGAGTTCCCTCCTCTGCAAGGGTTTTGACAGAACCTGTCTTCTTAACCCTCCTATTACTATCCCTTAGATTGTATTGTGTGAGAGAGGTCAGGTGTTCTGACTGCGTTCCATCCAGGGAGTAGCAACTGTATTTTTCCCTATAAATTCTGTATCGTTATCATTTTAGCCTCAGTCATCTTCCCACAGTCACACAGACGATGTGCCAGATTTGAAATATGAACCTCTTGACCCTTTGTTTCTTGTTTCTCTAAGGTTTCCTTCAGAAATCATAATCATAAAATGAGCTGGACTGGAAAGAACCTTAAGGATCATCTAGTTGCAATCCCCTGCTATGGGCAGGGGCACCTTTCACCAGATCAGGTGGTTTAAAGCCCCATCCATTCTGGCCTTGAACACTTTTATGTGTGGGACATTCACAACTTCTCTGGGTAACTTGTTCCAGTTCCAGTCTTACCACTCTCACAGTAAAGAACTTGTTCTTATCCTCTTAACATCCTAACCCTCTTTCAGTTTAAAACCATTTCCCCTTGTTTTGTCACTGTAAGCCCTCCGAAATAGTCTCTCCAGCTTTCTTGTAGTCCCTCTTCCAGAACTAGAAGGCTGCTACAAGGTTGCCCAAAAGCTTTCTTTACTCCAGGCTGACAGTCCCACCTCTCTCAGTCTGTCTTCATAGGAGAGGTGCTGCAACCCCAGATGAAGCATCATCTTTGTTTCCCTCCTGTGGAATACCTGCAGTAAGTCCACATTTTTCCTACATAGAGGGTGCCAGAACTGAACGCAGTGCTCCAGGTTGGGTATCAAGACAGCAGAGTGGAGGGGGAGAACAGTCTCCCTCAACCTGCTGGTCACACTTCTTTTGATGCAGCCCAGGACAGAGAGGATAGATTCTGGGTGCAAAAGCACATTGCCAGGTCATGTTTATAGAAAAGTGGGTTGACTGGAGATGTAAAATATTTCAGAAAGAGGTAAAATCTGGTATAAGGCTCTGATGGTTCAGGCTACTGACAATGAGGAGTGACTATGCAGGATGAACAGTAATGCAAAGAGAAATTTTAATACAGTAAAAATGCTTTTTAAATATCCTAAATATATGGCTTGCCTGAAGAATCTGTACATCATCTAATCCTTAGTATCATTCCTATCACTAAAATATTCAATGAACCACAGGGATTATTACAGTAAGAAGTAATCTAAGGAGAAATAAATTACTTTCCTTTCCTTTCCTTGATGTTGTCACTGTGATTATTCTATTTCTTCAAGTCCATACAAAACATTATCTACATTCAATGGAAAGGGGTCTACATATTTTAATGATTTGTGGATCACACTGCTTCAATTACCACGGTAGGTGAAAAACTAGGAAAATTGCAAAATTAAAACCCAGATATGGAGGGTTTTTTTTTTGTTTCTTATCATTTTCTTCCTTATTTAATTGCCATGGTGTATGACTACAGAGACAACTTTTTAAAGCATCAAAAACTGAAAGGTTAGAAAAAACCAGAAATTTTAATCTAAATGTAGAATTTGGTGTGAGAAAAGGAAAAGCTGTTGTTTTAGGCTAACAATAAGCCAAACACAACTTTAAAATGTGTTTACTAAGTCATCAGATTTACACTATGTGATGGATGACCTGTAGTTTAGGCTTGTCAAGGAACATCAGGATATTGAGAGACTGGGAAGTTTAATAGAGTCTTCGTTTCCCCATGGATACCTAACTCTCACTCTATTTCTGCATGTTTTATTTTGATGTTTTTGTTGGTTTTGTTGTTATTGTTCCATTATTTTGTGCAGTTGATTGATGAGTTTCAAATACTGATCTCTACTGTTTCTCTCCGACTCTCCCCAGCTGGAGGCAGAAGACATGAGAAGAAAACTAACTCCCTTGGGATATGTAAATTGCGCAATATATATTACAGAAGTCACAGAATTTATTTAAGGATCCGGAATTTATCTCCAGCTTCATTATTTTCTAAGGAATGATAGTACACAGAAGTCAAATAATAATAATAAAACATTTCAATATATATACTTTACATGAATGCACACACATTAAAACTCAGAGCTAACAGAATCTTGACATGATGAGAATAACAACACAGAACTCATCAATATAGATTTCAGATACCTGTTGTGGCTGGTACACATAATTTTAAATTTTAATTTCATCTCACATATTGGTTCTGTTTTTTTTTCTTTTTACATAGTTCTTCATAATCAGTATCCAGAGACATACCTATGAATTTATGTAATATTTTCAACTGTTTTTTGTTATTTTATGCTTGGTGAACCTGATAAATATTAAAACATTTGCCTTCCAGAGCATGAAAATGTTATAATTTCATATACAAAGTTTTCATTAATAGTTACTATAGCAATTATAGTCCCTATCTGGGACAAAGCCATTCACGTTAGATTGAGATGAAGCTTTACCCACAAGAGTGATATGCATCACTCCGTTGTGTGATGTATACTTTTGTGGTTATAAAACAGTGGTGACTACATGCTAGTGTATCTTCCTGATGAAAAAGAGTTGTCTTTTGATCAATTGTCTTTATGTGAGACAGTTAAAACACTCCAAAACTTAGTGAAAATGTAACATTTAGTTAGAAATAAATTCATTTCACTGAGTGACGGCTCATCTTCCAAAGATGAGATTGGAAACTAAAATTTAAAGCTCTGTTGAATCCTGAAACCCCAAACTCACTGAACCTCTACTATAAGTTGTATTTTGTGTCTTCTTCCCACCAGTTATTTATTTCTGTATAGCAAAATCTTCAAGACACAAATCATTCTCTTTTTCTTAGGCTGCATAACTCCTCTCCCCCTCTCTTCTCTCTCCCTGCTCCTCAATTTTGTCTCTTTCTCTCTCCTTGCTTCCAATTAAAATACATCTCTTCTTATAGATGCCAACTGCCACTCTTTTCAAGGAGTGTCCAATTTATGCATATTAAACTAAACAGATAATTTTTTCTCAATTTATATTTAGACCAAAGTAAAGAATTGTGTACCTAAATCTTGCCAAATTCTCCCCACCGAACCATGTGCAGGTCAAACAGAGAATGTATGGTTTCAGATGCTTTTCTTTTGTTCTTGCTTTTTGGAATACTTTATTAGTTAGTATACTAATTTTTAAAAAAAAAATTCTGAAGTGCTTAAATACTTGAACCTGTGAATATACCTCTCATTCATTCAATCCATTCAGAAACCCAGACATTGGTAAATTAAGAGATGCTATGGTGAGATAACGATTTTCAGTTAATCCACTGTACTTTTTGGATCATCTTTACAATTATTATTGCACAAAGTAAAGTTCTCAAACTAAAGAGAATATAAAATATACAGATGCTAACTTAATATCTGTTCTGTTTCCTTTATGAAGTCCTACAAAGAATTTTACACTTTCCAAATAAATGTAGCTGTTGTTTCAATTATTATGTAATACTAAGGTGTGTTTGATGGTTTATGAGCCAGAACAGTGCTGAAAAAAATATCTGTGTTGTTTAGAATTCTCTATCTAAGAATTTAAGCAATAGGATTTTACAAATTATAGGGAATCATTTATGAACTACAAAGGAAGAATTTTTTTATTTCTTTTTTTCCATTTCAAACCAGAAAGACAAATTATCCAATTCAAACTTTAATGTAACATAAGCTTATTGGAATGGAAGAAACAGGAGAATAAACCTCTGAGGTTCCAGATGCAACTTGAATTTCACAGGTTTTGGGAAACTGAAAAACTAAAAACTATATCAAACCAAAACCCTAAATAGATATTCTATTAATAATTGTCTAACTTCTAGTTTTAAGTAAGTCTATTTATAAGGTTTTTACTGATTCCATGGACTCATTCATTTGCCTCAATAATTAAAACAAACTATCTCTTTTATGTAGGTTTCTTAAAAGTTACATCAAAGAAGCAGTTTAGTTTGAAGTGTTCGTACCTCCTGCTGTTACATAAAATTATTCTGGAGCATTTAAGCTAAAAAAAACTTCCAATCACTCAAGTACAATAAATGCAGAGACATTTTTGCATCACTTTATTTATTCTGGATGTTGGCCAAATTAACTTGTAATTCTAAAAAAACCGGCAGCTACCAATGAAAAGTAATTTGAAGTGGCAACATATCACTCTAAATTGCAATCACAGCACAAGGTGTTACAATTTGTAAACTGAAGCTTGGTCTAGCATTTATTTTCATAAATGCAACTATTTTTTTTTTTTTAGAATGAGGAGAAATTTGATTATGGAAAATCAAACTACATTCCAAGCATTTAATTTAAAAGAGAGAAAAAAAAAATCCAGTTTGCATTTGTGTACATACTTTCAAACTCTCTTGTTGTTTCTGCTTTATTCTGTAAGAGAAAGAGAGACAAGGGAAAGAGCTACAGCTAGGTAGTGACTCTCAGAGGCTGAATATCTGCACATTAATACAATAACAGAAAATAGTAAAGACAGTAAAAAAACTCAGTAAGTACAACTGGTATTTTTGGTGAAATAATAAGTTGCAAAGAACATTAAATCATAGCATTGTGCATTCTTTTATTGCAACTGTGAATTAATAGAACTGTAATTCTGTTGTTTATTTTATTCCTCTTAAAATTATAGTTTGCAATTTGTTGGCATGCTAGTGACCAGGTAGATAAGATATAGCTTTACAAGTGTAAATGTTGAATCTTATATTTCTGGTAATATTTTTAACAGTTGCTATATTGAATAGAATTTGTGGGGTTGAAGATGGCATTCTGAAAAATTCTGAGTTCTGAAAAAACCCACGATGAAACAAATTTAGAAAAAACCCCTCATATTTTTTAATTTCTTTTCAAAAATTTCTTTTTAAATTTAACTACATGCATTTTTAAACAGTAAAAAACCTATATCCCCATTGAATGAGATATCAATCAATAAAAAGATAGTAATCATCAGGTATTGGAATAGGCTGCCCAGGGAAGTGGTAGAATCACTATGCCTGGAAGTATTCGAAAGGCATGTGGTTGTGGCACTTGGTGATATTGTTTAGTAGTGAACATGCCAGTGCTGGGTTAATGGTTAGACTCCATCCTAGAGGTCTTTTCTAACCTTAAGAAATCTATGATTCTTTGACTTTAAAATATTTTAAGGGAATAGTCAAATTGATGAAAAATATTTAGAAATCCTCTTTAATACAAACATAAACCCAGAAAATCAAGACTTTATTTATTCTTGGATCATGTATTTCCAGTGGAATTTGTTTGTTCGACTGTGGTAGCTGATCCTGAACAAAACTACAAGTGCCACATTCCTGCCATGTGGCAACAGTCACCTGAGTATGAGATGTTGTGGGGAGGGAAAGGTGTCCAGCTGCCTGGGCTTGCTGCACTGTACCAGATGATCTTACTTCAGTTGGGACCTGAAGCAAGAGATCCTTCTCTGTGGAGCAGAGAAGACCTCAAGGCTTACTTGTTTAGAGAAGAAGCGAAAATAAAGAATGCTTCTGTAGTCCAAGAGCACTCTCAAGAGTATATACTCACTCAAATTACTGATTAGTATGCTTGCATGGGTTATGCTCCCTGTCCCCGTGTAGTGCTTATGTATTTTACATAACTAATTAAACAAATTAAAGAAGCAGCCCTAGCAACAAGGGTCAGAATCCTATTTCACCACTGTTATGTAAGTATCCCACACAGCAAGCTACAAAATAATTTTCCCATTGCCTCCCTGTAATTACGATTGAATTCTTTTCTGTGCACTGGCAGTGGAGAGTGTAGACCAGATGAAGACTGGAATAGTTGATGATTATTCCTCAGCAATTCAAGTACTTGAGTGCCCTCCAGCTGAAGGTGACAAGTACGTGATAGAGAAACTCATGTTTTGGGCTGTTATGTGCCACCTGGACCTTACAAAGACTAGGTAACTCCCTTTACATGGTCAGTAATGTCATGCTCAGGCAAATGAACTTTGAAGGCTTTATGCAGTTTTTATATTGTGTGTTCCTTAAACTTTTATCCTGCAAGAGTCAGAACTGGTGAATGTAAATTTTTATCCTCAGCTACAGCAAGAGAATTCCAGTAAAAATCCAACAAATTCTCCAGATTATTCCATATATATCTTAGTGTCAGATTTAATTGTAGAAAAAAGGTACTGCTAATGCCAAAATGTATCTATGTGGTCATGCAGGCTAAGGAAGTGATAGATAATATTTTGAAGAGATGCAGGATTTTAAATATGCTTTTTCATTTTGCCCATTAACTATGTACTTGGCTAAACACAAATATTTTTAAAATGCGTATCTTTTATTTGATTAACACTAATGGCTTCTTTGGAATCAACCTAGTCAAGTGAATCGATAAATACATAATTTGGAAATTATTTAAGAAACAAGTGACATTAAATAGCTGATATACATATATATATATACATATATGTATATATATATGCATACACACACACACATCAGTTGCACAAGAGGGGATTGTTAAAACTGTAGTGGTCACCCTATTAAATAGGCATGCTGTTTTCCATAGCATGTTGGTAAAGTTTTTTGCCCAAAACATTTTTGACATCTTATTTCTCCTTTTTTTTTTTTTGATCTTTGGATTACTAACTCAGCTATCAAAAACTGAAGAGGGTGAGGAAGGTGTATGGCAGGGAAACCAAGAATTCAAACTGTCAGAATAGTGCTAGGAACATATGTTAATTAATCTGTTGTTAGTCTGTTCCCACAACAGTCAGCATATGTAGAGTGGGGTCCAGATGAAATGAGAATTAAACAGTCTACAGAAAATATACTCATGTCATCTCAGTCTAGTCTTGTATGTAATTTTATGGAAGAACTATGTCCTGACTGAATTTGAAAGAAGAGAAGGACATATGGCTCAGTTCAACAAGGATATCTGGTGTTTGTAAATAATATGACAAAAAAGAAGGAATTTACTGTAATTCACTTTGTTGTAAAAACTGATAAAATGCTGCTCATTTATTTATGCCTGACATTTAACATGGTAATTTGGGCTTATTTTCTTTTTCTTATTAAAAAAGTGTTGGTATACTAGATTTGAAATGACAAGTCATGGATTTTCAGAGCTTGTAACAATTACGTACAAAGAATACTAACACAAGTGCCATGAGATCAATCTTTATCCTTTTATAAGTGATCAACAAACTCCAACAATGGAAGAAGACTCAAAGACAGGCAAGGATGATGTGCTCATGAAGCTCAGAAAAGAATGTAGGAATGGGGTCATAGGTACTGTAAAGGAAGCTGAACTTCTCTCAACAGCAGGGAGAACAGAAGGTGGACTTTGTCCTAAATAAACATCTGCATCAGTTAAATGGGTCAACTAGTTATGTAACTGGTCTTCCAAAATTAATCAGTTGAAAGTGTTATATTCCTAGTCCAGACAGATCAACATGGGGGAAGTGTATATGTGTCTCAGCCCAACATGGAATCTAAAAAACAAGCAAGTAACAGAAATAACTTTGAAAAGAGCAAAGAGCTTGAGCTGGTTTAAACCCATGCAGTCCTTTTCAATGACTGGGGATGCTCAGTTGTGACAGAGAACATGTAGAGTCTGGTAAGGGAATCATGTTTGTATTGTGATACACCTGTACATTGCAATTGCTGTTTTGTGCTTGTGTTTGGAATTCAGTGTATTGATGAATCACTTTTCTAAATCAAAACTCTGTGTAATGTCAATTATCTTCAAAGAAATATATTTAGTATTAAAATATTAAATATTCCTAATGTGAAAAATCTAAAATAATCAGAGAGAATTGAACTATGACACCCAGAGGTTATATTTGTGAAATAAATCTAGCATTAGGAAATTAATACATGATAAGTTATCATTTTATTAAAGCCAATGCCCACAAGCAACTCTGCAGCATTTAACATTCTGCTTTGCAGACGCTGCTGAGCTCTTTGGACTGGAAGTCAGTTAAAGAAGACAGAGGTCCTCCATCAACCTGCACCTCAGGAAGCCCCCCATTATCCCCACATCACCATTGGCCAATCAGAGCTCAAATCAGTCCAACAGTTTAATTACCTTGGTAGCCTCATCTCCTCAGATGGTAGGATTGACGGGGAGATAGACAACAGGTTAGCAAAGGCATATACTGCCTTTGGAAAACTCCACAAAAGAGTATGGCGTAATAAACACTTGAAGAAAAGCACCAAGATCAGTGTTTACAGAGCCATAGTGCTGTCTACTCTCTTATATGGTTCCGAATCATGGGTCATCTACCGCCACCACCTGCGTCTCCTAGAATGCTTCCATCAACGCTGCCTCCGTACGATCCTAAACATCCACTGGTCAGATTATGTGACCAATACTTCTGTTCTAGAACAAGCAGTAATCACAAGTATTGAGGCCATGTTACTGAGAACACAGCTGCATTGGGCAGGGCACGTCTCAAGGATGAAAGACCACTGCATCCCTAAGATCTTTCTTTATGGTGAACTTGCCACTGGCTGCCGCATGAGAGGAGCCCCGAAGAGAAGATACAAGGACTCCCTGAAACAACATCTCAGCCTTGGCCATATTGATCAACATAACTGGTCTACTCTGGCCTCCAATCGGGAGGCCTGGAGACACACCATCTATAGCGCTGCTGTCTCCTTTGAGAACACACGCAGGATCACTCTCGAAGAAAAAAGGCAACGCAGAGAGAACCGTGTATTGCAGAATACACCATCTAAGGAGTCTTTCTGCTGTGCCTTTTGCAATCGGATATGTCTGTCACGTATTGGCCTCATAAGCCACCAGCGTGCCTGTATCAAATGTGGACAGAGCCTTCCCAGATCTTCGTTCGCGAAACCTAGCCATGATTAAAAGCCTCATCTAAATCCAGAAATGCTCATTTACTTTAGTAGGTCTCGTTTAAGCAAAGTAGTTACCACATGTCTGAACTGCAAACAGAGAGAACATTTTCAAGATGGATTTTAAATACAAAATTGTCAGCATTGAGGTTAAGTGCACTGCAAGATGATTTTTGGTTTCTCTACATGGTAATTCTTGACTCCTGAAAAGGGTTTGCTCAACTCCTTCTGTAATCAACAGGGATAAGTCATGATTGTAAAGAAAATGTTATCCAGTTTAAGGTCATTGGTCATTAAACAGGCCAATCGATTGAAGTTATATAATCTTTAACACATGGTGATATGTCCAACTACCCAGAATGTTATCGTATTTCTTCACAGTGCTTGGAATTTTTAAGAACTATGTTTCCTACACTCCTGATTAACCTCATCTTTTCACTTATTATTTGTGTGATTCACTTATTATTTGATGAATGTCAGCCCACTGAATCAGGAGCTGTTATGGTAAGAGAAAATTATTAGCGTATAGTTTGACCTCCTGTGAATTAGAATTTCACCATGCAGCTAATTCTATAACATTGAGGTCAAGTGTAATTTATTTTCATAATAGAGACACTTAACAAATGATGCAGAAAAATTTACAGTTCTAGACAATTTGGACCAAGGTTACAATATATTCACTATTAAAGAAGATATATTCACTAATATAGGAGAAATATATATATATATAGTACATATACATCTATAGTTATACATACATACATATATGTTTCAATAAATATAGATGTATTTCCAGTGGAACACTTCAGCAACTTTTACTTCTGCAGGGCAAACACAGTGTAATAAATAGTGAAACAATTTCATCTAATTTCATGTTGATTGACAATAAGATTTCATAAATATCTGAAAGAAGAGAATAATCCTTATATTGGAGGACAACTGTTATGCAAAATATTCTTCTGTTTGATGTCTGACTGGGTAGCCAAAAAAAAAAAGTACAGATGCCATCTATACAGTGGTTTGGTTTCTTCTATTAAACCAAAGTTTGGAAAACTCTCAAGCATTTTATAGTTGTTTTGGGTTTTTTTTTTTTTCTTTCGACTTTCTATGAGGCAAGTGTAACTTCTTATTTCATTTCTGTGATGGCAAGTTTTGATATTTCTATAATTTTTTGTTTAAATTCACTTTTCATTTTGAAATATCCTATTCCTTAAATGTTGAAAAGAATTTATATGTTAAAACTAAATTTAACTTTTTTTTCAGAATAAAATAATTCACTCTGCTCAGAAAGCATTTGTCTGATTCTTCAATTCACTGAAAATGGTGGTGACTTTTTTAGCTAACACTCTTATATTTGTTTTTATAACTGAAAATTAATTATAAAATCAGTTATTTCCTTATCTTTCCTTATGTTTACTTAGTATATAATACATTCTTCCTTGTGTTTATGTCTATTTAAATGGAATTTAGTGAAACAGCAGGGCTAGTTTTTGTCTCCTGACCTGGCATAAGACATGATTATTCTTTACTTGTTTTGCAGTCAGAAAAAGCTCAAAAGAAGAGAACTTCAGAGAGCTCCTTGAACTCTTCTTTACATTTCCATTTTTCTGTAGTATAAGCAAAGCTGTTATAAAGTACCGTAAAGATGTATGCTAAGTTAAAAGTAATATTTGAAGAACTTTTTTCAAGTCAAAGCATGCATGTAATTCTGCAAAATTATATCTGTACAATTTAATTTTTGTATATATTTGAATTTACCTGAATAATTTTGAAAAGCATTTTTGTTTTGCATGTATCTATAACATGCTTTTTTGCACAAATATAAACATTTAAAAGGAAAAGGGATGTGGAGTTTTCCAAAGGCTGATGCATAGTAAAAATATAACTGAATAACTCGGGTTGCACTGTTAGTCATACTTGCTAAGAATCCACCCCCCATACCCTTAACAAGCACCTTTAGCAGTGCATATTTTTGGTGTGAGTCTAGAAAGTTGTGTTTTAGTGCTCAGAGGAAGAGCCCTAAATCCATATGTCTTTCAATGGGAACAAGCTGTAAGACAGAAAACACTGTTTGTAGATGAAATATTTTTCAAAAATCCCTGAGGGTGGTTGATGGTAAATCTCTTTTGTGAAGCTAAACTATCTACAAAATTATTCAGATCATTTTATTGACATACATCCTCTTATTTGTGTGGGAAGAAACATAGTAAGGTATAGAAACTGGACTTACTTTTTAAATGTCTTCTACTTCCTGTTCAGAAATTTTAGCGATTCAGCATGTGCACCGGTACACAGTGTAATAATGTTCTGGTCCCTTTGGTCCTCTTTAATGTAACATTCATCTTAAAAATAGTGATATTGCTAAATCTTTTTGTTGCTTTTTTTTCCTGAATGTTTTCCCTGTTTAATAATATATTATCTTATTCCTCTTGATGACATCTGTTAATTTCATTTGACTGTGCAATGTGATTAAATTTACCAATTTCTTAATTATTACATTGTGAATAATTAATACTTTTATATTCGATTTTGTTGCCAGGAAAACATTTATCTAAATTACACAAAAAACCTTTTCATGTAATCAGCCTAACACATAACTGTTTCCTCTTTTCAAATTAATCTGAACTGTTAATTTTAAAAGTTACTTTTGCAAGATTCTGTTGTTCCAGCAGTTCCAGCCCTGTTGTGCCCAGAATTGTCCAAATAAGAACACAGCAGCAGGAAAAAAGAAGTTAGAAACTAAAATTATATGATTTGCAGGCTCAAGCCTTTTTTGTGCAGAGCTGTGCACTTAACAGTGATTGCCCTTCTCAGTCTATAGATTCACTGCACGTGTTTTGTAACCTATTGAATAAACTTTTTTACCTGACTATGTTTATTCTACAGCTGATGATCAAGTCTTGAAGAATTTCTTTCTCAAACATATTGAGATTTTCAGTAGTTACTAATGATATCTCCCTTTCACCTCTAGTATTTATAAGTTTACCTTCAGGAAAGAGGAACTTTGCTCAACAGTCACGGTCACTGTTTTCCGAGAAGGAAATACAGATAAAGGATTGAGGTTGATGGAAAGAGGCCAAGCACCAGTGATAAATCTGTATTTTTGAGAATCATTAGTCTGATTCAACTGCTTTGAGAGCTTTGATAGTGCTGCCTCAGTGGACAGAATGGTAGAAATACAAATTCTGCTGGTATTACTTGTTGGACTATGGAGTACAATTTAATCAGTTAAAATGCAAGACCTTGTTTTCCTTTCTGAACAGTGAAAGCCCTGGAAATTTACAAAATTGCACTGGCTATTTGGCAAGCTACTACTGTAACGAGATGAATTGTCCATATAGGTAGAGAGGAAAAAATCACAGCCTGATGCATTCTGTTATTGCAAAGTGGCACTGAGGAAATAATGTAAATAAGTAAACTTATAGTCTTAGAATTTATTTCTAGAACAAATGTTGTTGCTTGCTGTTCACTATCTGTCTCAGCATTACTGAGTTAATATCTAAACTGGGACAATCATTAATGGAGATTCTACAAGTATGATCTGTGCTTATTTTCAGCAAATCTACTCAGAAACCCCCACCCCTGTCATGGAGTAGTCTTGCAATCTGTTGCACAATTGTTATTCATGTGATACCTTGTTTCCATTGCCCCTTACGGCAAAAATGTTTTCTTCTTGAGTTAATCCTGTTTCTGATTTAAAAAAAAAAAGATTCTGAAATGCATCAACAAAGTAACAACATCTGAAATTCAAAATAAGATATATTATTATTTCAGGGAGCACTGTTAAAAGACTGAGAAAAAATAAATGGAACAAATGAAGAAAAAAGAAAATACTTTTAGAGTCTGTGATTAAGAATGTTAGATATTGAATGAGTGGCATTTCTCAGTAGCCATGGCGTTGGTATAATAAACCTAATTGGGATAGGGACTGTAGTAAATGCAAGAGTTTTACTACAATTTCTCCAGTACTGAACTGTGACCATGGAATAACTGAAGAAGGCTAACTTTGTAGTTAGCAGAGAAAGAGAATGACATATAATAGAAGGAGGAGAAATAAAAGCTTTAAAGATCCAGAACCAAGGAGTGTTAGAGCTATGGTTACTCACCAACAGCCCAGGTTATAATATCAGACAGCTTTCCCTTTTTTAAAATTATTTAGTGTTACACAACTGGAATAAAATTAGGGTAGTAATGAGTCTTTTACATAGATGCAAAAGGAAATAATTTTTAGAATAAAGCTACACTGTAAATGTAATAGGGAATAGAACCTACTTCTAGTGTCTTCGAGTGCTTCTCTCAAACATTTGAAGTAGAGACACACATGGACAGATGCAACACCGAAGTGCAAAGCAAATTTATTTAACAAAAATAAAAATAAAGGGCAACAAATTATTTTCTTCTCTGTACTGACACAATTCAAACTGTTCATGCTTCTAATCTGCCCCAAGACAGTATGACTTCTGGAACTAGCTTTCCTTTGATTCTTCTTATGTGGCCCCAGGCCACTAAGAAAAGTTTCAGAATAATTGCTTATCTCAATTGTACTTCCAAGCCTTGAGAGGTTTGTCCATTTCTAATTTACCATGAGAGTTGTGGGAAAATAATCCTTTTTGAGGAAGAGGAGGATGGTGGTGGTAATGGGAACTGGCAAAATTTAAAACAGAATACCAAAAATTAGCAGAATGTGGAATTAGTATGGGATAGAGGCATGTTTGCTATTTTGCATGGAACACATCTGTTAAATTCTGTTATTGTCTTAATGGTTTTGAGTGTGTATATAAAAGATTTAAATATAAATACATTAAGATTGTAACTGGCTTTAATAGTGATAATAATTTTTTTCCTGCTCTGAAATAAGAGTATGATATAATGCATCTCATACTAATACAGTGCAGTTAACTTTCATTATTTTTGAGTTTTGAGGCCAGCTTTCAGGTTTTTCTTATCCTGCATAGATAAAATAGATACAGAAATAGTCACTTTGCTGACTTTTAATTTTCTTCTTTATAAATCATTGTCATAGAGTAATATTCCTCCTGTATTTAGAAAGGCTTGAGAAGGAAAACTGAATATTCTTACTTGAAAACTTTGCAACATTTTGTGTTAAAAATGCAACTCTACCAGAACAGTATTCAAACTTCAAAATAAAAAACATCCATATTAAAGAATTTTGGAATTAGGGCTGTTAAGGCATATTGGGAGTGTCTGCCTTCTCCAGTGATTTCAGCCAAAGACTCTCATCCTTGTTACTGGAGCCCAGCCTGGTACCTGGAGTACCTGTCCAGGCTGAGAGATACAGTTAATTGTTTTCCTATTTGCAGGAAGACAGAGAGTGAAATTAAACAGGTAAAAAATAGTTAAGAAAAAAGGATTTATATAACAAAAAATAGTATAGACTGGGAGTGTACTGACTGGCCCTTTTTACATGCAACCAGCCCCTTTTATGCCCTCTTCTCTCTGTCTTCCCGCACTTGTTCCTCCCTTATCTCATGTGATGCCTCCTTTTCACCATCTTTGACCCTTATCCTAAACATCCTATAGTAAATTTCACACATTCCACTGGTCCCAGTCAAGTAATCCCTAATAATCTTGTTATTTTTGTTTCCTCATGGCAGTTACAATGTTCAAAGTAACCATCTTCAAGGCTATATCTCGGTAGTTCCTTTATGTCCCATCCACTAGTGGCCAAACAGTTCTGATCTTCATTACTGTCACTGTTGTCACTTCTTTTAGGTTTGTGTATAGATATGTTTAATTACAAATTTCTTTGTTACTTTTTTCTCTTATACTGAATAGTCATAAATCAAGTAACTTAAACAAGCGCATGCTCCCAGTTTCCACGTTCTCTTACACAGAATGTAAGCTTGATTTTAAAAATAAACTATTATAGTACGGCCAAATTCTCAATCAAATATGGTGTTCAAGTTTTCCATCTCCAAGCTCATGAATAGGTCACTCAGTTAACAATTTCTGTGATTAAAGGAGTTTTCTTACCTTGTTTCTTTTGGTTATTTAAAGTTAATTATTTAAAAAGTTTTTCAATAAGGATAATAAAATCAGAGGTTTTGTTTCATGTGATTTTTCTTCTTTTACCTTCTAAATTCAGATAGATCAGTGTATTAAAGGTACTAGTTACAAGGACCTTCAGATTGTTGTTCATCCATGTACAGCTTTCAATCTACTCTCTAGTAAAGCCAGAATGCTTTGAGCTCCAGGGAAACTGCTAAACCATGACAAGTTGAATATGGCACTTGGAGATGGAAAACCTGCACAGCATATTTGATCAAGTATTTGATCTTATTTTATTAGTTTATAAAACAATGCTTACAACTGTTCACACATTCAGGGTCTTTTATCCCCTTTTGTCTCTCTCTCTCTTTTTTTTTTTTTTTTAATATTAATTCACTCAAACCACTGGCAACATTATTTTGTTCTTTCCAATATCATGTGTTGCTTTCCTTGACTGCTACTCTACATACCCTCTGATTAATTAATTTTAATGATACTCTTCTCTGTTTGTTGAAATGTTTAATGATCTAATGTTAGTCTATTGTTATCCTATTATGACAGAGCAATCCTCATTGCCAGTTAGCTTGAGAAGGTGCCAAAGAGTTCTGATCTTCATTATTGTCACTGTTGTCTCTTCTTTTAGGTTTGTGTATAGATCTGTTATTAGTGATGAGAAAGGCTGTGACACAATGTTCTCAACAGTGTTATAAATTCTTGTGGCATTTAGGATATTTACATTAGCCTTCTTGTCATTCTTGAATAAATATATTTAAAAAAACCTTTCAGGTTAACTGAAGCATTTAGGGAATTTTAATCCCTGGATCCTGTGTCATACATATATTATGAATATCTTCTATCATGGTATGAAATTAAGTAATTTTAGAGTGTGAGATATAACAGCCAAAGTGATAAAAATATCTGCAGCGGATATAAGTGAAAATATTAATGCCCTGTAGAGTTACTTACTTAGGAAGGCAAAAGTGCTCAAAGGAGCCAACAATTGTTTTCAATTTTTCAATAATTAATTCTTGATTTGTTAAAAATTTGTTACAGATACAAATCACATATCAACACATTTCTATGACATAAAAATAATTTCTGAATTAATTTTTTAAATAATTGAAATACTAGTATTATTAGTAATTTTTTTTCCACTTTCAATTCCATTTTGGGACAGAGATTTTTTTGAATATAAAAACCTTCTTTTAAGGTACAAACCTAATTTTCTATTAATTTCTGCTAATTTAGTTTGTAAACAACACATTGGCAAGGTTAGGTGTAAGCTCTAGAGGCAGTTGCATAAGATTATAAGGATGACGGCCAATGGAAATAGCATAAGCATGTAAAAGTGAGAGACACAGACTCTCTGCAGCTGTTGGAGTAGTGGTGTGTATTAGATGAGAGGTGGTAGTGGATTGTTCAACTGTCATGGACATTTTCTTCAGGGAGTCAATGTACTGAGTCCAACAACGTCTTACTGCTTGCCCATCTTTTCATCTTGTCTCAGAAGCTACTCTCTGACATTCAGAGGCCTATGAATTTTCCAGCAGCCAGAAGTGAACAGAAGACAGAGAAGAGGGATGTAGACTACAACTTGAGCATGACTTTTTTCACCTACCTGTCTTCCAGCTATCAGTTCTATATTATCTTGATAATGCAGGGAATATGTCCTGGGCAATAGTGGGAAGCTGAAGGAGAAGGATAAGCAGAGAGCAGAGCCAAGCATATAGGCAACATAGCCATCAGAACAAGCAGCTGCGAGATTTGCTCAGCCTTGAAAGTCTTGAGCTGTTCGGAAAAAATGGTGTTTGTGTGAACTACTTGTTGATACAGTTGAAATGAATTGTATCACCTTAAGAATGATGACAGTAGTTTTCAGCCAAACTGCAGAGCACCATGCTTGCATAAATATTGCTTAAGTCTCATCTTTATGCCCAGCAGATACTTCCATCCTTACTTTGGGCAAGGCCTCTAGCAAGTTAAAATAGCTAATCAAAACAATGCAAGGGACCGAGGGAAGTAACAGTAAAATTATGACAAAGACTTGTTTATCATGTCTGGATTTCCAGTCTAATTAACCATATAAAAGCTGTTCTCTTACCGCAGGCAAATAAAGGTCTGTACTCCTTACCTGCATATGCATTATGTAAATTAAAGCAGTATTTTGCATCTGTACTAGGTTTTGGATCTACTAAAACCCACCACATCTCTGCAAGAGCAAAGTAAGGATAGGATGTTTTGATCTGTGGCAAGTTAAAACTGATATAAATTTTCTGGTTGCCTTTGTCTCACAGATATAAAAAAAGTTGGTGGAAAAAAGATAACCACCGCAGGCTCCATAGCTTTTGTTAGTGTACCAGAAGAGTCTGATGCGCTTCAGCTGAAGGTAAGGAGCCACTATAGCTCCTTCTGATTTCAGAGCCTTAAATACACACATTATGACAATCCCCCATCTTTCTCTCGTCCATGTCCATTTTTGGTGAAATGCTTCTCTTTTTTTTTTCCTAACAACTCCTTTCACCTTTTTATTTACTTACGTCAGTCTTGTGCCCCATGATGAGGAAGACTTTACCATCAGCCAAGGACACAAAACTGGGAGAAGTGACTGATATGCCAGAGTGTCATGGTAAAATCAAGAAGGACCTACACAAGCTAAAGAAATGAGTTGACAGGGACCTCCTGAGGTACAACAACGGAAATTACAGTTGAGGAGAAACAAACCCATGCACCAGACCTGGGGGTCTACTGGCTGAAAAGAAGCTTGACTTAAAAGGACCTTGAGGGTCCTAGTGGATACCAAATTGAACTAGAGACAACAACATTCCCTTCCTGTAAAGAAGGCTAATGGTATTCAGGACTGCATAAGGGGAAGTGTTGCTGGTAGGTGGAGGGAGATGATCCTTCCCCTCAGCAGTGCTGAGGTCACACCTGGAGTACTGTGTTCAGTTCTGGGTCCCCCAACACAAGGAAGACAATGATGTAATTGAGAGAATCCCAAAAAGGCCACTAAGGTGACTAAGGGTCTAGAGCATCCTTCCTGTGAGAAAAAGCTAAGAAAGTGGGACTGTTAAGCCTAAAGAGAAGGCCCAGGAGGGATTTTATCAACCTGTATAAATATCTGCAAAGACCATAGTCAGGGTCTTTTCAGTGGTGTCCAATGACAGGACCAGAGGCAATGGGCGCAAACTAAAACAAAGGAGGTTCTCTTTGAAGATCAGGAAAGAGAATTTTACTGAAAGCTCTTTTGAGAAATCAGATACCATCAAAGGAATTTCTCACCTTTGTTAGAACAACAGAGAAACTCCAATTGGCTTAATAAGGTTACAAATTTCACTCCTCTACCTCTCATGTTTTCTCTCAGGATATTTCAGTTTCAATGTTAGTAAAATTTATAGGAAAGTTTGTTTCAAATGATATAACTCAGGATTCTTTTTTTTTTTTTTCAGAAGAAAAGCCAAAGAAAACAGATTGTTATATAAACGTGAAAATACCTTTTTACTGAGAGCAAGCACTGGCATGGGATGCCCAGAGAAGCTGTGGAGTCTCTCTTTTTTGAGATATTCAAAAGCTGTCTGAACACGGACCTGGGAAACCAGTTGTAGGTGATCCTGACTGATCAGGGGAGGTTGGACCAGCTTACCTCCAGAGATTCCTTTCAACCTCAACCATTCCATGATTCTCTGAATTCAGAATCTCTAGCTGAGCAGTGCACTTCTGTTAACTCAACAAAAGAGTATTTTCCTGTTTATTGTGACTTAATATTAAAAATAGCTGGCATTCAGGATAGAATTTGGGGTATATAGAGGACTTGCTTCAAGACAAAAAAAGAATTTCATGTTTGGTCTTGAAATGCAAAAAATTAGCAATCCTTTATTCAGAAAATGTTGAAATTATGCAAAATCAGTAGAATAATCCTCTAAGCAAAATGATTCTTATTTTAATCACAATTTTATTAACTTTTATGTCATAAGTAGTATACTGCTTTTACTATGGAGGTATAGATGCTCTAACTTTAGACAAGGACATTTAAATGCTGTAGAAGTACAAACTAGAAAAGATCTCTAGTTTCTTAGAGATACAGGAGTTTAAGAGAACAGATAATATTTGAGAGGAGGCAGAAAAGTACTGTGAAGCAAATGGACAATATTGATCAGTATAATAAATAAAAATTTGCAGTGAATATATTGAACTTCTGAACAAGCATAGCACAACATAACCATACATAAGTATTGTTTCCATTCCAAGTGTGTCTGATGTAGTATCTCATCTGGGACCTATGGGAAGCACAGCAACATATTACAAGAAGTTTATATACTCTGATATGCTTCCATAGGCTGAATTTTTTGTTTGTTTTGCTAGTAAACATTAAAGATTTCTGGTTTTATAGAAATAAATAAGGGATTTAGGTTATGGGAAATAAATTCAAAGTGTTGACATCTCTTTCATAGATTCTAAAAGTGAGAACTCCTTTTAAAAAATATTTTTAATCATATATTTAATATTCAGCTGCATTTCAATAATTAAGCTGTTTATTCTCTCTGGAAAAGCTGTAAGAGGCCATTAAAATATGTTTTTCTGTATTATCAAGTTTGTGTTTGTAAAGAAAGTTTTGTTTGGTGTTACAAAGTTTGCTTATAAAAAAGGCTTTTCATAGAATGTACTATTCATCCCTGGATGTAAAACATGTTGTTTCCAATAATCTTAGTTGCAGTAGAATCTTTAAAAGATGATGCCTGATCTGGATTTATCCAATTTTTCCTTCTCCTCAGAAGATGGCACTACAGAAACTCAGCTCCAGTACCTGCTTCTATTACAGAGCTAATCCATAGCCACTGGAACATTTAATTGACTAATACATTTCCATAAAAGTCTAAATCAGAAGAAAAAAAACCACAGAGAACATACATTGTTTTCTCCCTAATATTCACCTATTACTTACCACTTTCCAATGGTCTTTTGTAGACAGAGGCAAGTAGGGGCATCTAAAGAGTAATTTTGATTTCTTTTAGAAGTTAGTTTTGGAACAGATCACTACATTGTCCTCAGCATTCACTTTGAATGGCACTTACTGAAAAGACAAATCCAACTGTTTGCCTGGCACCTGAACAGCTGATGGATGTACAGTTCAACATGAAGTTGCTTTGAAATTCTTATTGTGTGTATATCACATCCTCACTACCAGCTGTTTCACTTTGCAAACTCAGTCCTATCTAATTGCATTACTTGTTACTGTAGACATATTCACTGAATCCAATTTAGTTTGGGCACACAGAGTACCTCTACATGTGCAACACAGATGGCAAATGAATATGAACAAATTACTCCAAACTGTAAGCATGTCAGACTTATTATGGATACCTACAGCATGTTCAGTTGGGCTGATCTGTCCAAGCATAATGGATACTTCTATGGATATTGAGCAACTGTTCAAACAGACAGAGCCTTTACTCCAGCTGGGGTGGGTGGACTTCTAGTTAGGTAGTCAAAGTTTTAGCTTTTAGCAAGAGACCTTATCAGAGAAATGGAGACATATAAATAAAACACTGTCAACTGTTGTAATGGTTTAACCCCAGGTGACAACTAAGCACTGTGCAGTCGATTGCTCACTTTCCCCCACAGTGGGATGGAGGAGAGAAACAGAAGTGTAAAAGTGAAAAAACTTGTGGGTTGGGATGAACTTGTGGGTTCATAGGTAAAGTAAAAGCTGTGGATGCAAGGAAAACAAAACAAGGAATTAATTCACTCCTTCCTGCTGACAGGTTCAGCCATCTCTGGGAAAGCAGGGCCACATCACACATAACAGTGACTTGGAAAGACAAACCTCATCACTCCAAAAATCTCCCCCTACCTTGTTCTTTCCCCAGTTTTATATGCAGAGTGTGACACCATATGGTAAGGAATATACCTTGTGTCAGTGTCCTGGCTGTATCCCCTCTCAAATTCTTGCTCACTCCCAGCCTTCTCACTGATGGGGTGGTGTGAGAGACAGAAAAGGCCTTGATGCTGCGTAACCACCGCTCAGCAGTAAGCAATACACCCCGTGTTATTAACACTGTTTTCAGCACAAATTCAAAACATAGCCCAATAGCATAATGTACTACTTGGCATACAAATATCAATCTTGATATTTCATCATAAAGATAAAATATCACCTGTTACTGCAAGCAACTGGAGACTCAAAACATTTCCAAGTTCTTCATAACATTATATTGTTATAACCTTATATTGTGAAATACTTCCAGGATATAGAAAAAAGATAATCTGAAGAATAATCTGAAAGGTAAGTATCCTGAGTCTTCTAGTTTGTGTGAAGACTGCACTTATATCTTCTATTTTTAGTAGCAACATGTATTATCAATCTGAATGAGCAATCTAAAATTGCTAAATTAATTCAATTGTAAATGGATTATTTAATAGCTATTTTCACAGTGTTGGAGCACTGTCATCAGCCAGTAATGAATTTTTGCCTGAAAACTATGGATAAAAGCAAAAACGGTATTTGTGAGCCAAAGTCTTCAGAACCTAATGTTAATTGTAATATAAAAATAATACCAGCAGCAGCAGCTCAGAAAGGCTGCCTTTAATAACACATGGATTTTTAGAACAGTGAAGGTTTAATTGCCTCTGTAACTATATAACAAATGCCAGTTTTGATTCCATCTAAAATTAAGTAAGCTTTGGTCTGGCCTTAGAAATGGTGAATAATATACATATATTATATATATCTGTTAGGAAATAAAGTTATTAAGCATAGTGTCTATGTTAAAGCATATTGACTGTGTTGTGTTTTGAACACATACCTTTTAGCCATTCAAATTTTAATTCACCATCTAGTCACTTACTGAATTATGAAACAAACCACACATATGTTTAAACATATGTTTAATATTAAAAAAAAAATCAAATTATAGACCATGATTAACAAATGACACATACTGGGGTAGCAGTATTCCTCTGGCTACCTGTGCTTTTGTAGATATATGTAGTAGGAGACAGTTACCCTCTGCACTTAGTAAATAGGAAAAAAAAAGTACTTTTAATACAAAAATCTGTTGAACTTGCTATTCGAAATAGACAATATTTATTGTTTCCTTGAAGGAACTATTTCTCTTCATTATGCAAAACAGAATCCACGTGTAATTGAAACAATCTCTTCTCTAAAACTTATAACTTGAAAAGTAAAACAACCTGTGTTTTATACCCAAAGTCATTGTTTATCATGTTGCTTATTATGCTTTTAAAAAATTCCATGGTCATATGTTGCTGACTAATGTATCAGAACCTGACTAAAGTGAACTAGAGAGAAGTAAGGATAAGATTTGTTTCAATATGGTTGTGGGGATTTGTTGTTTGGTTTTGGTTTAGTTTTTTTCTTTTCGAGTTACAGATTTTCTAACCTAAGCTCTTAGCTTTCTTTAGGGAAGACAAGTCATCCCATTCTAAGGTAGGTAAGCTATAAAGAATGAAATAAACTACACAAATGATTCTTCACCTCTATTAAAGGGAGACTAAGCAAGTATCTGACACTAGATACTTGCATTTTAAAGCAGCTAAAATTAGGTAAGTTGAATCTGCTCCTGCAGGGGCTAAATCCGCAGAATTAAGTCAGTGCCCTTCCATGTATGAGGATGAAAGTTTAGAAAATACAGGAATTATTACCCAAATCCTGTATTATGAGGTACTTAAGTGGATTTTTTTGTCATTTTAAAAAATATTATACATATATATGTGTATATTATACTTACATATACACACATATGCAGATATAGATAGGCACATTATATATGTATATATGTATAATTTTATATATATATATTATATATCTAACTATTGTGCACATATTATGTATATATATATATATATATATATATATATATATATATATACAAAATTCCTGGACTTTTATTGAACATGGTTCTTTTCTGATTTGAGTAGTTTTCTCTGATTTTATCAAGCAAGATAATTCACAAACTGTGTTCTTCAAATAATTAATGCTACAGATGCTACAGGAATGTGTATGATACTTTTTTGCCTGGAAAACCAGGACATGTTTATTGAATTTCCCCAGAATATTTTCAACACAGGACCCCAGAGAATGGGAAATGTTCTTGCATAATGGAGTACAGCCTTCATTGAAGCACAAAGCAGCCTTTCTCCTTAGGATAGCTCTCCCTGGAGACATTCCCCAAGTGAGTCTAGAATTTCCTTAAACCCTCTCCTTACATTTCTCTAACTCTCACAAATGCAGAAGAAACTTAATTTATAAAATTCTAATCTAGTACTAGTATGTTTAATGATCTGGTTTGTTTAATGAGATGGTGTGGTTCAAGGTTGTTGGTTTCAATTGTTATATCAAATAAAATTGACATAGACATATTTTATCTCATTTTGTTAGTTTTTGTTTCTTTTTATTTTAAAAACTCTAATATTTGACTAGATAGCAAAATTCTGCAAAACTTCAGCATTTCGGTAGAGGTAGTAAAGACTTTTACCTAAGCCTTTTGTTCAGTAATGTAAAAAAAAGGATTCATTTTTCCTATTCTTAAATATAGTTGAAAAAAAAGTTGTGGTTTTCATATGAAAATTAGTCATATAAAACATTAAATAGTTATATCCAGGAGATTTTCGTGAGTTTTGAGTAAAGTATTTTTTTCAATACTTTGCATATAGCATAATATTTACAAAAGAGGATGAGAGGTCCTCACACTATGAACCTGGTTTCAGGTGCTGTGAGAACTAAAATGCTCTTAATGCAAAAATTAGAGTTTATCCTTATCTGACTATCCTAAAGGTAAAGAGTAAAATGATCAACTTACCAAAGTTTTTAGGAAGAAACACACCCACACATATTCAGCTGGGCTACCAAACAAAATTTGTAGATGCCCTGGGTTTACTGAACTGCCTGTATGTCTTATGTCTAACTCTACTTAGATGTAAATGCACTTATTTTTGGATGGTTTGTGATTTCTTATAATCCTAGACTGGCAGGTGTTTAGCTCACCACACACGCATGAGTGGGCACCCTATCCTGTTTGAAACTAATACTCAGCCAGGTCATTTAGTGTTCATCAAAATTTAGGAATGGAAAAATAGTTCTATATATGCTGCCACAGACACAATTATTGAGGATTCAGGAAACGGATGTCCTAGAACTAATGTCCCATGAAAACTCATAAACACTGGGGAGCCTGTACAGCCATATGTTGTTTATACTTCATGGACCCCAGTAAAAAGCATGAAGGATTCCTAGCACTGTAAAACCCTTATATAAAAAACAGGTGCTAAGTTAAACCTCTTGGCCCCAGGTTTAACCAACAGCTCTCTAATTCATAAACCACTAGGCTACACAGCTTCTTACGTAGCGGTTTTGCCTACATCTCCTTTTAATGCAGAACCACTGTGAAGGCAAAGGGCAAGGCTCACAGACTTGGTAAAACAGTAGGTAAGAAGGAAAATAGTGAAATTAATTTACTAATTACTGTAATTGGACAATTAAACAATGGAATATAAGTCTAAGCACGCTTTTAGAGTTTGAAGCCTGGCCCGGGGACAAAATCAAATCAGGAGCCTAAATGCCCTGAAAAAGAGATAATGGATTGCAAGGCTCCTGGACTGGAGCACACAGAAGTCAGTATATTGCTTAAACCTGTACTAGAGCTTGGAACATCATCTTCAGTAAATGTTCAGAAACATGTCTCAAGACTATACTAGTCCATGCCAGAAGAAAGGTCTTCAGTCAACCTTTCAGTCTGAAGCATATATAGTACTGTGATTTGGACATTTCAAACAAGTTAATTTAAAAAAAGAAAACCAAAACTTTTACCTTGTCTTGCCTTATAATTGTTCATCACTAGACAACTTCTAATAAAACTACTAAGCAGCAATTAGAAAAGTAAGTTTGTGTTATTAAAAAGTGCTCTTGACATAATCAAGAGCTCAAATGTGGCTTGCACTATTTTTGAAAGAAATTTAACAGTAAATTTTAGCCTTTGTTTATCCTGAAAACAATGTCTATGGAATGTGACAGTTCTTTCTCAAAGATATTTTTCCCTCAAATAAAGAATAAAGAATGAAAAATGTAATCAATCCTGTAATAATCTTCTTCTCAAATTCCATTTATCTTCTGATTATATGTAAGTTACAAAGACTGAATAATCACATACTCAAATACTTCACAAACATCTGTGTCACAATTGTACAAAAAAAGTACTTGAAAACCTTGATCTTCATTAGGGTGATAAAAAACATTGTAACCAATAGTCCCTAAAATTCCAGAAATTTCAACATCCTTAAATAACATATAAATTATAGTAACTGATATACTCACAAGTGAATCAGTCATAGTCTAAGTCATGATCAATGGGATTTGTTAACTCTTCCAGTCCTTCCAGGTGTTGAATGGAGAACTAAAGCTTCAGAATTCCAGTTAGCATAAAAGAAACCAAGTGAAACATCTGTTTTATACGCTCCCAGCAAAGCATAGCACAGCATATTTTCTGTTTAGTACAGCAACTTATTCATAGTACTAAGCATCTTCTAAAGTTAAAATGTAGCTAAAATTTTAAAATTTAATGAAGGAATGTTCCAGTGATGTCACTGAATCATGGAAATGCTATGAATCTTTTATAAAAGGTAATAAACCCCCCCCCGTTACTCAGTCATTTCAAACCTTTTAAATTAATGTGGCTAGGCATGCAAGGTAATGGATTATTTCTATCTTCTGTTTGTTAAGTGAAGATTCAAATCCCAGGCATGTTGATATTTAATGGTCCGGGAATGGTTGAGAACTATGGAAAGAATTTCCATAGCAACTAAGCACTTACCTCTTCCACTCCAAGTGCTGTTAGGTTTATCTTACGTATTTGAGAAAACATGTAATAGTAAGCACCTCATAAACAGTTGCGGAACAACTTGTCTTGGTAATACAAAATAGAAGCCATGTAACTTGTATGAGACATCACTTGACCATCTCCTGAAAGACATCAGAAAACCTACAATTAAGAGACTTAAATAAGAACTTTGATAACACGAAATAGGTTTGACAAAATTCAGACTCGTCCTCCACTTCTTGCCTCCAAGAAGAGGCTGGCATTGTGACACATCTTGAAATTTAGAAAATCCAAGATTTGAATGAAAAAAACCTGGGAAATAACCCCCAAATTTCACTGTACATACTGAAGAAAATACAAGATGATAATGCATTTTCTGATCCCAGTATGAAATCTACAGAAAAGTGTGAAAAAAACTCTGCTCAGGACACTAGTTTACTCAAAATGTGGCCAACAATATGTGTAATAGGCTCAGAGAGATAACATATTTCTGTTGATCATTTTTTGACCCAGAATTACATTGGAATAATGTATTCTGATTTATATATTTTATGTTTCCTCAAAGGTACTAGCAAGACAGTGAAGAAACAAACACTAAGCCTACCCATAAGGCTGAAGAAACCTTAGGACCAAACTAAATGAAAGTTTATTCTCACGCTTAGAAGACCTAAGTCTGCTTACAGAAATTGTTAATATATGTGAAAAATGTGGAATTCATAACATTTTTGAAAGACCAATGAATAGAAGAATGAAAAAGAAGTGAATAAAGTCAGGAACTATTGACACAGGAGAAAAAGACTGGGCTATTACAGAAAACCTTGTATTTTTTATTGATAAAAATGTAGAAAAATAAAGTAAGATTTCACAGCATTTAGTATCAAATAATTATGATTTCTGCAATAAAAATGGCTGTTATTTTAGAATAAAGATCTAGCAATATAGCTGATCTTAGACAGAGAATCAGGAGTGCGGTATGTTTGCTGTCATGAAAAGCAAAAGCAATACTGAAATTCATCAGAAGATATATTACAACAGGTTTAGAGAAGTGTTAATGCCACTAATAAGACTTCAAAAAGAAATATCAAGCTCAGTTCTTGAATCTGGTGCTCAAGAAAAAAGGCATATTTAAACTGAATTTTTTGTAGACTGAAAGAAAATGTCTTATGTAAGAGAAATGCTCTGTAAGAAACTACACTGAGAGATCTTCATGGGGCAAAAAAAATCAATTTTTTTTAAGCTGTGATTTTGATTATTTGATGAAACAGTAGTATATAATTGACTGATATAAGTCATCAATCAGTTTGGAGTCCATAAATAATACAGTAAATTTACTTTGTATGACAATAGTAGTGACTTCATAATTAATTATGAACCTTTTAGATTTTTTAAATAAGGATGTATATCTTTATACACAAAGAGGACCATTTCATTAATGAGGGGTCTTAACTGTCTTCAGTAAACCTCTGCTTATAAAGGTTTACTGAAGACTGTTTATAAAGAAATGGATGAATTCTGTACCTAAAATATTCAGATATCAAATTCCAAGGATTAATAAATTAAACACATAAAAGCTCTATAATTAAAAACATACACCATTGTACAATTTAGATATTTTGGAAAAGACCAATGTTTGCATATCTTAATTTAAGGCAATTTAAAAATATGCATTTGATCTTTTCTTACAGCGCTTGTAGAGTACATCTGCTGCCTTTTTTAAAGAAAAATTCTCCAAACCCTAATCAGTAAAAGAGATAATGAGATTCATATTTACAGTGAGCAGAATCTCTCTGGAGAGCTGAAATCTTTCATTCATATGTATCAAAACATAAACTGATTACCAGTTCAAATGAAGACAGCACCTCTCTTTCTTTACTGACCTCCTGCTGGACTGTTCATCTGGGAATCTTTTTGGTTTCATCTGTAAAGACTTTCTCTTCAGCCTGGAGAAGAGAAGCCTCAGGCTGATCTTAGCACTGGTTATAAATGCCTGATAGGAAGGAAAAAAGATGAGGGACCCAGACTCTTCTCAAAAGTGCACTGTGACAGGACAAGAGGAAATGGGCATAAATTAAAACATACAAAATTCTGTCAGAACACAGGAAAATTTTCTTACTGTGAGAGTAGTCAAACAGAAGAACAGGTTGCCCAGTGAGGCAGTGGAGCCTCAGTCCTTGGAGGTAATTAATACACAACAGGACACAGTCCTCGGCAACATTCTGTAGGTGACCCTGCTTGAGCAGGGGATTGGAATAGCTAATGTGAGGAGTTCCCTTCCAACCTCAACTGTCTTGTGGACTTACTGTTTAAAGTACCTACAAGTACAACATCTTTGATAGGAGCAGTGGGGAGGATGGTAAAAACTGACTAAGCATTCTTGTGTAAAACATTCTTGGAAACATAACAGAAACATCCTTGGAGTCTATCAATCAGATGACACCCACATACTCTGGTGATGAGACGTCAAATTAAAATATGGGAGCTGATTTTTTTTCATTTTGTAAGCACCCCTGTCAAATCTAACACCCAGAGATATAACTGATTTCTTTGTTTGTTATATTTATTCACTAATCTGCACTTGAGACTCACTGTCACACTCAAAATTCTGTTACAGGTAAAAAAAGAAGACATCATATACATAAAGGTAAGAATTACTGTCAATTTAATAGAACAATTGTTATTTGAATACAAATACACTATACAGTCATCATTAGTCTTTTTATAGCAGTATTCAACTTTCATAGTCATCATAGTACAGTCTCACTGAAAATACTATCACTTTTATTGAAAGATCTCCTGGTATCCATCCTTGTACTCTCGAGTTACTCTCACCTTTCCTATGCTTGGCTGATCTTCCCCAGTGAGAAGCAGGTTTTATCAAGGTCACCTCTGCCCCACGTCTTTCACTGAGTGATAGTGTTTTTCTTCCTAAGTAACAGTTATCCGCGATGGAGCCCTGCTCTCCTGTGGGGATGGCGGAACACCTACCTACCCATGGGATATAGTGAATGAATTCCTTGTTTTGCTCTCCTATTAAACTGCCTATATCTCAACCAATGAGTTTCCTCACTTTTACTCTTCTGTTTCTCTCTGCCATCCTAATGTGGGAAGAGTGAGTAACCAGCTGCAAGGTGGTTGGTTGCCAGCTGGGGTTAAAAAATGACAAGGACTTACCATAAAGTATTAAATTATAAGGATTTTTGTTTATTATTATACAGCATTAAACTGTGAAAAATTCTTTATCTTCACACACAGACAGAAGTGTTAATAGGAGTATTACCATTCATGTCTGTGTCAGAGATATTGCTATAAAAACTCTCAGAAGTTTTAATGTCTGTCTTCTATCATAAAACCTTTCTCTAATTTCCAAATGAAGAAAGAGATAGTAACATTCTTACAGTGTCTTGAAAAGAGCAAAATGAAGCATAACTGAAATTATAGTTTTAATCTGGCAAATGAGTGAGAGTTTTCAGTGATTCTTATACATTTTAATTTGAGAACTTCTACAAAAAAATTAAAGACATTCTTAGTGGGGAAACTCCATCCTGTTGAGAAAGAAAACGCAAAATGTTTCTTTCTAATGAATGCATATTTAATAAAGACTGATAGCATATTAATAGCATATCATTTGTACAGAACAGTTTAAGGAACTGTATGAAACTAAAGCATTAATAATATGTTAAGCAGTAAACGCCGTCTTTAATAATAATAGCTCAAACCTCTTCTAGCACTCTATTTGGTGAAATACAGTATTGTCTTAAAATAGTAAGTAGTGGTGCACTGTTGAATTTATCAACAACATTGAAAGTAAAGGAAGAGTTCATTGTGTGGATCATCCTTCAACTAAACCTTTAAGCTGTCTGTTATAGATTCCTTTGTAAGATGTTATAACTTCAAGGTTAAAAGTAGGTTTACATTGAAAAAATTGTAAATTTAAGAAAAAAGATAATTTATAAAGTAAGAAACACTATTTTAGCTCTGAATTCTATGTACACATTTATAGAAGGTTCAAATATTAAGTGAAATGAAAAAAAACCTAAAAACTTCAAGTTTATTATTTTCTATTATCAATTTTTGTCATTAAACCAAATTTTTGAACATTTCTTCTAATGAGTATAATTGACAAACATATTGCTTCTGAAGAATTTCATCAGTTGCCTGAAATATTAATCTGACATTGATAGTCCCATTAACATTGTACTGTTATTTGTGGTTTTAATTTCCTAATCCTGAGATTAAAAATTATTTGTTTTGTCTTTTTGATTTTATTTGTTGGCATGAAAATCATAAGGTTGTTGATGAAAAGACCCTTGAATTAGGAAGTTTAAATGCACAGATTATTCAAGTGTTATGCAAAAGTACAGGCAATAAAATTTGCAAATTGTTAGCTTCCTTGTAGAATGGTCTAAGTGAAAGTTTAGTCTTGTCACAAATAAATGGGTTGAGATTTAAAGAGGAGATTTCTTCATGAATTTTTACTCACTCCACATAGAAATTAATCAGTAGTGTGAGCTCTAAAAGAAGAGGTCAGATTTTAAAGATTTCTTCCTGTCCTTTTCTGATCTTTTTCATCCATGTTTACTATGGCAGTAACTAAAGTTCTCTCAACACTGTGTCAGTTTTGTGTGGATACAGCAGTAAGATCTTAGACTATTGTAAGGTTTACGTTTGGGTTTTTTTCATGTAAAGCAGTTTTCCCTCCAGAAAACAGATATTTTTAGTGAAATATGAAAGGTTTCTAGTGACAGAACCAGAGCCAGTGGACAAAATGAAACACAGATAGTTCCCTCTGAACATAATGATACCATAACGGTGATCAAGCACTGCAACATGTTGTCCAGAGATGATGTGAATCTACCTCCTTCAAGATATTCAAAAGCCACCTGGACATGGTCCAGGTGTAGGTGACTCTATTTGAGCAGGGGGGAGTTAGACTGGATGTTCTCCAGAGGTTTCTTAAAACCTCAACCACTCTGTGAGTCTGTAATTCTGATTCTATGATTCTGTAAGTCTGTAATTCTATGACACTCTGAACTGAAGAAGGTTCTTTCCATAAATGGATGGTAATCCTGGAGTCAGAGGAGTTTGAAACTTACAGGTACATCCAAACTAAACATAAATTGTTTGTCTTTTTATTAATTCTGTATACTAAGTGAGCAGATGAGGCTGTATAATGGTTCCGTACCAGAACAATTCCATAGAGACCATTTCCCACAAGACTCTACTTTTCCCTGAAAGAAACACTCAAATATGGACAAAGAAACTCAAATATGGATAAATATGCTCCAGCAGATTTCTTATATGTCTGCCCAACTGAGAGACTTGCACATAGACCTCCCTGTGGAGTAAAGATGTCTCTCAGTTTACAAAGTCCCTAGGATTAGAAGGAACTGTCTCTCATAACACCAAAAGATACCAAGGACCTGCCAGGTGTTATTGAGACCAGAATCAATCCCCCCATTTTTCTTTTTCCTTAAACATGTTGAATTCCAAATAAACTATCTTGAATTGCCAAAACCTGTTATAAGGGTAAGGGATCCTGAGCCGCTTTCACTCCTAGTACTTGCTTGCTCCAAGAAATTCAGCAAGAGTGATGCTACTGCAAGTTTCATTGTTTTCCTGGAGAAGAGAGGTACTTCTTTTAAAAACTTTGAAAGGGAAATATGACATACTGTCATAGACATTCTACTTCAAGAATTAAAAAGACCTTAGACAGGATGATCCCAAAGGTCTTTTCCAACCCTAATGACTCTGGGATTCTAAGATTATGTAATTTATTATAGCAGCATTTTAACTTTGACTACATCATTATTATAACTCTTTAATGAAACATTATTATCATCTTCATAAATTTCAGAGATATTGCTTACATTGTAGAACTAAACATCAACCCCCACCCTCTCAGCCTCTTATGCAACAATCTTTGCTATAAGAAAGTTAATTTTAATGCCATCTCTGCTGGAATCATCTCCCTGCTCTATATAGCTTTAATTTAACATCCCCTTTAAATCAACGGAGTACTGGGGTATTTGAGAGAAATCTGGTAGCAAAAATTGTGTTCATCATGTTCAAGAGATCAGTTCTTTCATCTGAGTTAACTAGGCCTAATTCAGCTCCTCTCTGATAAAGTCCCCTGCTGTCTGAATATGTATAGGGTGCTGGGGGAGGCTTTTCAACATTACATGGCTGCTATTTCAAAATAGACTTTTTCATCCTCTAGCAACAAAATGCATCAGCAGTGTCTGACCATTAAAATATAATTGATGAAAAAGTACCAGTATTTAAAATATCTATAGCTTAATCTTGATGTGACCCAAAAGGTGTTATTGACCTACAGTGATCTCAGACGTGTGCTGGTTTTCAAGAGGTTCACAATACTTTTTTCAACACCACAGTTTGAGGCTTTTCAAAGACAGACATAAATTCATCCTTTATTTAAACCAGCAACTCATAGGTGTAGAACATTAGTCTTTCTCATTTTTTTCCCTGAAATTTATAAAATCAAAAACTAGATCTTCAGGAAACCAAACTTCTATTTATAAACTTAAAAGAAGAAGCCAATATAACTAATTCTACAGTAAATTTCTTGAAATAATTTAATGGGTATTGAAACTCTAAATGGAAAGTTTTAAACTGAAAGGAGAATGGTTAAATTTGTGTCAGGGGAAATATAGAGGAATATACTGATTTGTACTTAAACTGTAAACTAAGTATCATTCATCTATAGTACTTCAAGAGACTAGCTTGGTTTCTGAAATGTTAGATTTAGTGATTGTCTTTCACATGAGTTCAGAAAAAAAGCACAACACATTTGTAATAGATGATGTAATGAGTTGTTAGTGAAAAACAGGCAGTCGAGTGTGAGAAGAGTTCAGCTACACAATCTTTGAATCTAGCTATGCTAACTAAACAAATGCACCACATATAAAGGTCTGTAAGCAGACCTAAGAAAATACTTTTTTTCTCAGCATTCAGTTTATCTCTAGTTTCAGTGCAATCTCTAATTTAAACAATTTTCATCTTATTTTCTAACTTATTAATATCAACATTAATTTGCTCTTCATGGTGGCAAAAATCAACAAATTCAAAAGAAACATCTAACTATTTTTAAAGACTAGTGACATTATATTTCCCCATGGCTTTGCAGCTGTTAGTTACAATACACTATATTTAAATATTTATTATTATTCAATTATTCTTATTTTATTAATTATATATTAATATTATTTATTTATTAGTTATTATTATTATTATTATTTCAGGTTTTTTTAAATATGCCCTTAGAAGAGGTAGTACTTCAGATAATAGGTATAAAGTTCTTTCATTCTTGTAATACAGAGGACTGTATTTTTTCTGAAGTTGTTATGAATTTAATTATCTCTGAATAACTGCTCCTTCAAAGGCTTTTTTACTGCAGCTTCTTGAATATTCTTTTGCATAGTCTTTCTCCAGACATGTGAAAGGGAAACTAAACTGGCAGCTTCTCAGCAGTAGTAATTTATGACCAACTGCAAAAGGGGTAAGCTGACTGGAGACAGGAATGCCAGATACCACATAAGGGAATGTTCCCCTTGGTGATAAGATAAGAAACATCCAAATGTGGTATTGCAGCTCAGGATACCTCTGGGCTGGTGGATGGACCCAAAGCCAGGCTAAGGTGTCCGTGTGACTCTCAAAGGATTTGGGCTGGTGCAAGTGTATACGAAAATTCAGCTTATGACAGGTCTTTGTAGAGTCCTTGAAGAATCACTTATGGTAGTATGACTGTTAAATTCATTGTTCATTAATTAAGTACCAAATATTTTAACCTCTAAAGAAATTAAAAATAATTACCAACAGATACAGATGAATAATGTTTGGATTTCAAGAAATCTGACTTCATACAACTGCATTTGCATTTACTTCACTAAAAAAAAAGTAACTACTGTGTGTCAATGAGTATTTACATTATCCTGGAAGCCAAGCTTATGTAAGGAAATTATAACTGGTCCTCATTAATTCATTTCTCCTCTATGTTTCCCATTGTCCCGATTTAAGTAATTTGTATTTCTTTTTTTTTTCTGACTGTGATCAGATCCTTTTCTTAGACATTTAATTCTGTTCAGGCATCATATGGAGAACCTAGAGAGTATATTCACACAGCTTATAGGCATATAAAATGTTAGGTGTCTAGATTTATTAAAATGTTGTTCAGCCCTAGTCAAAGTTTCTGCAATCTACAGGTAACTGAATGCTTAACGTAATTCTAGAGCCAGCAGGTACCCACAACAAGTTTTGCACTCTTCTACTGCTTTTAAATCTGTGTTTCTGTAATTCATCTTTCCCCCCCCCCCATTGTTCAATATTCAGGGATGGCAGCTTATTTCTTGGGAAAGACCTCAAAATATGAAGGCCTTACAGCTCAGTATTCAATTCTCAGTGTGATTCTAAAGGTGAGTACAAATGGAAACTTGTACCATAGAAATTGCCTCAAACATAGAAGGAGCAGTCAGGTGCAGATGTAAAATGGTCATTCATAAATCTGACAATAGAAAAAATAACTTCAGTAAGATTCATATGCAAACTTCAAAAGATCACATGTATTGACTGCAAATATCACATATCACATAACTACCTAATTTGTAGTTATGTCATGCTTTCTGTTCTCAAATACATTGGTTGCATAAAAGCAAAAAATCTGAACAGAAAGAAAACTGGAGCAACCTTTCTTTGACTTTAAAAAAAGCCCTAGGTTTCCAGGGAATTGTGGAGAAACTATCCAACCTCTAATTTGGATTTCCTTCTTTGGATTCTCTTTTGTAGACAGGAATCCATTAGGGACTTCACTACATGCAGAAAAAACTTTATTTTAAAAAGGCATAGTTCACACATGATGCTGATATTTTGAATTTTAGTTCTGTAAGAACTCTCAGATGGGTACCCTCTGATCCCAGCAATTCACATTACTTGAATTTTTCATACTACTCATCAGTTTTCTCTTACCCCACTTCAGATTCCTTTGTTGCTGTGCTCTCTTTGTCTATGAAAAGTACCTGCAAAAGGAACTCAGAACTTAACTGAACAGAAAGATGTAGCTAAGTGCCATATGCCTGTCTGAAACTTCCTACACAGCATGTTTAAATGTCTAGACTTCTTATAATACTCCTAATAGAACACTGACAAGGGAAATGCCTGGTACTTATCCACAGGGAGGTGTTGATGGCCAGTCTGTACATAGCTGGCATATCTGAACTTTGTGTAAAAGCTGAAGCACTATGTCCATTGCTGTGCACAAAAGGTAACACAATGCATGTATGAAGCCAACAACTGTTGATATTTTATTGGTCAAATAGTCAGAATTATCTAATTCAGGAAAACCTCCCAAAAATTAAATTTATTATAAAAAAAAATCTAGTTTCTATCCTTTTTATCTGTTTATTACATTCACCTTCCAATATTCCTTTAAGTCCCAAGACTGACAGCTCCATCTTCATTGAGAAGAACTTGCCTGTGGCAATTACAGCAAGCTCCTAGCATCCTGCAGCCCTCATTGCAAGGCAGAAGATGACAGTGGTGGGAATTTCCTGTCCTCTCTGCTGGAGCCCCACTTGAAAGTCAGTGAGTGTATTTATCTGGTGCCCTGGAGGTTCCTTCTGGCAGCCCATGCCTGGATGGCAGCATTGCCCAAACCAGTAGCAGATCCCACCAGGCAGTGAAGTCATGTAAGTGTGGAGAGGTTCTCCAATTCATAATAGGAGATACAGTGAAAGGTGATTGAGATCTTGTTCATTTTTAACTCATCCCTCAATCTGGCTTAATAAATAACTAATTAAACTCAGGTTTCAAGCTGTGGTGCTCTTTGAAGTTCTTTTTATATTCCCTGAATCTTGAATCTATAGGGCATAGATAGCTTCAACACAATGAATGTTTTACAACCTGTTTCAAAGGTACTCAAAAAAATGTACATGTCTAACGCACAGAAATTCCCAGAAGGTTTAGGAGGAACAGCTTCTAATTTCTGAATGTGTCTGGAATTTATGTGTGCCTTAAGAAGCACACAGAACTTGCTCGAACTTGAGTTCTTACTCAACCAGATGAATGTTAAAATCAAATGGGAAAGAAACAGGGAAAGATAGGGAAGTCAGAGGTTAACCTGAGAAAGAGTACCTCTTTTGTGTGGTTTTTTTTTTCTGAAACTGGGTATTTTGAGAGTTATAGACAAAAGGCAAGTTAATTCCAGACAAACTTATGGTCATGTTTGCATATCAACTATAGATATTAGTTTATTCCATACTTGACTTGAATCAAACCTTGACCAGCACTCTGGTTAGGTGGGTGAATTACTTAGGTTAATCCTTGGCTATTTTGTTATTATCTGTCTCTCATAGATTTACGTGGAGTCCTATGCAACCATTATGACCATATCCATCCATTACAACTGCTGCTGGTGGTTATCACTTGAAGAGTGCTATGGGAAATAAAGGTCAGGCTGGGCGAGGCACACCATCGGACTCATAAGAAAAAAAAATTCAAATATTTATATCTCACTACATCTTCTCTTCAACTGGATGTTCACTAATTTGTGGAGACATAGTGCTCTCAGTATTGCAGTACAATGAAGAGGGGTCAAAATGGCACAGAGTATTTCAGTATGAATTTCTTTACTTCTCTAATTAATATGTGACCCACCAAAGATCTCTGCCATAAAATATACTTTTCCAAACTTGTTACTACTCTGTAATTGAAGAGGTGAACATGGCTGGAATAATAACCAGCATTCAATAATTTTAACTAATGAGGGCTTATGTAAGGAATATGAATGAATAAAATCATCAAAGCCAGAGGTTATTTTGCTTATCTATTATGATGTTAGACAGTCACATATTGCTGATGGATAAGGTGTTCTTCCATATTTTTTTTTTTTCAATGCATAGGTTACAAATCTGAAGAAATAATTTGAAGCTAATTTGTTTACCAGGAATCCAGTAAGTTTCAAATATAATATGTCCAGAATAGATCCAAGCTGTATAGCGATATTTAGAGTTATTATGTAACCAGATAGTGAAATAAAATAGTATTTTGTGATTTACAAATAAGTTTGAAAAAATAAATAAGGAAATAATTTATTTTTTATATTTTAACTGTCTCTATTAGATACAGTAAAACTATGAAGTAAATAATAGGGCATATGTAAAAGAGTTGTGTTAGAAATTATTATTGACGTGAAAATATTTATTTGTGTTACTAAGTTTCTTCCAGAGCTACATGATTTTTTCATTATAACTGGTAAATAAAAGCATTAGTTTTCTAAAAAATAAGATCTTTAAGATACCTTATATCTCTTTCTATTTCACCTTGACTCTAGACAAAAAACATGAGCATTATTTACCTGATATATTAATGTTAGCATAGTTTTTCAAATTAAATATCTTTTTTATTTAATGAAAAGTGGCATTTCTATAGTTTTTTAGTTCTAGAAGTTCATCAAAGTTATGTATACAGAATCCAGATGCTCGTTTTACATTGCACTGCTGAGCAATACCTTTATTGTTTAATTTAAATACAAATTAATCTCAATCTATTAAATCATTATATTTTCAGTTGTCTGTTAGTCCAACACTGCAAGATTTTCTGAGAAATCGGACTATCAGTAAATTTTTCACTTTTTTGGAGTCCATGCAGAAACTCTCATTGACTTAATTAGATTGAAAATTTCACACTCTCTTTTTTTGAGATACTTCAGTGTCAAAGTTAGTAAAACATTGAGGAATCTCTGAATTGAGTTATACAACTCAAGATTATAATTTTTTTCCAGGAGAAAAGATAATACTATTATAAGAATCAGAAAATGCATTTAATGTAAGGATGACCAAGCCTTGGCACAGAATATCCAGAGAGGCTGTGGAGTTTCTGTCCTTTGAAATATTCAAAAGCTGTCTAGACATGGTTCTAGAAAATGGGGTCTAGGTGATCCTGCCTGAGCAGGTTTGGTCAAAGGACATCCAGAGATCCCTTTAACATCAACTATTTCATTATTTTGTGATAATCCATGAATGGCTTCACACTTAAGAAATTTAAGTTGTAGTTTATACAGAATCTGATTGTTGCGAAGGTGCTTAAAATACCCCAATCATTTCTGTTCATACACTCTCTTTTCTAAGCTAGGACATCTGTTGTGATAGTGATACTATAATTAATAGGGAAGGGGGCCTAGGAAAGCTGGATAGTATCCAAGGATCACTTCCTCCAAGCTCAGGATTGATGCATGTCAACAAAAAGAAAATCAAGCTAAAACACTAGGAGGCCTGCATGTATGAACAAGGAACTCCAGGACAGACTTAAACACATAAAGAAAATCCTCCAAGAGTGGAAGCATGAACAGGTAGCCTTGGGAGGAATACAGAGAGATTTTCCTAGCAGCCAGGGATCAGTTTAGGAAAGCTAAAACCCTGGTATAGAATTAAATGAGGCCAGGGACATCAAGGACTATGAGAAAAGCTTCTATAAGTATATAGGTGATAAAAGGAAGACTAGGAAAAGTGTAGACACTTTCCAGAAGGAAACATGAGACCTGGTTACTCAGGTTTTGGAGAAGGTTGGGATCCTCAAAGACTTTTTTGCCTCATTCTTTGCTTCAGTACTCCAGCCACAGCGCCCAAGTAAGCAAAGGCAGGGACTGGGTAAATGAAGAATCATCCGCTGTAGAAGAACAGGTGAGAGAATACCTAAGAAGCCTGAACATGAGCAAGTCCGTGCAACCCAATGAGGTGCATCATCAGGTCCTCAGGGAACTAGCTGACAAAGGGGCTAAAACACAATATTTAATATTTGAAAGGTTGTGGCAGGCTGGTGAAGTTTCAACTGACCAGAAAACGGGAAACATTAACAGGGATCTGCTAACCAGACCTCACCTCCCCCAGGCCTGGAATTAGTGCCTTCCTGTCGTAAATTCCTCCCTTCTGTGCTTCTGTGAAATTTCCACTGTGGTGACTTATCTTATGGCAAGTTCCTTCTGTGACCTTGATAGTGCTTGAGACAGGCAACTGTACTCTTTAGTCCTTACAGACCTGCATTGTTTTGTTTAGTTGTATAATTTTTGTAACAAATTCATCAGACAGGGTCAAAAAATACAATAGGGTCAAAAAATACAACAGAGTCAAAACACAAATTTAGATACAATAGAAAGAGAAATACATTATTTTATAATATAAAAATCTCAAAGCATAAAGGTAAGACAGTGTGGAAAGAAAAATAGATTATAAATTACTCTCCATTTATCCAAGATGTCCTACTAAGTCAGAATTTTCCTCCAGTTTTAGTTTTATTAAATTCAATGATTGTATCATATCGCAGTCTACTTTTATCCCTAGGAAACAATTTTTTATTCTTCTGTGAACCATTACTGTGCATGTTACCTAACTCTCTTTGTAACAACATCTTTGGTTTCAGGTGCCTACTCTTGTCTGTGATCCTTTAACCTGACATATCTTACAGTTAATGGAAACTGCCCTACTTAATGATGCCTAAGAGCTCCCCAGGAAATAAGCAATTTCCTGTTCTCCCAGGTGTTCATACCTTCTCGAAGAAAACAGCATTGGAAACGAGAGGAAAGAAAAAAAGAAAGTAAAAAATCTCAAACCAAACAAGAGAGTCCATCACAATTCTATTCCAGACATGTTTACTGTTCTTTCTCCCTGAAAATGGAAATGTACACTTTCATGCTCTGTACTGATGTCCAATTTTATATTTTTTTTTCATTTTTTACACTAGGCTTAAGTAGCTTAAATTATATTATTTTACTTTGGTTTAGCATCTAAATGTTTTAGCCCCATCTTACTGACCACACCTGATTCTCTCTGTGTGTAAAACACAGCCCTTTCACTATCTGTATTGCTGATCAATCGATATTAGTACTTTCTCACAGTATTTCTGATAACTCTGTAACATTTCCTTATGCACTGATATATTTTCCAATTAAAAAAAAAGAGACAAAAAGTTAACTGTTAAAGAAAATTTAAAGTATTGAACTTTATCCCAGCCAAGCACCCATCTCATTTTAAATGCTTGATTTGTAATGCCTCTAATATTTTATTCTTATTGACAGAGTGACGCTAGAAAGTCTGTTGTTTTGTTACATTAATATTACATAGTGTTAAAAGCATGTTCCTGAAACTCATTCTGTTCAGCCAAAGGCTGAAAGACCTTTCACCATGGTATTCACCCTTTTATTTGTAATTGACAGAACAATTCCCTCATTTCCATTATGTCGTAGAAAATTAGATATGGGCAATTTGCTATTTGAAACATGATCGCAACACCTTCAGTTGTTATTGGCAAGATCACCCAAGTAAAATTTATCCCAGTGAAATAGTTCTGGCAGACACATTTGTTATGATAGTATAAAGCACTAACCATCATGCATCAGCACATGCAAATCAATTTTAAAAAGATTCCTTAAGATCCCATACATGATAAAGTATCTGGATATTCCTGTAGATTCAGGTCAAAAAGTTGGTGAATCAAGATTCATTCAATTAAGAGCATTTGGCAGTAATGTATGGCAACAGAGAGACAGAGTCCTTCTCTTTTGGATGTGATCTCTAACTTCAATTACGTATTCTGACAAATGTAGACAATTTTTATTGCAACAAAATATTTAAGAAGATTTGAAATAATCTTTATATATTTAGTCCAAAACTGTGGCAGGATGAATAAGCTTGTTACTTTCAACAAGAAATTATAGAATTACTTTTTTGGAAATGCAGTTGTCCTGTTTATTAAAATTTTCCAAAATTCTGGCCCCAGCTTTTGCTGCTGTTCTCTTCTGCACCTTGCTGGGGAAGAGAGGTTAGAAGCTGGCTGAGGTAATTAAAATACAGTAGTATGAAACATTTTAAATAATATAAACAAATTTAAATTTCTGTGGGGAGTGGTCCAATACCGATTGTTTCAGCTCCTCCTTCATGAATTATATCATCAGAGGATTTTATTTTATACAACTACAGTTATGATAATTCATAAATTGGATGAGTTTGATAAATTGGTAACTTGGGTATTAATGAATTTAAAAATATCGAATGCTCTAATTTCTAGTGGGAAAATAGTAGTAATCTGAATTTTTCTCTTGATCTGTTTTTGTCATTATATCCTTCGCTCTGCTGAGGGAGAAGAATATAGAAATAATCTTGTGTAATCTTGTGTAAATTACCTTTACTGTGAAAATATCACTGAAATAAACTTTTGTTATAAAACTGCTTCCTCCTTTTGGCACAAATTAAAATCACATCAAACAAATTCCAGTTGAAATCATCACAAGAAAGCACTGCCAGCAGGTTGAGGGTGGTGATCCTTCCCCTCTATTCAGCACTGGTGAGGCCACACCTGAAGAACTGTGCCCATGTCCGGCCTCCTCAGTACAGGAGGGAAATTGAAATATTGGAGACAATCTAGAGAAGAGTCACAAAGATGATTAACAGCCAGGAATATGAAGAAAGGATGGGAGAGCAGAAATTCTTTTGCCTGGAGAATGCTCATGAATAGGAACTATAACTGGTAAGCATCTGGCACTGTAAAATTTCACTGTTCAAAAATTACAACAATTTGAAAACTAAATTTTAAGGAAAAAAACCTCTCATATTAATTTATGGATTTTTAAATTTTATTTACCATTTCATAAAAAAAATATGCAATGCCTTATTTTATTTTGATTTTTAAAGTTATTCACTAAGGCAATTTTATTAAAATAAGAGGACTGGATTATGTATTAATAAAAAATAATAAGCATACATGCTTTAATTGTATGAGTTGCCAGCCAGATGCAAACAACTGCAATGATTCTTGAAATTTTCAGTAGATTTCCTTTTTGGGTTTTGGGGGTTTTTTTGTGTCTATGATCTGCTTCTTTCAAAGGGCAATTTAAAGCTTTTATTTTCAAGATGGAATAAGGAAGTCATAATTGGGGGATTATAAAGAGTCATGGTTTTTAATAGTGTTTTCTGGAACACAAAGTAGTTTGGTTTTTGTGCCATCCTGTATAGCCTTGAATGTTTTACACTAGAATACTTAAAGAAAAAGGACCTTTTTGGCCATTGCAATAGTCTGTATGTCCTACAAGGAAGTAGTTTCTTTTCTCTGAAGGCTATTTCTGAAGACTACCTCTTCCATTATCTCAGTAGCCTGTGGATATTAGCTAACAGATGGAGATTAAACAAGAATTTTTCCAGTTGATTCATAGGATACATTTTTTCTATAACAAATTCAAATCATAAACAAACTGAAAGACACTCCCATAATATAAAAAAATATTTGGAATATTTGCTTTGACAGGTAAAACAATAAGTGGAAGAATTAAACTAATAAAATCCAAGTTACAGTCCATATCTTTGCAGATTTTGGAAAGATGTCTTCTGATAAAAAGTTAGTTCAAAGAATAAAAATAAAGATTTCTGTGAATGCTTAATACTGCTGATTTATCCCTAATGTCTTTATAGTGCCTCTAGGGAGTCAAACAATATCAGGATCTGTAATTAAATGAATATACTAAGTCAGTCATGAGCAAATAGAATTGGTAGATGCACCAAGAAGCATGTAACCAGCACCTCTTAATTATAATGATATTTCACAATTTACTCTCCCAAACTTTACAAGTGATTTGAGACATTCTAATTTTGTTCTGTCTTGAAGTAGTTTCATTTTAGTCAATAAATTTCATGAGATTCCCTAATGTAGGGCTCAAATTGAAACTTAATTGCCAGACTGATCTGATAGATGACAAATTTTCAACTTTTCTGAAGTGTTATATAGTATGAGAAGCTCTGCTTTGAATTCTACATGGTGAAAAATCCCTTAAAACTCAATTACAACTTGACTTTTCAGTTACCCTTTTGCTCTGACACTACAGTCATAAGTTTAATGGTATATACTTACTCACTGAAAAAGAATATTAAAATGCTGGTTTACTCAGTTGTAGCGTATCTTTTTCTCTCTTCTACTCTTCATTTTCATTATGGCTGTATTTAAACCTTAACAAGTATACCAATCAACTATGCTGTATGTTTTTCTCCAAAATAGCAAAATACTATATGTAATTTACAAAGAAGTATACACTAATTACCAATAGAACAGTACAAGGTAAGCAACAGCTTTCAAAAAGCATTATCTTTAATACAAAGTAATATAAATAAGAGTATGCCACCTAAGGAGTCTTTCTGTTATGCCTTTTGCAATCGGACATGTCTATCTCGTATTGGCCTTATTAGCCACCAGCGTGCTTGTAGAAGCCTAGCCATGATGATGATGGTACTATTGAGATAATTTTTCTATATATTAAGTTTAATCTATACAAGATCATGGTTCTTTTTGTTCAATATTTAGATGATCATTCCTTTTTCCATTATTTTTTTCTGTTTTGTTACCTAATGCAATATTAAAATATTTTCTTGTGTCTTACCAAGAACTTCCTCATAATGAATAGACAGTCTACCCTTTGCATTACTTTTCACTTGTTTCACCGGTCTTCAGATTCATTTTTTTTTCATTCTAATTTATGGAACATTGAATTAGTTCAAGATGAGTAATGCATTTTTTGTTAAGACTTCAGATATTTAGGTTTTTTCCCTTAAAATATTACCTGACACAAGGGTAGCGGGGAAGGATGCTGAAACTGAAACCAGTACACCTTTGAAAGCTCAACACAAACAATATTTATTACTAAGAGGTGGCCAACAAAATGAAAAACCCAAGAGATAGGAAGGAGGAGAAAAATAAACCCTCAGTACAACTCCCCCAGTCACACAGTTGTTGCTTATGAACTTTTCTTACCGACCCAGAATGCCTAGAATTACCCATAGCAGAAGCTGCATTCTCGGAGAGTCAGCGGGCTCCCAAGACAGCGGGTGTCCCCACAAAAGACAACATAGTCCTTTGATGTGAAGCTTGCGTTTCCCCCCCAGCACGAGCCATCTGCTTTTCATACAATTAATTGGTGATGTCTACCTGGGCAGGTGTGGCCAGCACTGCCCTACTAGAGGCCTTCAGTCCCTCCCCCTGGTACGCAAGTGGCATCTCTTCTTTCAGTTGTATTTCAGTCCATGTGATATTATCTACATACATATAACCTAAATTAATTTTGATTCTGCCACTTTGGAGAGAGAAGACTTTTAAAATTAACTGCTCGGGGATTTGAAATATGGCTTACAGATTCCAGAACTACCATTTTCAGTTGTTCTTTGGTGTTCTCCAGTGATTTGAAGTCATCCTAGGAACTCTAAGGTATTATTTTCAACCATCTCAGCCAGTTAGAGAAATAATTCCTCTGCTTTTACTTATCTTGGTCATGCACGTTGCTCTCCAAAGCTTTTCCCTGAACAACTTTTTAGAGAGGTATTGCACTCTCTCCAATTCATGGTTGATACAGATATATTGTCAGTGCAGATCACACATATTGCATTCCTGAATCTAATTCCACTGGTTATTAACACCATAGCCTAAGAATGGTTGAACAACTGTAGGGGCTGCCTGGGTAACCCGTAGGGACAGAACCATGTGCATAAAATTATGTAGTTAATGACCAAGTCCAGCTTTCAGATAAACATCATAAATAATTAAAAAAAGTCTCTCTTTTGCTTTACAGTTTTCTCATCTAATAATATTAAGTATCTGGTTAGTTTTGCTGTGTAGTTTGACAAAACAGCTTTATTTTCCTAATGCAGAACAGAGATTCCATGGCAACAAGACAGTTTGAAGCAGAAAAGACATAGGCAGAAAACACAGATGATCTGGTTTCAGAAAGTCACAAAATAAATAGATAGAAGAACAGCATATATAATGCAGGGTCTCAAGAATTTTACTTTGTTTAAAACAGCATATAAAAATGCAAGCAATTCTTCAAATGTTAGTGGGTCTACTCACATTCAACAAAATATAGTCTTGCAATTTGTAAAGTTTTTATTACTTTATTATTAAAAAAACACAAAAAGACTTTCAATGTCTCTACTTGATGTAAAACACTAACTGAAATGACAGGGTTGAAATCCCAGTCTCACTGAAATCAGAGATGCCTTTATTCATTGTCATTCTGTAAGATGAACATAGACATGACTTGCTGTTCTCTAAATACACCTGAAGTCCCAAACACATTGCTCCTTTTTCTCTTGTATATGTCTTATTTCTTCCACGTGTTCTTTTGATTTCTCTCTTCTCTTTGCTTGCATTGTGGTTTAAACCAAGCCAGTAACCAAGGCCTAGCAGCCACTCACTCACTCCCCCACCAGTGGTATTGGGGAGGGAATTGAAAGGATAAAAGGTAGAAAACCCGTGGGTTGAGATAATGGTAGTTAATAGGGAAAGCAAGAGCCATGCACACAAGCAGAGCAAAACAAGGAATTAATTCCTTGCTTTCCATGGCCTGACAGGAATTCAGACACCTCCATCACACATTCCCAAGTTACTTGGGAAGACAAACACCATCACTCCAAATATACCCCCCTTCCTCATTCTTCCTCCCACTTTATATACTGAACATAATGTGGTATGGTCTGGAATATCCATTTGGTCAATTTGAGTCATATGTTCTAGCTGTGTCTGCTCCCAACATCCCGAGCACCTCCAACTTCCTAGCCAGAATGGCAGTTTGAAAAGCAGAAAAGGCCTTGCCTCTGTGTAAGCACTGCTCAGCAATAACTAAACATCCCTGTATTCGTCACTGTGTTCAGCATAAATATAAGACACAGCCCCATACCAGCCACTGTGAAGGAAATCAACTCTACCCCAGCCAAAACCAGCACAGCTTGTCATTAACTCCATCTTAACCAGCCAGATTTGCCTCTTATGGGGGATATGTTATGCACATTTGACTTTGGTACAGATTACCAGTGTCTCAAAAGTCAGATTTAGGATAAAAATCATCAGTCTATATTTTGTGTGAGGCTTCACCAATTAAGAAATAGCAGCTTGTGCCAAAATTTGAAATATCATTTTCCTTTTTGATTTTTCTGGGAAATAGTAAGAGGAAATAATTTCTAGGAAACAGGAAGACAAACAAATATATATGGATATATATATGTATTTATATGTATATATATCCCCCTGTATAGATATATCTCAATATTTATGCATGTTGCTAGGGTTTTTTTTCCAGAATGGAAAATAGCTAAAACAACCTTTAATAATTATTGATTGTCAAATTAAATTTTATCCTTATAGTGGTGGCCTGACACAAACCAACAGCTAAGCACCCATATAGCTGCTTGCTTGCTATTCCCCGCCCAACAGGACACATGAGAAAACTTGTGAGTTGATACAAAGACAGTTTATGGATGAAGGAAATTTAAAAAAAAAAAAAAAGAAAAAAAAAGGAAATGACACAGGTATTTTCTCAGCAGCCACACAAGTAGATTGATGCCCAGACAGACTCTAAGCAATGGTCACCTTGGGAGACATTGCTCTGTTTCCCCCTCTTCTTCTTTCTCTGTTTTAGGTTGCTGAGTATGACATCATATGTTATGGAATATCCCTTGGACAATTCAGGTTGCTGTCCCAGCTCTGTCCCCTCCTGACTTGCCCATCCCCAGCCTTCTCTCAGAGAAAAAGAGAAAACCTTGATACTGAGCAAGAACTATTCATCAATAGCCAAAACATTAGTGTTTTATCAACACTTTTATAGACACAAATCCAAAACCAAAGCACTATACAGGCTGCCATGAAGAAAGTTAACTCCATTCCAACCAGATACAGTACACTTATAATTACTTCTCTTTGAAAGTAAAAAGCAAATGGACTAAAGATTGTTACTATAATTGAAGTGTTAATTTAGTTTTTATGTTTTCAGTAATCTTGTTCCTATCCCCTCCATATCTCTGGCAAGTAGAGTTACTGGGTTTTTTTTTTAGTGATCATATTTTCTTATAAAAACCATGCAGCCTATATTTTTAATCTACTTTTCATTTCTTAGATAACATTTAGAGGTATGGTCACACCTTCATTCATTTATACCTTTGAATTACGTAAATTATTCTACAACATATCTTTATAATTAAACTTGAGAGAACTCTTGCTTTGTTCTTAGAAGTGATAAAATAGTCCAGAAAAATATTTCAGAACCACAACCAGGTAAGATCACTTCTGTACTCTGACTTAAATAGGTGTATACCACTCCCAAGAAACTGAAAGAAGAAACTAGAAGACTGTAAACCAAAGGTCATTACTGTAGAAAGCTTTTGTTATTGAATATGAAATGTGAAAAATAGATGAAATGGAGAGATGAATTGATAATTTCTAGTTTTTACAAAATGCAAAAATAAATCTAATAGAGGCTTAATATTGCTTTCCACATATGAATGAAAGGAAAATTGGATTTAGAAAACATAAACCTTCTACAAATTAAATATGTGAGGATTGCTATGAAAAAATAAAAATCAACAAAAAAAAATCAACAAAAAAAATCAAACCTGAAATTTGTAGATGTAACAGACTTCCATTAAAAACACTGGAGTAGTCAGCTCTTAGGTCAGAGCAGATCAGATCAAGTTGCTCAGAGTTTTATAAACTTGGGACTTGACAACTTTAAAGGATGGAGGCTGCGAGGAATCTCTGGACACACGCTTCAGCTTCTTGATTACATCCATAGAGAATAAATTTTGGTTCAACTGACTAATAAACTTTCACCTTACATGCTTTCTCTCTCTATTTGTCTTCAAAAAATACAAAAAATGATCATTAAATCCCTAGATAATATTTTTTTTAGCAATGAATTTAGTTTCTCATGGAATGAGAATGTTACTATACCACTCCATGATCTTGTTTCTTCTAAGAGAAGATGGAGCACAGTTCAGAAGAAGAGACCTTCATAGAAAATGCAATGAGATTACAGGAACTAAAAAATGAATGTCACTGTTATCAGTGAGGATTAATAAGATTTTGAGGATTGACTTTAGCTCCATATTAAGATAATTTTCAATTTAGAAGTCTGAAATAATAGACGTCAACATGAAACTTACCTAACATGCAATTGTACTTGATGATGATGTATTCAATTAATGAGGTAGTTGCCTAAATACATACATGTAAGGCCAGTTTTGATGATGTAGGATATTCTGTCTGGTCTCTCTGTCAGTACAGAGGGGGAACTTACATATTCAGTTGACAAATGACATGGTGACTGTGTAAATACTAGCAAGTCACAAAATGTAAACTGTTTAAAAAAGTTAAATTTAAACATGTGAAACAATGTGAAACAATCATTTACATTGTTCTTTTTAATTTTCATCTTTAAATGTCTAAATATTTATAAATTTTGTTTATTCACTGTTGCTGGCAGGGACTTCTGAGTCTTAAGTCCGCCTATATAGGCCTTACTTTCCCTGAAAAACCTCACCTGAAAATAACTTTTGCTTTGAAGCCAAGGAGTCCTAGATGTCTAGAGCACTGGTGTAGGCAAGAAATATATGACACAGGATCTATGATGGACTCCTACCCTCCTGAAGCAACAGCTGAACATAAAAAGTATATCCTAGAGCACATCAAGAACTTATCTATAGACAACTGTAGAGACTCCTGGTATACACTGTAAGAGACTACAAGTGAGTTAGCTGTGTAAACTTGTAAACTCCCATTGAGATGAGCTAATCAATACATTCAATTGACTCACTTCACCCTAAAATAAACAGCTTTTTTAAAACAAATGTGTATCTCTCCATTGACTTTACTGACTATGAGATCAATTCACTTGTCAAACATAGGTTTGTAGTGTAATTTGACACTGTCTAACTTATCTGAGAAATCTGCATGAGGCTTTCAGTATTGAAAGCATTTGCAGAGACTCATGCCCTTCTGAATCAGCAGCTGAAGGACACACAAGTAGGTATAGTAAATTAAATGAAACTGCACTCTTATACTTACAGAACAGAGTTGTCCTAGAATGTTAGAAGTCAAAATATTAACTTCGATGCCTTTGAGTGAGATACACTGTAGACACCATTTAAATGACCCACCTGACATCCCATGTCCACTCTACAAAAGCATAGGCATCCTGTATGTCTGTGGACTAAATGAGTGGACAGTGAAGTGGATTGAGAACTGGCTGAATAGCAGGTCCCAGGAGGTTGTAATCAATGGTACAGGCAGGTCTGTCACTAGTGGTGTCCAGTATTGTTTAACTTATCCATCAGTGACTTGGATGAAAGGATAGATGCCTCCTCAACAAGTTCACTGATGACATAAAGCTGGGAGGAGTGGTTGATATGCCAGAGGACTGTGCAGCCCTTCAGAAAGACCTCAACAGGTTGGAGAGATGGGTAGAGAAGAACCATCTGAAATTTCACAAAGGCAAATGCAGAGTCCTGCACCCAGGAAAGAATAACTCCATGCAGCAGTACAGATTAGGGGCCAACCTGCTGGAAAGCAGCTCTGAGGAGAAGGACCTAGGGGTCCTGGTGGACAATAAGCTCTCCATGAGCCATTAGTGTGCTCTTTTGGTCTAGAAGGCCAATGGTATCCTGGAGTGCATTAAGAAAACCATTGCCAGTAGGTCAAAGGAGGTGATCCTGCCCCTCTACTCAGCCCTAGCAAGGCCTCATCTGGAGTGCTGTGTCTAGTTCTGGGTTCTTCAGTGCAAGACAGACATGGAGCTCCTGGAGTGGGTCCAGCGAAGACCTATGGAGATGATTAAGGGACTGGAGCATCTCTTCCATGAGGAAAGGCTGAGGGAGCTGGGCCTGTTCAGCCTTGAGAAGAGATGACTGAGAGGGGACCTCACCAGTGCATACAAGTATCTGAAGGGAAGGTATCAAGAGAATGGAGTCAGGCTATTCTCAGAGGTGCCAAGCAGTAGGACACAGGGCAATGGGCAGAAATTGATGCACAGGAAGTTCTGTCTCAATATGGGGAAGAACTTTACTGTGCATGTGACCATGCGCTGGAACAGACTGTCAGGAGAAGTTGTGGAGTCTCCCTGCTTGGAGATATTCAAGACCCATCTGGACATAATCCTGTGCAATGTGTTCTAGGATAACATTGCTTGAGCACAGTAGTCGGACCAGATGATCCTCTGTGGTCCCTTCTAACCCGACCCATTTTGTGGTTCTGTGATTTGCTCTAACTCATTTATTTAAAGATATAATTACGTTGCTCAAATTCAGTCCTCTCATAATATTTGTAATGTCCTGTGGTATCTTACCTGGAATCCAACTGTCAGTCCAGAAGATTGAAGATCTCTCTGAAGCCCAGTATATTAGCTTACAGTCCCATGCAAATGTTGTAAATTGTTATGGGGTGGCAGGAGGCATCTCCATTTGGTTAACTGAATCTGCTTCTGTATCTTCACCTGTTGCAAGAGGAGTTTAGAGATTGTTGACACCTAAATTTATGCGTCTGAATCTAAGATTTAATCCCACTCCTAAAGTTTTATTTCTTTTATGATTTTTTTTTTTATTTCTCTCTCTTAAGGACTTTTTCCTACCCTTCTGGACCTACAAAGAGTATATTACAGGTGTTACAAACCTGAAATTTTGTAATGAACTAGCCTCAAGCTTCAAATTATTATTATAATTATTTTTGTTGCTGTTGTTATTATTTAGGATGTTTTAATGATACTATGTATACATTAAAATTCCACAGTGAATTCACAATATACACTTCTCAGAGTTGCCTCACAGTTGCTTCATTCTACCGCTAAGAGATGCAGAATGTTTCAGTGATTTTCTAATGAAAAAACATTTTCTCTTCTTTATCTCTTTTAGCTTCCACTGACATTTCTTTGCCTTGGGTGCAACCTGTCAAGAGGACTTGCTGACACACTTATTAATAGCAATAACAGTATGCCTAATGTGATACAATTAGCACAATCCAGTAAATTCACCCTGTGACTGCTTCAGGAAACTTGACATTGAATTTTAACTCATAACAATAAAGACTGTGTGGAATTTATTCAAAAGATCTAATGGGGTGGGAGGGGGTTGATTGTTTTGGGTTTTTTTAAGAATACTTAATTCTATTCATTGTTGGTCTCTTTCTTTTTTCCTTATCTCAGAAATTTTGAAAACAGAAGCCAAAACACAAAACAAAACAACTGATTTTCAGAAAAAAATAGCAATGAGTAAAAATATTTTTCAGATCTAAATCTTGATTGTTGATGTTGGTTTTTGCACACACTCTTGAAACTTGTTTGCACTTGAAGGAGCAAAAAATTGAATGCAGATATAGAAAACAAATAGAAATACTGAGTCACTCAGTAAAGATTTTGACACTGTATTTCTTGCCTGTAACCGCTTAAAGACAAATGTACATGATCTCAGGTGATATTTGGAAATGTATTATGGAGTAGAAAAGATAACTTGTCTACAGGAATGATTAATAATCAAGTTTCCATAAAGCAGTATTGCAATCTGAGAAGTCTGAGGCAGGGTATGAAAATGGGTAAGTGTATGGGTCAGAAATAAAGAAGGTGGCAAAGCTTTATAGTCTGTTTTCCTATGCAGAGAAGGTGATCACTGAAGTCAACTGAAAAAAATATTTGCTTCAATAACAGGAAAACAATTTAAGAATAGGTGAGTGGTGAAGAAAATGTTCATGATGACCATGATGTGATAGGTTTTTACCAGTCTACACTAGAAAACACCACTATAAAAGACTGTGTGTGGTCCAGGAAGAATCTCTGCTGTTTGTGTCTGACATTTAAATGTCAGCTGTCCACAGCTCCCTACTTAATAAAAGTTGCTGGAGAATGAGACAGTGGAAAAAGGTAGTGAAAGAAGGAACTATACCGAGGATTAAATACAAGCTATTCAGACATAATTTGCTCTGGAATTTGGTACTACTTTGGTTTTGTGAAAATTTATTTCTGTGCTAAATTTAGGCATAACCTCGAGAACTAAAGCTGTTCTATCTGAAGTCCAAAGTCAAACTACTTTGGCACAGCTGAACGATGCCACAGAAAACCACATGAAAAAACAGTGTCATAGATGTCATTGCTCTAAAACATAAATATCTAGAAGAGTAGGAAAATGAAAATGTATTTAAACTTTTATCGTATAGAAGTAGAGAACAAGTTAAGTAATTGGCATCTCTTTCCTGGGGATTTGGTTCAGAAACTCAAAGAGCTACTTCAGAAGTTGCCAGAATTCCCTTAAAAATTATACTGCATAAGTATCTCCTCTCTTTTGATATCTTGATTTTTAAAGAAAATTAAGGTATGAATGTCATAGTAATAGACTTAATATAATACATGCTTTCAATATCTTATCAAAATAGATAAGTTATTTCTAAGTGTTAAAAATAGAGCAAAACTATAGTTTATTGATTACAAATCATTCATCCTATACTCCACAGATTTGACTCTTGGTAAGACTATGTTGTCTTTACGTGTATTTCAAAAAATCCATGCTCTTTTCTTTTATGCAGCTGCCTGTGATCTGCAGCCTTCAGAATTTTCTTCAGAGGACAGAAAAATGAATGCTGTTCCTGACAGGCAGACTCTGAACTCAGAATCACACACTACTTCTGTGCCAGCATAAAAAAAATCCACAGTCCTTCTAATCACTGCCAGTGGTCAATTCTTTTCATCCTATTGCACTACATATTCCCAAGGTTCCATTACTTGTTTCTTTGGGTGACCAGACAATCAGGGTGATGAAATAAACTCTATTTTAATTGCATTAATATCTACAAATAAAAGCACAAAAAAGAGTTGAGAATTTTTGAGTGTTTTTAAAATGTTAATATAACTAATGAAATTTCATTAAAACTATTCAAAATCCCAGAATTTGAGCAGTGATTGTCTCATAAATATACAGAATTCCACTTTCCTCATGAGGAATTTAGGGTTTCATTAGTTTTCTCTAATGTAGTGTTTCCTCTGAAATACTCTGGGCTTATTTTAAATTGGTTTTCTCAGTGGCTGTTATAACCATTTAATTCTTTCTACAACATTTCTGATTTCAGAAGGAATGACTCAATTAGTATGTCTTGAAAAAAAGCTATAGTAAATAAAACTTCTTTTCACAACATCACAAAAGATTCACTTACTTTAAAAGAAAAAAAAGCAACTATGGTCATTTGAATAGAAGGACCTCAAGAGGACAGAATGGATATTATTGGAAAAATTTTTACTCATTCTGTGGTGAGTGAATCTTATATATGTACTTGTGTCAAATATTAAAAAAATGTGCAAGCAAATAATTCATGACAAGAGGGAAAGAGCACATCAAAACAAAGAGAGGAAAATGTTTGACACCAACTCTGCTAATATATAGATCTCATGGGAGGGAAAAAAAAAAATCTCCTCTAGGGACGACTGATCTTTATTCGAACAAATTTTCCACCTAACTTGATACAGATTTTGCCTGTAATTTCATTTCAGTTTACAACATAGAGTTCTGAATTAGAACACCTTACAAGTTGCCCTAATGTTTGCACAAAAATATTTTCAAAAAAGATAAATGGATTAATACCATAAATAGCATTCCTAAACAATCTTTTGAGTGAAAATTAACCTTTACAGAAATTGCGAAGCACGGAGATTTACTGTACATATAGGTAAGTTAAAAGAACACAAAAAAACCCCAGACCTAACAAAAGCAAACAGGTGGAAAATGCAGTATTGAGTTCAACAGACTTTCCTCTTGCCTAGCTGGGACCACAGAATAAAATGATGTGGACCCTGAAATTAGACTATGTTTCTTAATCTTATGAAAAAATATTGTAATATACAGAAGTTCCATAGACTTAGAAGCTCAGCTGATTCCGACCCTCAAAAATATTTTGAGAAATTTTCAAAAATACTTTAAGAATTTTTCAAAAATAGTCCACTTTACCTAAGATATTCCTATGGATTGATGACCAGCAAAATAGTCTGTGGGAATGCAAAAAGTTTATATTAATACTTTATTGGATGAAAATGATTTGTCATTCCTTCCATTCCTAATTCCTTCCCTTTAACAATGTCAGAAGGTAAACAAATAAACAAGATGGTAAGTGTTATTTGTTTTACTGAGGTTCCTTTATGGCAAGTTTTGGTACAAATATTCAATATTTCATAGTTAGGAAAAAAACCCCAACAAACCTAGCCAGGTTTATATACTAAATTCCAATGCTTGATTTACTCATGAAAGTTTGAAATAAAAATGATAATTTTAAGGAGAAATTATTTTAGATTCTGAACTATTTAAATCTTATCTTTATAATAGAAATGTTGATTATTACTTTATGCAAAAATTCCTCCATGTCGATATGTCTTTTGCCTGAAAAAAAACCCATAAACACTGAAGCTTGCTGTATTCAACATTCAAGTAAATTTTATTTTCATTAATATAAACGGTTCACCAAAGAGATCTATTGCATAATAATGCACCAAACCATGATCTACAAACTGAGCAAACTTAATTTTTAGAACTTTCATGAACAAATTTTGTTTATGCTTTTGTTATGCTCACACAGCATTCATCAAAATATGCCTATGACGTACTTAAAGCACTTCAGACAATTTATCTTCAAGAAATAACAGTATTACTGCATTATCACTAACAGATGATGGAAACTTCAAGAAAATATAAGTAAAATTGAGATCATACAAGCAGTTCTGAAATCACAAACTGGTTTTGTTAAAGAAATTTAAGTCGGGACTGCATAAATATAAGGTATCTTGTATTGTAAGAAGGTGAAGCAATGGGATAGATGATATAAAAACTAAGCATAAGCAAAGTGAAATAAGTAATAAAAAGAAAAAAAAAAGGGGTTTTGTCATACCTTCTGTCAGTTGTCTGAAGTTAAATTCACACAGTACTGATAGTCACTTATTCGTCATTCATGTCAACTCCAAAGTAATTCACAAGAGACTGCAGGAAGACAGTTGGGTTTCTTTTTAATTCCTCCCCCTGGCATCAAAAGATTTTGTAAAGAGTGGAGGTTTCTTCTTTTCTCATTGTCTGTGCTGCAGAAACTCTCATTTGTGCAGTACCTGTCAGCGAAGACTGTAGGTGACTTACACTGCATCCTAGCTGGTAACAGCAGTATATAATAGAAGGCATAGCAACATAGAAAGGCTGAAATACTGCATGGCTTACAAAGTCATTTAGAACATTTAAAAAAAAAAAGAACACAAAAAAAATTTAGGAAAGGAAGATGTAATCATTGTGAGAAAATTGCATTTATAGAAGACAGGCAGGTACTAAATAACAGGGGAAGTTAATAGAAATTGAAAAAGAACAACAACAAAACCTGAAAAAGCTGGTCAGACTGGCTCAGTAGAGGGAATGAAAGGCTGCAAGAGCAAGGGAAAAGAGAATTTTGTCTGTCACACAGTAACAAGACAGGATTCCTCTGTTTTCCTGTTGATCCAGTTCTATTACTGGCTGCAAAGTAAATTTTGAAAAATCACATTTGTTATTTTTCTGCAAGATCAGTCTCTGGATGAGCATTATATTTTTGTTTTCCTGCCCACCATTTGACAACATAGCTGTCACACTTACAGATTCTGGCACCAGGGTAATCCTCTGAGTATGCTTTAATGTGAAAAAAGTGCTCTGTGATGGGGACAACAGTTGGAAGACATGCTATGACTATGTTTAAGCCCCTACTTCACAGTGTCACAGGTTGGTTGCGACTGGAAAGCACTTCTGCTGGTAATCTTGCCCATACACCCCTCCTGTGTCCCCAGTTGCTCAGGCACAATCAGCTAGAGCAGATTGCCCAGGACCTTATCCAGCTGGGTACTGAGTATTTCCCAGGAAAGAGAATTGTAAATTCTCTGGGTGTCCTGTTCCAGAGTCTGACCATAATCACAATAAGAGAGTGTATTTTTGTATTCAGATGGATTTTCTTGTGTTTCAATTTGAGTCCCCTGTCACTGGCCACTGCAGAGAAGAGTCAGATTTCTTTGTTTTCATTCCCAGTGACCTGGTGATAGTGTGGCTGGGATAGTGTGAATTCTCTTCTCAGAAGCTGGTGCAGTGTTGTGTTTTGGATTTAGTATGGGAATAAGGTTGGTAATACACTGATGTTTTAGTTATGGCTAAGTAGTGCTTACCCTAAGTCAAGGAGTTTTCAGTTTCCCATGCTCTACCAGTGAGGAGATACACAAGAAGCCATGAGGAAGTGTGGCCAGGGCAGCTGACCTGAACTGGTAAAATGGATATTCCATACCATACAATGTCATATTCAGTATATAAGCTGATGGGATTTGGTCGGGATCCAGAAATTGTTGCTCAGGGACAGGCTGGGCATCCATCCGTGGGTGTTGAACAATTGTATTATGCATTGTTTGTTTTGTTTGGGTTTTATTCTTCTCTTTCTCTCTCCTTTTCATTCCTATTATGATTGATATTATTTATATTATTGTTATTATGTTTTCCTATATCTCAATTATTTAACTATTCTTATCTCAACACACAAGATTTACCTTTTCTTCAGAATTCTACTCCCCATCCCACTGGAACAGGGGTGTGTGTGGCATTTGTGTGTGGTTTTTTGTTTGTGTTATTTTTTGAGATGGAGGTTACGTTTTTTACTTTAAAAGCAAGCTTATCTAAGGACTGATTGTTCATTTCCCATGCTTTTATTCCCAAAGATAACACTTGAGACTCTATAAAGAACTACAAGAGGGATTCCCAGAGTGAAACTCCTGAAGTTACCTTGTTACTGACACATAGCAATAACAAATCCCAGTAATAAATGAGATAAACTAAGTATTTAAACTGAAAATGCAAGATACTGTTTTTCTTTTGTCACATTTTTAATAGCTTCTTTATGCTATCTAATTCAAAGCTACTTCATTTTCAAAAGAACTGAAATTGGATATCTGGATACTCAATATCCTCTTCTGAGGCTAGATATTTCACTACAGGTCTACAACGAGGGAGGTATTGGGTGAAAAACTGGCAGATGGGTGAGGATCCAAAAGTTATAGTAAATGGGGTGACATCAGGCTACCATCCAGTCACCAGTGGGTTTCTCCAGGGCACAATTTTAAAGTCAGTGTCTTTAATGTTTTTATAAATTATCTGGACGTAGGAATGAATGTACACTAAGTAAATTTGCTGGTAATAGTGAATTAGAAGGAGTTGTGGGAGTCTTTTGGGATAGAGAAACCTTACGGGGAGATCTGGAGGTACTGAAGAGCTGGGCAGGGACCAGCGTATAGTGGTTATAAATACAAATTGGGGGATGAGACGGGGAAGAACAGTCCCATGGAAAGAGATTTGGATTTTCTGGTCAACAGAAAGTTGATTGTGAGTCAACAGTGTGCCCTGGCAGCCAAAAGAACCAACCATGTCCTAAGGTGCATCATAGCACCATCATAGCATCACCAGCCAATCAAGGGAAGTAATTGTTCTCCACACTGCACTGGTGTGGCCCTGCCTCAAGTACCGTGTGCGGTTATGGGCACCTCAATATAAGAGGAACTGTTAGAGTGTGGCCAGAAGAGGGTGACCAAGAGGGTGAAAGGTCTCAAGGACAAGACTTAGGAAGAGCAACTGAGGTCACTTGGCTTGTTTGCCTTAGAGAAGAGAAGGATGATGAAGGGCAACCTCATCACAGTCTTCAAATTGCTTAAGGAGGACATCGTGTGGGGAGATGCACATCTCTTTGTGGCGACCCGCAATAGGATACAAAGAAATTGAATGAAGTTTTGCTGGGGGAAGTTCAGATTGGACATTAAGGAAAAGTTCTTGACTAAGAGGGTGGTCAGTCACTGGAACAGGATTCCCAGGGAAGTGATCACAGCATAAAACCTGTCAGAGTTCAAGGAGAATCTGTACGATGATCCTAGTCAAATGGTTTAATTTTAGGTAGTCCTGCAAGAAGAAGGAATTGGAATCAATGATCCTTGACCATATACAAAACACCTTGAAAATTTTATGGTCTAAGCTTATTGAAAATCTTTTCAAAGCATTACAGTGAAAAAACTTTTAAAGTGCAAGTTCTACATAAAATTGAAAACTAGCATGGAGAAGTAATCACTGCTTTAGTACAGACAGTATTTGGAAATGTACACTGCTCTGCTTCACTGCACAACTAGGTAAACTATACAAACAGTTCTGTGCTGATGTCCTTTGACTGTTGTGAATGAATGATTTATTAGAGAATTACACCTATGAAAGTCAGAAAGATTACATGTGTCACATGTCATGTTATAGCTGCATTTAATCTATCTCATCCTATTGCATACTTTATAACTGAAATTTTAACTGATGAATAATGTTGTAAAGAGTTGCAGTAAAATAAAATTTAGGCTGTCAAAATTTTTTATAAAACTAGTGCAAGAATAGGGAAATAAATCACAGAATATGTTATTCATTAAGTCAACAACAATAAAAATGATTGAAAATGCCCATTCAGTTATATTCTATGGCATCATAGTAAAACTGAACCAAAGAACCTCAAAACAAGCCTAAAAAAAATTAAAATCTGAGATAACTAAAATATGTAGCCATTGCTTTCTGATACTGAAGTACAATTAGAGCTTTTATTTCCCAGAAAAGAGAAACTACATAAGTAATTGTAAATCAAATTGGCATTTAACACTGTTTTCAACTATCTTTCTGTCCAAAGATTGGTATGCATTTTGTTTATGGCTCATGAACTCAGATTTCTATTTTTCAAATCTTTCAGTATAATGATCACAAGGGTAATTTATAATCAGTTGTATCATTTTTCTACCAAATGAGCTATTGAAACTCAGCATCTATATGAAAGACTCTCATTCATCTAACTTCAGTTTTTTAATGTTTCTGAATACCAACAATAAGAGAATTTAAATTAAAAAGAGTGCATGAACATGTGTTTTTAGACCAATTTTTTCAGAAGCAAGAGCACCCAATGACACGGTCATCTACTGAAAGTTCGAGAGCAAATTTGAGAACATATTTTGTGAAGTCTAAAAAAGATAAGTATCAAGAAGAAGGTTTAGAAAAAGAAAATTTCCACTTTAGATTACAGAATAATATTCTATCTTTTTGAACTACCCATTCTTGCTTTCTTTTTGTGAGTGTGGGAAAAAGATATCACTGCTTGTATATACAGTTTTCTAAAACAAGTTAACAAATCAAAATACGTGACTATTTGCTGTGAACAAATAACATGACATTTTTCATTATGAGGAAAATCTCAAAGAACAGTTAACTTTATGGATAACCTACAATATAAATGACAGTATATACTTTCAAGATCCTTATTTTAATTTGTGGAGACAATTAGGATTTTCAGTAGCATGATTCTGTAATCTATGTAGGTATTTTTCTAAGAGTAAATTTTAATTTAGAAGTGTAAAGTTTTCTCTATTGACTGTAAAAGTTAGTTTAAACAAATAGTTGAAATGTAGATTATTATTTGGTGACATTTTGTCATAGGTTGTAAATCTATGCTTCTACTGGTAATTATAATTTCTTCCTCCTTTTATTTATGAACTCAGTGAAATGTTCCAGATTAGTTCAGCTCTGCCTTCCTTTATTCATTTTGTCCCCTGTGAATTTTACTGCCACATCATCATTGCTGAAATAGTTTCTTCCATTTAGTTTATCTCTTCTAATGGAGCAGACTTTTATTTTATTGTATTTTATAATTTAACAGTTCTTTATTCTTTTTCTGGTCAAGTTTAAAACTTAACTGGTTAAAAACCAATAACCACTGCAAATAAACAACATATATTTCAACTTAAAAGCATAGCTCATTGACTATTACTGTAGTTTAAAGTAGACAACATCTAAACATCTCTTGCCAAATACAACTCTAACTTGTCACAGGATAAAGGAATTTCAACATTTTGTCTGATTCCTTATTTAACCTTTATTAAAAGAAAATATTGGTAGCTGACAGTCTTTCTGTCTACACTTGCCAAGGAGCAGAACTGATCATTTTCCAGGCAAAGGGAGTAATTTTTCATTGCATCATAAAAAATTTTCCTCTCATGCTATTTTTGTTCTGATATTGAGTATTACAGTTAGGATCATATTGATTTCCTTCGTCAACAGCATGTAAATAAGAGGAAAAGAGCAAGTATAGAGAAAAATAAATATTATCCTTTCTGCCTTTCCATCTTTTTTGTTTTGAATGCCAAGCATCCATTAGTAATCATGAATTTTCAGCTATTTACTATTTATTTACTTGTTGATTTATTTAAACCTGGTGTCTCCTTAGTAGACCTGCCTTATCTTTTGGTTTCTTTCAGCATCTAAATTGATAATAAAACCCCCTTGTCTTCATCCAAAATACTGACTGCCTTGGATCTATTCTGCTTATGGATAGCATCCCTTGTGTCAGATTGGAATTGTCTTAAACTGAGGGAAAAAAATAAAGTTTAACAGCATTCATAATCAGTGATCTAGCAACTGAACTTGTGCTTTTTTACTTAGCAGTATCTTCCTCCTTATTTTTTTAACTTCAAAAAATATAGTGTTTTTATATTGTGGCATAAGTATTTTCCTGTGTATATCTGTTATTTGTGTCATACTGTCTTGTCTATTGTTATTCAGCATTTAGGAAGAATATTTTCCACATTTTTATCTTTGTTATACTTAGGTTTACTTTGTCTCCTACAACTTTGTCAGAAAAGACAACAGAACAAGGTGTCTCTTTCAATATTCAGATATTTTTTCGCATGCTCATATTGAACATCTGCAGAACTTCTACACGTCATTGGGCCAAACTTAGTGTGGGTTTACTAAAGGACGCAATGTTTCTTTTTAATGTAACTGGAATTAACTTTTGAATTATTATTTTGTTCCTGATGTGTTATAGTTACAGAGAGGTACTATTTAAGACATTATCTCAGTTCAATTTGTTTCTGGGTGTCACCTTTGTGTGTATAGTTTAATTTTTCTGCTCTTCTCCCTCATCTTCAATCTTGTTTTGTTAGGGGATTTTTTGTATTAGAGACAGTATTTTTAAAAATTATAGTATTAGCTTAAAAAATGACTTTAAATAAGACATTCTAGAGAAATATGTTTTGCAGTATGCCACTTTTTCAGCTTGTTTTTCACCATCCAGCTATAATGTCAAATCAGCCTGAAAGTGTGCTACTTTGTCAGGTTTTCTAACTCAAAAACTACTCCAGATTTTGTTGACACAATGTAGTGTTACCCAAGGGGCTTTCAACAAACCCTTTATGCACACAGGCCATTTTTGAATGTGTCTGTCTTCATGAATGAAACCACAGAAGGTGCTAAACTGAGTAAATTAATACACATTTTGGTTAGCATATTGAAAAAATTAATATATTAAAAATATAATGCATTCTTTAAAACCTAATATTCATATTTTTAATATGTATATATTTCCCTTGACAAGCTAACTTCCTAAAATACTATTACAGAAACTTTCACAAGATTAGATGACCATCTCTGAAGACATCATCCTATCTTCTCAAGGCAATTACAGTTGAAAATATTCTGAAATCTATAGGAAGTAATTTGCTCCAAAAAAAGCAGTTAAATTCTTCCTCTAGAGAGTTGCTAACAAAAATTGGACTTTGTCAGGGGATGTTTGGGTTTAGTCAGTCTATCAGTCTTTTTTTTCAAAGCAAATTATTGCACTTTTAGTCACAGGTCTGGACATCAGAGCACTTAGAAAATTGCAATTTAATATAACATCCCATTGCAATTAGTTTTATAAAAATGAAGACTAATAATACCCTTCTATGTTTACCTCTATGTTTTGTTGCAAGTTCTAGATACCACATTTGATCATATTTAAATTTGGGATTTTTAAAAAATTTTTAGTCTAAACAAGATTAAATCCTTTGTGGGGCTAAAGAAGAAGACAGCTGGTAAACACACATCCAGCATCTAGGTTGAATTATATCTTGAATTAATTTTTACAAGATGAACTTTACTGCATGACAACTATTAGTGGAACCACTGTAGCTATGAAGTACCTAGGGTTTAGGCAGATATCAGTTCATATGAATCTCAGCCTGACAGGTTTTTGTTAGGGACCAGTGCACATAAGCTAAAGATTTAATTCCAGGATATATATAGCTCATTATAATTCATGTCTAAGTAAAAATATTATATCAATGTTTTATTAATATCTAAATATGAAAAGGTATTTTCACTTATTGAAATGTGAGGAAAAAATAGTTTTAAAAAGTGAAAAAATGTGCAATTTGTGCAAAATTAAAAAAAGTTTTGAGTGGTTTTGTTTTTCTTTAAAATGCTTTTTGGTTCTATTGTTTAATAGTTTTAGAATTCTTGAATTTACCTAGATGTCATTTTTAAATCTAATATCAAACACTAATTATCTTAGGTCTATATGTTTAAATTACGTCAAGAAATTTCCTTTCAAATCTCTTGTGAAGTTACTATTTTATGTACCAGCAATTACAATTTATAAACAAAACAAATAAATAAATATATGTATAACGATGAAAATCACTCTCACATTTGTTTTCAAGGAATTTATAGGATTAGAATTCAGTTTTAAGGGTTGCCATTGTAGTTAAGTTTAATAGGTTTTAGGTTTTTTCTTATTTTTTACATTTATTTTGAATTAAGGATTATGGAGAATTTTGGAAAAATTTTATTTTTAAAAATATTAAAGAATAAAACCAATAAAGTCAGAAGAAGGTAGAAAAAAAAGTCAGATCCATTGTAAAAGCATAAATTAAGTCCTAATTTAGTTAATTTAATTCATGTCACTCCTCCGGTCTTTTAATTTTCATCCTTAGATGTTTGAAAAGAACAATTATCCCCAAAGATTAATTTTTTTTATTTAAAAAATTGAAACACATTTTCCTTTTCACTGATTTTGTTTTTATAACCATAGTGGTCAGTTATCTGCCTGATGTCATTGTCTGGGATGCCATAGAGACACTACTTTACTAGAAATTTTTAAGACAATGAAGTCAACTGCAGACCATGAGGGAGTTAGGCACCTAGATTTACAAGATACCTCCCCTCTAGCCTCTACTCTTTATGTAGTTCAGAATAAGATCTTGGTAGACAGATAAACATAGACATGCACGTCAAATTCTGTTCCTCTTTATAGTATTCTGCTGGAGAATCTGACCTCCTCATGCTCGTCATAAATTTTTTGGGTCTTATGCCTTATCTGCTGCACTATGCAGGTGTGTAGAAGAGCTGAAGGAATTTTAAAAGGTGTGGCAGTGTGGCCAAATTAATATATCCCTAAATGACTAAGCAGTATGAAGGCAGATGAAGCTGACTGTAGAAAATGTTGAGTGGTGTGCATGGGGAATGGGAGGGCAGGTCATGAAGAAAAAGAAAAATCCCTACGTGCACATACAGAAAGGAGTCCTCCTAGCTGACTCTTTCAACTCTGTAGAGACATCTAGAATCTTTGATAGAAAATTGAAAAAGAAACAATTCACTGCTCAGTACAATGAGGAAAGCAACCTAAAAATTAAATAAATATATATATATAAAACATAGCTATGTTATATATAACATATATATAACATATATAAAATAACCACAAAAAACACAGGGATTCAAATGTATAAATGTGTTTCAACCACTTTGAGGATGGGAGTAATTCCAGTTCCCTTACCTAAAAAAGACACAATAGAATAGGAAAAGTTTCAGAGAGCAACAAGGATTGATTAAGATTTATATGTAGGGTGTTGAAGAGGCTAGAGCTTCTCATCCTAGGAAAGAGAAATAATAACAAAGTTATGACATAAGTCTAAAAGTTTGTAAGTGGTAGAATCAAAGCATCTGAGACATCTGTTCACTCTTTCTTCCAATACAAGGACTATAAGTCACCAAATCAAAGTCTGGGTTCAAAACAAGAAGGTAGTGTATTTCACGAAGAGAAAAGCAGACCTCTTTCTGCTTTGCAAAGGACTATGTTTATGCTGGGAATTTTAGTAATCTCAAGGAGAAGGTAGACAGTTGGAAGAGAGATCCACTGTAGATTTACCAACCATGAAAGTCTAATTGTTAGAAAATGGAACAGAAAACAGTCAGAAGCTGAAAGAGTATTATGAGGGAAGTATTGAGGATCGCCAAGTTTTTATTTTTTCATGGACATCTATTTATGGACACAGTTTGAAGCGAAGTAGGATGGATGAACAATATGTGTGAACCACAACTAAAGTTTAATTCTATTCTTCCATTCAACTCTTTCTTTGACTTGCAGGTGGCATAATTCCTTTTCTTTCATCTCAGTGTAATAGGCACAGTGGTCTTTAAGATAAGTTTTTTTGCTGAATTTTTGTCTCTTGTCAACACTATTAAAGAAGAACCAGGAAACAGAGAGGGAATATTAATCTTGTAGGTTGACAAAAAGTTGATGCATTTGACAATTAAGAATTCTAAACTTCCAATTCTTTTATCTAGATATATTTAAAAGTTATAAATCATAGATAATAAGGCTTAGAAAAGAACTGTTACAGGATATTTCCCATTTATTAAGCCACAGAAAGGATCAGAAGCACCTGTCTTATTTCCAATTAATATTGTCTAGCATTTCTCAAAATCTGTGGCTGAGGTTCCATAACGAATGTTTAAAGTATCATAGAGAAATAAGTCTAAAATTAAGAACCAGAAACCACTTAGTCCCCTTCCAGAAAGATATTTTGTCAGTGAAACTACATAATCTGTTGTGTTCTTTTGCCATATAATTTTTTAGCTTTCTTTGACTGCTATTAATTTATTAGCATGTCTCTATCTCTTTTGTTCCTTTTGCTCCTTTTCCTGGGCACAAACTATATGTAGTCCTACAAAATTTACAGGATATTCAGCCTAGAAGGGCCATTTTCTGAGTCAGTGCTCTAAATTTTTGGTCAGCATAGTCGGAACCTTCCACACCATTCATGCCATGCATAAAAAGAATGATATTGTAATAGCATTTTGTAAAAAAATGGTTAGACACAGGAGCAGGTTTCTGAGAGAAGCTGTGAATGTCTCTTTGCTGAAAGTGTTCAAAGTGAGGCTGAACAGGACTTCGAGTAAGCTTATTTTGTAGAAGATGCACTGCAGGGGACACTGGCAATAAACTTTAAAGATCCCTTCAAACCCAAACCAAACCATCCTGTGGTGTCACAATTCTGTGATTCTAGTGTCTGACTATGACTTGCCTAATTAGCTGACACAAATGAGCCATGATACCAGGAGATAATCAGTGTTCGTAGCTCTTACTGAGGAATTCAATCTTAGAGTTAAACAGTAGAGGTTTCTTAGGGTACAAAAAAAAAAAAGGTAGTATACAGCAAGTTAGAAGACAGATGTTAGTACAGGAAATGAAATGTCAAATAACTGTAACATCTAGAGAGAGGAAAACTGGAAGAAGAGAATAGGAGGTCAGAGAGAGGAGTTGTAAAAAAATTCTTCACTGTTCATAAAATTAAGTGCCATTTCTGTGAACAATATATTTCAAAAATTAGTTAAACGGGTATCTAAGCTGGTCAGTGAAAGCTAGATTGAATATTTTTATGTTACTATGTGACATCAGAGTAGACCTAGGGTAAATCTGATAGCAAAAAGAAAACATTTTCAGTAAGCATTATTTTTAGATTAAGAAATTATCAGTTCACAATACTTCTGCGAACCTTTCCCATAAATACAGGACTTGTTGAACACAAATAGAGAAAGTATTTCAACAAGTATTTCTTAGATACATTTATGAAGATTGTTCATGATTTTATTGAGCAGTAAATTCTGACTGCACATTCAGCTATAACATTCAGAACTTCAAACCCACATTCTATTGACTTGTACAAGAAAACTCCAGGGGATAAAGAAAAAAAAATCTGACTAACAAAAGACTCTTTCCCAGAAGTAACTCTCTGTGGGAAGATTTTTCACAGAATTTTCATTAAAGTCAGTGAATATCCAACCTCTGTAGGAGAAAAAGCAAAAATATTAAAAAATTCCGAAGAGAAGTACTATACAATTTGAACCAGCGTTTTCATCTGACTGTCTATGGACTGCTCATGAGGTAAAAAGGGAGAACCTTATAGTGGAATTTATGAATAATTTTTGAGTAACAAGTGTCATTATGACTGCCACAATCTGCTTGTGAATATGTCAAGATAAAAGTGTTGAAGTTCACTAAGTTCTTACTTAACTCTTAAAGACTTTTCCACATAACTCAAAAAAGAAACACAACTCACTTATGATTTCATATATTCATATTTTGCTTTCATTCATATAACGTAAGGTTGGTACAAGTATTTTACAATGAATTCATTATCATTCTGTAATGAAGACTCAAGATCAGCCTGTTTGTGCTTTCCTATCAGAACAATTACTGTGCTGTTCATAGAAGTAATATATGTATAGAATACTCTATAATTATGGAGAAATTATTCTTCTTAGTTGCCATGATAACATCTTTTTTTCACAAGTGCATACCTAGTACTTTATGTCTTGAAGAATAAAGCAGACCTCAAAACATTAAAAAACCCCACCACAACAAAACCAAACCAAACACAAAAAACCTCCAAGACTCTCTAGAAGACTCTGAACATACATTTCTTTTGGAACAAATGAACTCTCAGCGGCTGAAGTGAGCAGCTCTGAGGCCATGATGTACAGCCTCCTTTTATTGAATAGAAGGTCACTCTTGTCCCCATCACCCTGAACCCTTTCTTTGCCAACTCTGCCCACCACTTCCTCAGTTGATTTTGCATCCTCCTCCTCCTCCTCCTGCTTTGTTCCTAGTTAAGTCTTTCTTACCTGCCTACCAAAAAATGCTGTTAGCCTCTTTTAACGGGTGGATCCTAGGTCTCTTCCTAGCAGTCCGCAGTCCTCAAAGGCTTTGACACTATAGTGAAAACCAAATCTCTTTTGTTGACACAAACTGTGCAAACAGTGTATAGTTGCAGTTGATGTTTTACACCTCTTGATCCACGAATTTTCCTCTGGTTGGTTTAGACTCCCCCTATTTTGTCCTTAAGCATCTCATTCATAGAAGTACATTTTTCTTAACATGTAGGTAAGTAATACAGAAACCTAACATCAAGATAAATAATCACTAAATAACATAGAATCATAGAATCATATAATACACTGAGTTGGAAGGGACTCATTAGTATCATCAACTCCAACTCCACAGGACACCCTAAGAATCACACCGTGTACCTGAAAGCACTGTCCAAACATTTCTTGAACTCTGTCAGGCTTGGTGCTGTGACCACTTCCCAGTGCTCAACCACCCCCTGGATGTAAAACCTTTTCCTAACCGGAACAGGATATTTAGACATTTCAGTGTTCAACCTTAGAACTTCCTGCTTGTAGTTTTATGGCTTAATACATAGTATTAATCAGATGTGCTATTACATTAATTTTAAATCATCAGTAATATAATTTTTAACCAACTGTATATTTGCACTTAGTATAAGTTGCAGAGTTTAAGTAGCGAGGGACTACAGGGGTGACCTGTTTGGGAAGAGACTGTAAACTGTCAAATTACAGTCATATCCCATTCCAGACAGCTCAAACTGTTGTGAGTAGCCTGTCATGCACCAAAACTTCAGACCATCAGAGAAACACACAACACCTGTACTCAAACGTATCTGAGAAATAAATCTGAAACTTCTAGGGGCTGGAGACGCACTCCGCATTCTGGAGGTGCTGCTGGACATACACTCAAGGAGGAGACATCTGAAGCCAAAAGGGTCACATCTTCTTTTTTTTTTTTCTCATTTATTTCCTTGTTGAAGATTCAAAATAGATGATGCATTTACTTGTTGCGGAATGCAAATCCGAATGGGAACCCTTCCAGGTGTAGAGAGATGTTTACGACACCTGAAGACATTATATTTTATGGACTTTCATGTTTATACCCGGGTTTGAACACTGTTTAATGTATTTCCCCCACGTATCTGTATTAATCCCCTTTGTCTTATAGCCCAAGACTTGCCTGGGCTTGCCCAATGTTATTTTCCTGCCAAAAGTTGTTTACTCCCTTACTCTCCGTATCTTTCCCGCTCATCCTGCACTGATTGGCTGAAATATGCCACAGCACAGAGTGAGTCCCCATTGGTCCCAGATGCCCCACCCCTCCCAAGTTCCTCCTCCTTCCCTATGTCCTCTTATCCCATTATACCCTGAGGTGTCCATCACACGATCTGCCCCAGTTGCTAAACCTCCCTCAGCCAAACCCTATATAAGTCCTTGCACTGCTTTAATAAAGTGGTCATTGCACCCCAACCTTCTACCTTGTCGGACCCCTTTGTGCAGTGTCGCAATCCTATTTCCCTACTCCCACCGGACCGTGGCATTTGCTTGCTACGAAATAAATGTCATGGTAATTATCAGGATGCAAAAACTTCTGAATTCAATCCGAAGTACCCTCTTAGGCTACCTGTCTCTCAGATAGCCTGAAAAACTGTCATTTTTGTCACTGTCTTACAGGTCATGAAGAGCATGAACAAAACAAGAGCAGTCCAAGAATTGTGTCCTCCATGTAGTTCTGTAATTCCTGTTTGTTGTTTTATTTTCATTCACATGTTACAAAAAGACATATCTATCTTTAGATGGTACTTTGGTAGACACGTTAAAGCTGAAACCTTAGTTTTCTTAAGCAAGGACACATACTTTCTTAAGTTCTAAATGCATTCATCTACCTACAGAATATGACATATTATTGACTATAATCTTCTGAGGGGAACTCTGGATGTCCTCAATCTGTTGGCTTTTCTTGCATTTTTACCCCAGGGAAAAACTCGGAAACAAAATAGAACAAGGATCTGTTAACCTATCACACCTACTGGCCTCCTAATAGTGCCTTATACAATGCTTCTTCATTGGTGATTTCCTTCTGCTGTATTAGAACACATACTGACCAATATCTGTGATGAAATTCTGTCATCTCTGCCCTTTTTTGACAACTGGGTAATATCTCAAGTCTCTCTTCCATCAAACACTATCAAAGGGTCAGTGCTCCTCTATCTCTGACAAATTGAATTTATTGTTAGTAGTGGATACGTCTCCAGGATATTTGAAGTTGACTTTTTCATAAATTCACCTCCTATTTGTGCCCTGTGATTATATCTTACAACAGATCACATAGATATTCAAAGGCTTTGGAGAACAAGCACTTTAAACTTGGCTGTTTTGGGTCTATAGAGAGTTTTTGAAACTCCAGCTTTATACTGTAGCAAGTACTGAACACATACTCCTGTGCTCTTGTACTGTGTAAGAGGTTGCTACTACTGCTGATATCACTGGTAGATGAACTAGAGGATGAAAGGAAGAGTAAAACAGAAAGAAGTAGAGTGGAGGCAGCAGGTGCTGCTTCCCAGTTTTCCATCAGTTTTCAACAGCCTGCTCCCAGATGTTGTAGGGACTCTGGCACTTGCTGCTTAGGCAGCTGTCCTCTATTTTCTCAGGAGAGGAAAGAAATTGGGTTGTATGGAAAGGTCTGTCAAAAATGGAATAAATTAATGCCATTTATAACTCCATTTTCCAGAAAATGATGCAATTCTAAGTCCAAAAGAAAAACGGCAGAAGGAAGAAACATCTTTTGTCACCTAAACTACTTCAGAAATAAAAATCAACTTTAAAGAGTAATGGATCATCCCCAAATTACAGACATCTGTGGTGGAAATGGTGACAGACCTCAACTCCTACATGGTCTCATTCTTGTATTTTGACTAGAGACTTCTTTCTTTTTCATGATTTGTGAAGTGATACTGCAACTCCACTATGAGGCTGAGTATATAAGCAAAAAAGACAGATTAATGACACTTTATTTTCAGTCTGAAAGAAAAATAATTATTCTCAAAAATTTTTCTCTGCCTTTAGAATCATTCTTAGTATGGTCATGTTTCGTAAGAACTTTCTAGTAAAAAATGTTTAGAAGGAATAAAAGTTTATACTAAGAAAAATGAAATTTAGTAGCACAGATAATGGGATGACAGCTAATAGAGTTTTCAAAGAAACACTATAGTCCTTCAACAAACCATGTTGCAGAGCATTGTAAACTATACTGACAAATTATATACAGCATGAAATGTAAGTTAATAGTCTAAATTTCAACAAATATAAAGATAGCAGTATTGCAACAATGTGAAAGTTGCTCTAACATGTACCTACAACCTGAAATGATTTAGACCTTTTTTCTATATTCTAAAGGTGTTAAATCATATCAATAACAACAACAACAAAAAAAGTTCTTCGCCAAAATCTGTACCTTTTGATTTAACTATGTTCAGTTAAGTGGAATTTACCACATATACATGCATTAAATATGCATCAGCGGAATGAAAAATAGTTAAAGTTCTAAAGATTTACAAATATTTATTTGCATTTTATTGATGACATAACAACAGAAAAATAGATGCATAATTTTTGAAAGATCACAAATAATTTTGCCAGTTGAAATGTTTCAAAGTAATTATAGTAATTACTTGAAAATAACATTTGGAAATATTGTGATCCGTCAAAATATTGTTTTGAAGCAGTAAGAATTTACTTAACAAAATTACTGTTATATAGCAAGCATAAAACTGAAAGAATCTTTGCATCCAGACAGAACATCAAATACTGATACTGACAACAGCAGCAGAAAAGACAAACTGAAGTGCTTTTATCACAGACATGAGCAGCAGCTGCTACAATGCAGAAAAAATAGTGACTGTGCATAGTCTACAAAGGGATGTGTCATTTGGCAAGATCTGTAAATCTGACTGGAAAGTCAAGTGGGGAAATTTTTCCAATTTTCTGGGCCAGTCATATGCTGACTTTACTCCTACATATGTGTTTGGTACATAGTGTATAATTTAGAAATTCTTTTGAAATCTATTTTTATCAGAAGCAGACTAGCATTTATGATACTTTTCAACATCCTTCCTAAAAATGGTTCCAATTTAAAGGATAGTGTAAACAAAGAAAACTTCAGAATAAGAATTAAAAATGTCTGGTATGCTTTCTTCTAAGTAAGAAAGTTAAACCCAAAAAACCCCAATAGAACACAGGGATTTGCTGAACTCTATAAACTTGACTTGTCTTTATTTCTTAGTAGCAACACTTTCCCAACAAAGGTGGGTGTCAAGAGTGCAAGCGTGTCCAGCTGGATAAACTTTTTTGAGCAGGTAGCCATGTTGCATGAAGAGTTTACTCTAACTGGGAGATGTCAGTATTATGCACTGACACAGGCAGAGTGACACTCCTGCCTCAAGCCCTTGAAAGAGGAAGGTAAGTTAGCTTACAAAATTGAGCTGACAGGCTTGGCTGATTTGCAAGACAAGGGAGATTGGACTCTCATCTCTGCTCAAAGCAGAAGGTACAATCAAACATCCATATTAGAATGACCACCAAGAAAGTGTGAAGACTCTTAGTAATTGGAAACTTCCCACTGAAAGGCCCCAAAGCACCCATTGTCTGGACAACCTCTCTAGAGAAGTTTGATACCTACTGGGGCCTGAAATTGCAATGTCACAAAGAGGCTACTAAACCTCGTAAAGTCAGAGGACTATCATCCACTCCTACTCCTTTGTGAAGGGTCAAATGAGGCTGCAATGAGAAGACTGCAAAATATCTAAAGGGACTTCATGCCCCTCAGAAAGAAGTTGAAGTTATCAGAAGCACAGGTAGTGTTCTCCTCTATCCCCCCAGTTGGAGACTGAGACTCAGGAAGAAGGAGATGATTGGATTAATTGAACGACTGGCTGAGTGGGTGGTGTCATGCTCAAGGTTTTGAGTTCTGTGTTCTTGTGTGCATCTTTGTGAGACCAGGCATCTTGACACTGGATGTGGTGCACCTGACCAAGCAGCATAAGAGTGTTCTGGGAAGCAAGCTGGTTGGACTTATTAGCAGAACTTAAAACTAAATTTGGTGGGGGTGGGGGATGTACTGTCAGAAACAAACCAGGAAACACCACCACTTTAGAAAGCAGTGGGGAAATACTTGTAAATTGTCCCAAAATAATTAATGAAGGCCCCTTCCATTAGGGAAGGCTACTCCCTATCAGTGAAGAGGTTGATAGCCCAGCTGAAGTGCCTCTATACCAATACATACAGCAGGGAAAACAGGTAAGAGGAGCTGGACACCATTGTGCAATTAGAAAACTATGACTTAATTGCTGCTGTGAAAACCTGGTGGACTGAATCACACAACTGGAACTGAAATAAGAAGATTAAATAAAATTTTTAAAAAGGCACTGTTTACCTAGCATGGAAAGTTGAGGGAATAGCAATCAACTTATATTGATGTGGTAATTTTTACTTTTTATCTAAATAAAAGATAGTTTTTTCTTTATGTTAAATCTTGCAGCTTAATACATTTACTATGTGTAGGAGTAAGGTCAGAAGACAATAAAAGTAAAAGAATTGATGCTTCTGTCTATATCTTTCATCTTATTACACAAGAATTACTCAATGCATCAATAGTAGTATCAGTCAAAATGTCACAAAGATTAAAGAATCAAACTGAAGAGGAATAGATGGTGTTGTCATCATGTACACTTTCCCAAAATTCAAAACATTCAGCATACTCAGTGCATACTATAGCTGACTTGCCTGTTTCTTGACTAACTTGACTGACTTGACTGGATGTTGCTCACTAACTCATGTTGAACTTTTGAATTCCTTGTACAAAGTCAAATAAAAGAAGTGTCATAGTGTTCTGCAATCTAAGATGATTTCTTGAGGTCCTGCACATCAATGCTTAAAAAATAGAGGACCTGTTTTAAAAACCTTGACTTGTATTGCTGTATCTTAGCTACAAGGAAGAATAAAAAATTACTAATAAGTTTAGAACTCAAACAAAGTAAGAAAAAGGATAATATTCACTAAACAGTTTGTTAATTACATTGAGTTTAGCAACTCTACCCAAAGGCTAAATTCAATGCAATATTTTACCAAGGAAGTGTCCAGGCTAAACTCCTTGAAAATGGCTGAGAAATTTAGAAGAACTACTACTAAATAGATAAGATTTCTGCCAGCATATTTTACAGACCCATGTAATAATGGTTTATTCTTAATGTAGAAATATATTGAGATAATTTCATTTATAAGTGACAAAAAAGATTGTTCAATTCATAGGGAGAAAGAAAAGGTGATGTAGGAGGCAGGCTGTGTGCAGACACAGAAAGGTCAGAGAGTCACAATGGCAGAAAATTCAATGTGTGATGGTTATAAATGTTGCATCAGAGTCAGGGGAGAAGAGTCTATTTGAGATACTAATATCCTATTAGTATCCTAAGTGTCAGAGGTAGTCGTCTCTGCGGCTGTGCATTTCTGTTGCTCTAGTTAACAGTGTTAGCTATCTGTCAGTTGCTATAAAGTAAGATTCCTACTGACCCTAGATTGTTTTCTCATCAGTCTGAATGGTTTCTAGTGTATCAAGTTCTTCTTCCTCCTTTTAATTTTTTCACCTAAAATTTTATTACTGAGTTTCTCTTAAGCAATAATTTTACTTGACCATATGGCTCATACTTCGAATTATTAAGTAAAGTAAGAGTAACTTATGAGTAGCATCTTATCTGGTTTATGACTTGGGTATATTTTATCCTATTAGGACTAAAGGCATCACAGCACACAAACGAGTAGCTCAAATTCAATGAGATACAACAGATTGCAACAGGATGAATAAAAAAGGTCTTGGCAGTTAAGATTTCAGGTGTATGCTTATACCTCCTACAGCAGTTACTTCCTTTACCATCTGCCTGGCCTTGAATGGTATTTCAACCCAGACTAATCCCTGCTTCAGAAAAAGGATGTACTTTCCAAGAAAGTAGGAAAAAAATTTCCAAGTAAATAAGATGTTTCCACTGGAATATGTGATCCTTTAGTTTCTGGAAATTGTATTCAGCTGATCAGATATAGATGTACACATGGAACTTTTTGAACTAGTTGTCTAGACTTTTAAAACCAGTGGAAAAAGTACAGTCATGTTTAGTTCATGTATCCTCTCATCTCGGGGTAAACTGGAAGAATAGGTCAAAAAGTAGGGGAAGTTGCGGATGCCCCATCCCTAGAGGTGTTCAAGGCCAGATTGGATCAGGCTCTGAGTAACTTGGCCTAGTTGAAGATGTCCCTGTACATGGCAGGGGGATTGCAACTAGATGATTTTCAACATCTTCCAACACAAACCATTCTATTATTCTATGATTCTGAGTACCTGGTTTCACCATTAAGACTATTAAAGAAAACTAGTTCTATCCGCAGATGTCTGAAGTTAGGTAAGATGAATCCTATTTAGTTGCCTACAGAAGATTGAATTATGCTTTCATGTTTTTATGATGCCATCAGAAAAATCTGCCTATTATTTCTCCTGTCCACTACTTGCAGTAGCTGTATCACAGTTAACACCTAGAGGACTAGCTCTTCTATATTAGTCATCTGACATGCACATGTTCATTGATAAAGATCCTTTTATCGCTAATTCAAGGAATCTATTTGAACGTATCTCCTTTAAACCAGGATAATGCTCAAAACATTGGAATGTACCTCTCAGAGAATTTTATTAGTGGTTGGAAAAGTAATAAAATGTTCATTTAGGTAACAGAGGAGAAAAATCTTCTAGACAAATAAAAGTGAAAGAAAAAAAACAACAACAAAGCAAAAAAGCACTGTGGGTTATAAATTTCATGTCAACTATTTGTAGTTTATCACAGAGATATGACACGGAGAACAGTTCCAGGAGGACAGAATGGTACCTCAGAACCCAATACTCTGCATGGCAGAATAGGTGGTATAGTGAATATGTTTAAATACTTTCTTTGTCATACAGAGCAAATCTGAATAGTGTCTTTCTAATTTGAAAACAAATTGAGTGTTTCATCTTCAGTGCCGTTGGTTGCCCTGACTGTATGTTAAAAATTTTGTCTTTGCCAAAAAAATCCATCTCTTTAGAAGTTCATGTACTGTTTTCTGCAAGGCTAGGATTTCAAACTATAACCAATTTCCAAAATAATATCAATTAACTAGAAAATTCTCAATTACTTCTAGGAATAGAAAAGTCTTTCTTGAAAAAGGCAGAAAAGACATAGTAATTTTTTAATGTGGATAATACATGGAACAGGGAATGTGAATAATTTTCATTTCATCCTTTGTGTATTTCACCTTTCTCCATTATAAGTTCTTTGTCTTCACTCATTAATATGACCCCTTTGAAACAGATTTGTTAAAACATAGGTTGTTCACATGCAGATTACAACTGCTTATCATATTTTCTAATTTTTAACCTAATCCAGTGTTCCAATATTCATAAATATCACTTACCTATTGAAAAAAAAAAAACAACCAAAACGAAATGAAGTTAACTGCAACATTAACACTATTTAAAATGCCTGTATTGCATTCAGCACTGTTCTGAATACTAAATTACTTCTAGCTGTTCTACTACAGCCAGCTCACACAATTGATCTGGCAGCACATAATGGTAAGTGCAATCAGGCACTTAGAAACACCGACATCAGATGATGGCATCTTTTGTTTTGAAACTGCATTTGATGCAGAGAAAACTAGCTGTACTTGCAAATGTAGCGCGGTAATGCAAAAAATGATGAGTCTTAGATTGCACTTGGAAATTGGATGTCCTCCAAGAAAAGCTCAAAACTAAACACCTCACACCTTTTGCAGGAGGATTTTGGAGCCACTGAGAAGGATTTCTCTTGTCTATTTTGACTTCTGTTTAATGGAAAATGCTTGATGCTCCAATGTGTTCGGGTTTTTTTCATCCAGTTTTTTGACTGGGTTATTGTTTTTCTCAACTGCTCGCAATCCACAGGCAAGATATTCTGTTCATCTAGTAAGCCACACATCAGGAAAACAGTAGAAATAAGTTCTATAATTATAAAGATAATTTTCCATGTAAAAGAATAGAGGAATAGAGACAACATGCATTTGAAGAATACCAACTAAGAGATATAGTTAGATCAAGGAAATATTAAAAATGCAACCAAATTAACTTTTAATTTTTGAGGCCTCATAAATCTGTCATATGCCTCTTGTCCTTGTTCACGTTCCACTTCCACTTTTATTTCCTTATGGTTGCATTTGACAATGCATTAAATATTCACATTTGTACTTCCTGTGCTTTACACGATTGATTGAAAAAGTAAATCTGTTTGAAAGAAGTATATATTAATTAATTTTTTTTAGTTGCAAAGATATGTCTACGTCAGATTATTTTCCTGTTTGCTTATCTTCAGTTCTTAGGCAATCTAAGGTAGAAATAAGGCTTGCTCAGAAATTTTATGTATTACAAAAGAGGTTTTTGCTTAATTTTTGCAGAACATATTTTTGCAGAATGCTAAAGAATACTATCTCCTAAACATATGATTATCATTCAGTGTGTACTTTACATACACACCTAATATTTTATATACCCATATCCATGTAGTTAATTTTTTATGCATGAATTTGGACAAAAGGACCATGTCAGGCTAACAAAAGATTTAGAAAGCAAAAGAATCTAACTGTGCATGACAATATTTTGCTAGACTCTCTCTGTAACATAGCACAAAATATTTTTCTTCATGTTGTACTTTAAAAAGTGCTCCTACATAATTTGAAAAGGTAGAACACAGATCACTTGCTTAAGTTTAGATAAGAAGTGTTAGATGGAACCACAATACTCATAGGCAGAACAGGTAAGAAAATCTTTAAATTTTTGTGTGTCTTTTTTGTTGTTTGCATTTTTTGTACAACAGTGCAAACACTCATGCACACAGAAATTAAATACCTTTATAAGATATACATAGATTTTGAATTTTCTGCTTTTTCAAAGTCTGTATTTGAAATGAAATAAACTTTAATATAATATGAGATTCCTTCGTGTGACTTTTCAAGATATTTTGGGGGGTTAATTTATTTTGTTTCTAAAGTACTTTTCAACATTTTTAAGGATCTCTTTCAGTATTTCCTTCTTTCCCATGTTAATATTAAACAATTTTATAAAAATAAGTTAGTTCACAGGGAACTACTTACATCAGCAGCAAGAAGGAGTAGAGATGTCCTAAACAGTATAGTGTCACTGGGATGTCTTCATGACATAAGTAACTGGAAACAGCCTGTCTACTTTGTTCTTTCCTCCATGGATATATTGTGCCACAGGGCATGCTGTCTGCTCCTTTGCTTCCCATTCAGTATGTGCTGACTGCTGGGTCAGCTAGAGGTAGAACTAGGTCTTAGAAAGATGTCTCAGCATACATTCAGCCTTATAAAGGCTGCAAAATATTATTGTTAGAGCATGCTGCAAAAATTCTCTTGAATGATTCAAAAAATAACTTGAAGTACCTCCTCCCTCTTCTTCTTATCTCACCTCGGTGCCTGCAGAGCTGTTTCTCTCACATATTCTCACTCCTCTCTTACAGATTCTGCCTACTGGTTTTCTTAACCCTTTCTGAAATATGTTATCACAGATGCATCGAACAATTCTGAAAATGGGCTCAACTTCTACGAGCAGTGGATCTGTTTTGGAGACAGCTGAATCTGGCTCTGTCTGACATGGGTGTATCCTCTGGTAGCAACCTGCTACCAAAACCTTGCCATGTGAACGCAATACAGTGCCTCAAATGAGTGTAAGATGACTCATACCTACATGAGTAAAGTGTGGACAAAAGTTAGTGGAGATATGTGCCACCTGACGTATTTTTGGCAACCTCCCTTCAGTATCAAATAATTATTCTTCAGTTATTTTTATAATTTACTTCTTGTAAATAAATTAGATAAGAAAACTCAGCAAAATCCAAATAAATTCTCTGAAATTTTGTGTTACAATTAAAAACTTAGTTCACGGTGTGAAAGAAATATAAGTATTATTCAAATTTTAAGAGCCTCCTCTCCATAGATTAATCATCTTACAGTAATTTATTAATAATAATCAGATACTCAAGAGAAGTGAATTTCAATAGGTGACTTCTTTTAAAAGATCTCTAAAAGCTCAATGTGCTTTAGTGTGAAGCTTCAGTCTCACAATTTCATGGATACCAAGATTGTAAATTAAATATTGCATTGAGTTCTGAAATCTCATCAGATTAACATGATAATAAAAATTTGTATTACACATCTTTAAGATCAATTATGATTTATTTATATTCTACTTCCTTAGTTTTATTATGCAGCACTTGAGTAGTACAGTGAATTATCTAGGATGAAATATTTTTTTCTGTTTCCTTAACGTTTATACAAACATATTTTTGATATTTTCCTTTAGATTATCAGCTGCAAAAGAGGGTAAACTGTCACCAGGTAGCCTCAATTAATTTTGTGCACATTTTTTTCTTGGAATATTTCTTGTAGAGAGTACAATAGTCCCTTATATATGTATAGTAATCTATAGCTATCGGAAATATGTAGATCCACAGTTCAAGACATCAGTAACTAAAGAGGAAACAAATATGATCCATTTTCAGTTAAGTCTTATCTGTTTCTCAAATGAGAGAGTACTGAAAGACTGCCAGCATTAGAAAATGTTTTGTCCCCTTAAGATGCAGCATTGTAGTTTTGGGAGAACAGTCCTGGTACGTGTCCTTTTCCTCCATTGCAGGCTGTAAAACTAGGAAGACCATTTTGGTGACTCCTACTCTAAGATGCACTGGCTCTTCACAGAAAATTCCACGGTAAGGAGAAAAGACATCAAGGTCCCATTTAAAGACATTTTGAGTCATAACATTTAACAGATTATAGACCTATTTTATGTCATAAATACGTTAGACCTGTAATATAACAATTGTTTTAGCTTTACTACAATCAAATAGCATTTGATGTGTGTTGCACATATTACTTACAAGTTATTGCATATAACTTAAAGTTAGTAGGTCTTTTTGTTTGTTTGTTTGTTTTGGGATAGCACCTGATGGAGGAAAAGAAAGGCAACACTGGTAACGCAGTTATTACTCAAGGAATTTATACTGTGCTCTGAGTAAGCTTCAGCATCACTCACAGAATTCTATTGGCAGATCAAAACTGAACCTGTCCATTGCCCTTGAAATCAAACAAATCATGGATCTTAGACTGCGATTTATTTTGAAATATGTTGCTTTGATTCTTTGCTAGTTGATATTCCTTTAACTATAAGCATTATAAGTAGCTCAGAAATTCTAAATCAGATATTAGCTACTGTAAAATTGCATAGCAGCCTCAACAAAAAAAGGATCTGGTTATTTATTTTCTAAACCTATTTGTTTTCTTAAACTATTGTACAGAGTGGATTTATAAAGATTAGGTTCTTTCAAAGTGGAACTAATATTTTTAATTTGGACATACAGAGCTCAGATAGAGCTTAATTACAAGCACATAATCACTTGTAAAGCATCATTGAGTATTAATTAACAGATACTCTATAAATATTTCAGTACATTTCCGTGGTTATTTGATTAATTCTGTTTATTAACTTACAGTGTGTGTCAGATTTTTTTCATCTTTTTCTTATGGAATCCTATTGGTAACATCTGATATAGATACACAGAATCATGTAAATGGTTAAATTTTTAGGGTACATAAATGGTCAGGTGAAATCTACCACTTTTCCCATAGAGTGACCAAGGGGTCTGAAGAACTAAATCACATGATGCTTCATCACTTTACTTTCAGAATTAGGATGTCAACCTGATAGGTACTACAAATCTGCAACTCTGAATCTGGAAAAGTTCCCTAGGTCAGTTCACCAGATCTCAGGCATCCTACCAAAGCACCTGTTTCCAAGATGGCATTCATGAACTGAGAAAGGAGGTCATGAAAGTATACTCTGACATAAGCTTGTAGAGAAAAATTCATAGAGAGTTCACCTTAATTCACATAGAGTTACTAGAAAGAAATAAACTGTTCCAAAGTAATACTCAGAGAGCACAAAATTAGGTTCCTGCCATGAATCATCTTTGGGATAAACCCATTCTTTTCATTGACTAAAGAGATTATTTTGATTGATGCCTAAATTCTTGAGAACACAACAGTAGATTTTGTTGCCTTAAGTTCCCGCTAAAATCAAGCAAACACACAGAAATCTTGAGTCAATTTCAATCTTACATATTTTAAGATAATTTAGCTAGTCTTCTAAAATTACACATCCCTGTCCATTGTTATCTTTTAAAAATTAAGTACCTTAATTTTAGACAGCTAAAGCTGAACACAGTAAATCCTTTCCTAACCACTAAAGTTCTAAAAATCTGCCTGCAAAAATTTCAGAAAGCTTGAAGTGTGAAATCTGGGCTACCTGAGCCAAGTTCAGGCACAAAGTGAGGTCCAAGACTTTAAACATAAGGAATCAAATATGAATTCTAAACTGGGTTATTATTACACTACCATATCTAACATAATGTAAAAAAAAAATTTCATAATATTTTATATATGTTAGTTTTTAAAAAATAATATGATTCAGCAGTTTCACATTATTTCTTTTTCTATACAAAGCCATTCAATTTCCATAGGAAAGTATCTCAGATTTCTTTTTCAACATGGAAAATTTTAATTTTTGTTATTTATCATACATAGTTCATATGTTTCATTTTCAGATATTGTGATAGCCTTGTAAGGACAATGACATCCTTATTTGTATCTGCACTTCTTTTTCTATATATGTATGTATGTATCTAGAAGCTAGATAACACAACTGGGCCCCATCCAACCTGCACTTGAACACTTCCAGGGATGGAGCATCCATAGTCAATCTGATCAACCTGTTCCAGTGCTTCACCACTCTCTGTGTAAAGAATTTCTTACTAATATCTAATCTAAACCTTCCCTCTCTCAGTTTAAGACCCTTGCTCCTTGTCTTGCCAGTATCTTCCAGTATAAAAAGTCCCCCTCCTTTCTTTTCATATTCCTCCTTAAGGTACTGGAAGGCTCCCCGACCCTTTTCTTCTCCATGGTGAACAACCCCAGCTGTCTCATCCTGCCAATTTCTACAGGGAGCCTGTGCCAGTGTTAGTCCATCCTCACAGTAACAACAAAGAACTGTTTTCTTACACTGGGGTGGAGTCAATTCAATTTCCTGTATTTTAGTGTGTGGCCATTGCCTCTTATCCTGTCACTGGGTACTGACCACTGAGAAAGGTCTGTCTCCATCATCTTCACTCCCTTGCATGAGGTGTTTAGAAACAGGGCTGTTAACGGATGACTGATAAGTCAAAACCTTTTACTTTTTAGTCTTCAATCATGGGGCATGAATGTAGTAATAAGTGTGCAATTTGCTTTGTGAGAAAAGCATTAACGAGCAGATTTGGATAGAAGTTCTTATAACACTTAGAAGTTGTCTTATTACATCATTCTTTAAAGATATGATTTGGAGTTTTCATGATGAAAACTGTCTTTGTACTTTTAGGATGCTAGTGGATAATATGCTTCACCTCACATTCAAGTTCAGGTCTCAAAAATTTCAGGGGGAAAAAACCAAACCTAAAACAAAACAACACAAAAAGATACAAACTAAACCCCACTACAGGTCAAAGATCTAAATCAATGTATTATATGTAGTACTAAAAAAAAAAAAAAAAAAAGGAAAAGTAAACAGATGTATAGTGGACATTATTAACTTACATTTACACTTTTCCCTTCTTTTTTTTAATCCGAATTGCACACTTTGAAAATCTAAGCTGGATATCTCTGTGAAAGTTTCATGAGAAAGCAAAGCCGTATTTTGATTCCACATTTTCTTTTAATAAAAGAAGTATGAAGTGAAACATTAATATGAATTGTTGATAGATTTGACATACGCTGAATCCAAATTAATAGTTTTGCAGGTATTTTCACTTGTTACTATTTTATTAATTCTTTTTTGAGTAAGCAGCCATGAAAAGTGGATATATAATTTTTACAATTTTTTTTTATGTTTCTATTATTTATCTTTAAATGAAGCATTTTGTAATCAGTTTATGAGTGACAAGTGTCATTCTTGTCCTACTATGAAGTTCCTACAGAATTAGTACAGAGGAACATTTTGGTAAAATATTTTCTGTAACTTAAAAGTATCAAAGTAATGTTAAATATGACTTACATGTTTTGCCCAGTGAATTGCAAGGTGTTTCATTTATATGGTACTAGATACTTAAGTAATTAAAATTGTCATTGTTATGACTCAGTACTCACGATTTAACGAAAAATTTTGGATTTCTATCCAGAGCTATGCCCTTCATCTGATGTGCACTGTTATCTTTACTGTAACAATTTCATGAAATGTACAGTATGTAGTATTCTTCAGTAATATATTTTTTTCTTTTCCCCCATTTCTCAGAGGCAAATAATTGCTAAGCAGTTGCCTAAGGTATGTGGTTATCTAAGCTACATGTGAGTATTCTAATGTAATAATAAAGTACTTATGGACTGGTTTAATGCACAAAACCGAAACTCTAGTTTTCCTGAGGAAGTGGTGACATCTTGCAGAACAGATTTAAAAAAAATAATCACAAAATCCCCAAACAAAAAACACCCTAAAATCCCCAAAATAACAACAAAAATAACCCAGAAACATAATGAAAAAGCACATGTAAGGGATAGTATAAATACTCTGTAGTATAATAGGATTCTCACAAGCAAAAGAATGAAGAGTTTTTTTCTTCTCTGTTTACAGTGATTTTTCTGCACTTCATCTTTGATTATTGTTTTAACTTGTATAAAAGAAATTTATTAGGTTTGTGGTTTTTGGGGGTTTTTTTGGTTTTTTTTTTTTTTTTAACTATCTTTTTGAAAGTGTCATTGTAATTAGGTTCTTTGTTGTTCTTTCCGGCATGGGTCACTTGGAAAGATATTCAATGCAACAGATATACACTATTAGACATAGAGTTTTATCTCTCATTTAAAGTACTGAATTTCCTCAGTGTTTAGGACTGTTACAGGTGACATGTGTTTTGGTTTATTTTTTCCAAGAAGTAATCAAATGTTTATTGTAAATGTTTTTAAGCTGAGGGCTTTTGATGTCTTCAAGGTCTTTGATGATTATGAAAGAATTTGTCACCATAGAGTTCACAGTAACTCTCCAGCTGCATATCTGCAAATTCTGATAAACAGTCTTTGTTACACTCCTGTTCCTATTCCATGCTAATTTGTTTTGGTCAGTGTCCTAATAGTAGCTGCTGGTAATTTTAAATATCAAAAGCTAAGGTAACATATGACTCAAATGACTAATTACAAAAGAAATTGCTTATAACTAGAACAAATTAAGTTTAAAGGGTGTCCAGTTCACAGAAAAACTCATGTTTGTGTTTGCACTGATGCTTGTTAAAGAGAGGACTTCACTCCAACAGCACAAAATACATGAGCTATGTCTGCTTTTACTGTGGCACTGTTGGTTCCATTTTATAGCCATTGCAAGATGCCTTGATGAAGTCATGCTGTCCTGATTTTTCAAGTATAACATCTGAATTTCTAAGCTGACCACCAACAGTTGTACTTTCTGCATGGATGGTTAGCACAGGAGGTACAAAACTGCTGGCAAATCCAATCCATCTTTGGAAAGTACGAGGTATCATAGGGCATGTTCAATATGAACCTTACTAGTTTTGCATCTACATTAACATAATCCATCTAAAAATGTTGTTACTAATGTTTAAATGACTAAAATTAATTATGCTGGCTCAAAGGGCATTTCTGCTCCTACCATTTGTAACTCAATTGTGTGCTATTATTTTAACTCTGGTTAGTAAGCCAGTACCTTGAGATTTCTGTCATTAGCCAACAGCCATAAACTGGATTACCTACTGTATCAATGTTATATGACATTCATTGAATCACATGCTTATATAACACTTACAAAATTGCTGATAGTTTAGAAAGTATAACAGATGAACAGTATGAAAATCAAATCCTAGAGTTTGCTTTGTGGATTGTTCATTTTGGTTTGGTTGGGTTTGAGTTTGGTTGTTTTTTTCCCTGTCTTTTACTTGTTTTTCATGTCTTTCCTTACTTACAGATAAATAGACATAAAAAATAGAATGTAGTATCTGGCAATGCCTGAATCAAAGGTTAAATTTTTGTGAGAGACCAAGTCTTCTCCTGTAATTATGCAATCATTACTCCTGTAATTATGCAATCATTACATAGTATTTTTATTTAATTTCTGAGATCTAAAAGCCTAATTAAAAGTGATTCTCAGTTACCTGTAGCCGCCTTTCTTCCTTAAAAGGCAGATTCAGATGTTATTCTGACATCATTCACAGTCAGAACTGTAACTAAGAATTAACTGGTTCTTTTCATGTATGACTTGTAAGTAAATATATTTTTGTTGACTGTAAATCTTAGAAATTATGAGGCAAGATAAGGATTATCATACTGCCCAATGCTTTTCCTTTTTTTTTCTCTTTTCTGTCATCATTTTCAGTTACTCTTGCCTTGAAACATCAGGAGTTTCATCTGCCTTGAAACAACAGGAGCTTCATCTACTGACCAGTCACTTATCCAGGTTCTACTTATTTGCCTAAATAGCAGTTAAAAATTTGTATAAGTTGATTTATTTTTTTATTCTGAATATTACACTTTTGTGTTAATATTTACAAGATGGGAAGGATTTTGTCAGTAGAGGCTGAGGAGATGGAGTTCACAAAATTCCAAGAGTTTTTAAGCAGTAAGAGTCTTATAATAAGCAATAGCAATTACAAAACATTACATGAAATTCTAGAAGCTCAAAGAAAACTAAATTTTCTCATTTCTGATTTCTGTTTTGATATGTGTCTGAGTAACCTAAAAAAAAAACCAAACAAAAAAACCTACCTATTTTTTAAACTCTGTGTTTGAATTCTTACGATTTCAACTACTGTATGCCAGATCTAGATGTATGTGGTATCTATATAAATCATATCCTATTAACAAATTCTCCTATAAGTAAAAGGAACTATTTTTAATGAACAGTATTTTGTTAAAAGTTAAGTAAGGATTCAACAAGCTTTGGATGAGTTTTTAAAAATAGGAGGAAATTCAACATGCTTTGTTAATTTGAGGTATATTATATGTGCCACTGAGCCTATTATTCATCAACATCATATAAATGATATTCCTAGACGTAGCAGTCATTATAATCAAGTACAGCAACCAGAAAAATATGCACATTATATCTTATTTATATATTCACATTTGGCTCATTTGTACAGTTTATCAAAGACTCGCTTTGCCTGCTTTTTATCTTAAGTGAACATTTAACTACATAACATTTTTTATATAGCAGTAGAATATCATTTTAAAACCATGCTATTATCTCTGTCTTTATCCTTCAAAAAAAGAATGAGATAAAACAGAGTAGAATGTAATGGAATATTTAATGACAGATTAAAGTTGCAAAGAAGTTGAAATACATGGGACATGTTACAGTATATATATCTATTAGGACTATGAGAAAAATTAGACACATTTTTTACCCAAGAATCTGAGTGAATGCTCATAGTGAGTTTAGCATTCTTAAATACTTTATCACTGAAAGTGATAAAGTTTTCTTGGGTATAGGAATACAATTCAAGGGGAAATTATTGGATGGCCTGAAAGCAAGAATTCTGCTTCATGACAAGATATAAACAGGCCCAGAGTGTATCTTTTTCTGATATAAAACAACAATATTTCTCATGGAAAATTAAACCAAATGATCTACCTCTGAGGGGAAAATATTTTCCTGACAATATTTTCCTGACAATATTCTTTTTCTGGATTATCTCTCTCTGTCTCTCTTTCTGCTTAATCTGGAAAAAAGATTCTTGTCTTTTGGTCTTCATGGAACATCTCCCCATCCTCAGTGAATGTTTTAAAATTCATACGCAAAAGATGTGCACCTCATCATCTAGATATCTCACCACCTATTAGACCCCAGATCTGTAATTTTTGGGTCAGAACCACCTTGTGGGGTGTGTGTGAAGGAGGAAGGGGTGGGTTGAACCTCATTGGGGTGAAGTGGCATCATATACCTCATGGGCCCCTGGATCCCACATGGGGAAGGCCTGGAGTAGCTGTCAGTCACAAACAGCACGGGAAAGGTATAACACACCACACCTCCCACAGTCCTTCACCCAGCTCAGATTGGCAGGGACAGTGAGAACACTGCCCCTCACCCTGGCCTGGACCCCCAGAATGGCCATTTGGTCAGAGAGCCCCCCTAGGGGAGGTTGACCACAGGGACCAGAGCAGATAAAACCAAAGGTACGTGTTTGCCTCATGTTGTGGCCCTGCCATTGGACACGTGAGAGCTACCACAAAGTTTCAGTGGTAGCTATATAATCTGTCTCATCCTCTTTCTCCTCTCTTCTTGCTCCCTCTGCTTCTCTTTTTTTTATTCCTTTCTTGACGCTTTGGGTGGCTTGGAGCTGGAGGGATTGGATTTTAAGTGTTGTGGATGGATTGGATTTTAAGTTTTGAGAAGGGATTGGATTTTGACTTAAGTGTTGTGGATTAGTGTGTGCTGGGTCAGTATCATGGTGGAACATTTTGTCTAGCTTGTGTGGTGCCCTTTTGAACTTTTGCCAAATTCCCTTATTTTCTTCCCTTAATTATCAATAAAAATACCCCTTGGGAAAAAGTCTGTAGCTTGTTCTCTTGATGCTATTTCAAGGCATTAAAGAACCCTATATCTATATTTTAAAGTAAAACTCCTGACTCAGCCCATGAGCCTGCACTAACCCACACCAAGTTGCTTCAAAAAATCTTATTCTATAAAGTTCCTTTCTGAAGTCTCTTAATGTAATCTACACCATACTAAGTACGCCTACTCAGGTATAACTTCCTGATTCGTCACATTTGGGATGTAGACTGTTTTTCTTTTCTCCTCAAAGCCTCTGAGGATGGAAATGAATAAGGTTTTCATGTGCTCTTTTTACATGATGGTAAGAAATTACTGTTTTGCACCCACATTGATTCAGGGTATAGTGCAGAAGTAGTCCTTGGTGTGTTAGACATAGTTTTCTCTCTTCCTTGATAGAGAGACTAGTCTCAGAGTTTAAGTTTCTTAAGCAGTGTAATTATCCATCACATTTTCTTCGAGCTGTGACTAGGAAATCCATTGAGATCTAAAATAATGTTTCCACAATAGCAGAAACACAGCAACCATGTAAAAAGAAGTCTTTAAAGAATTTAGAAAACATTGTTTGAGAGGATATTGTGATTTATTAGACAGCTATCTAAATATAAACCAGCACTGAAAGCACAGTATAGTTTCTGTTTTATTTTCTTTCTAAGCCTGTGATCAAGGGAAAGCTTATGTTTGAATGACAAGTAGGATTTTAATGGTAGTGTAAAGCAAAGATGCTATTCAAGAGTATTTTAATAAGCTTATCATCCAGGTATACCCTCCTGTTTTATTTTGAATATCCAGGACAATTAACACTTTTGAAAAAAAAAAAAAAAGATGAAAAAAAAAGAGAGAGAAAAATTATCAGGTACAAATTCAGTTCCCATAAATAAATTTACCTGATTGCCAGATTTATTAGGGTTTTAAAATAATGTTAAGACTATTGAATTTCATGGTGGCTGTTAAAATTATATAATTTTAACAAATACAATTTTGCTTCCTAATTATAAATCTCTAAATGTCCTTCTAACTAAAAGCAGTGGGAGAATGAGGGAGCTTAAATTGTATTGATCTACATGTTACTGTTAATTATGTTAAAATTAAAGAAAGACGGGAGGACTGATCATCTTTCTGAAGAGTATAGAGAGAGATCACAGAAGATATAACTTCTGAATTTTTCTTAAGGCGTGAAAAAGCTGGGATTTGAGTCTTTTTAACTTCAGTACTTATCATATTCTTGTGATCAGAATGTACAAAAAATAGATGATGATAAAATCCTTAGTAATACATTCATTACTCCAGAGGTTATCCCTTCCTCTTACAATCCCCTCAAGCCCTGCTTCTGTCTGAATTTTAAACATGATGATCCTGTAGCCTGACCTAAGTCACACATTTGAAATTCAGTATATCCTGAATAATTCATTGTATTGATGTGCACTGGTGTTTAAAATAAAATAGATAATGCTTAGGGTCATGAACCTCCTCTTCATAAATACATTGGGATTGCATAAATGTTAGTTGAGGGCTCTGATACACAGACAGAAGAGCAGTCAATTCTAATTCTGGAGCTGCTCAGACTTTTAGCCTGAGTCAAACTCTGGTGACACATTGCCTTGGGATCTTGGATGTGCTTGATCATTTACCTTGTAGGCTTGCATGGCAGGTTCAGTGGCATTTATTAATTATTCTGGTAATCTGAAAAAACTATAAGAAAAATAATGAGGAAGCCTTTAAAATATTAGGGAAATTGTGCTTTCATCTGCTCATGAAATATCATGGGAATGATAATATGCAAATAAAAAGTTAAAACTGTAGACAAAGCTTTGCCAATGCATTAAGTCCAATGGAAGCTGCACCAGTGGCATCATGTTGATGTTTACTAACAAAAAGTTTTGCTTGTGGTTATTTAGTACATATATCTTTTTGGCAGTCAGTGAAATTATGTCTTTACTAGACAAATCCTTCATGCTGAGTAAAGACATATTACATAAAAAGTGGGATGGGGCATATGTGTAAAGTAACATAAAATCTTCTTTTAAAGGTGGGGTTTTTTTCTGAGACCATCTGTAAAGAAAAGGCACATGTTCCCTTAAGGTTGTCTGAGAGCTTGTCCAAATGGGATACTGTCGCGACCCGTATGGAAAAAGGGTTCAACCACTTCGGAGCGAGAGGTGAAATGGTCCTTTATTGAGGGGAGCATCGGGATTAAATAGGGTCCGGAGGGAAGATACTGGAAAAAGGGGAGGAGTTAGGGAGGAGTATGCAAATACAGACCAGTGGGGGAAAAATAAGGGTGGAGATATTCAAACAAGTGATTACTAATAAATTAGATACTGCAATGCAGCAATTCTGCACCAATCACAAACAAGGGCGCGAATAAGGGTAACAAACTCTGAGGGAGACTGACAATCCAAGAGATATTATAAGGCAATAACACTTCAAACATACAACATTAACATTATCAATAAATAATTAACATTGCTAGTAAATATAAAGTGCATCAACATTTTAACTCCTCTAACAAGGGTAGTAAAAGTGCATTCTTCCACAGTGCCGAGGAACTCTTCGCAGATTTCCACGTTCGCTTTCCACCGCTCATAGATGCAGTCCTCCACTGTGCATTTTTCTGGGTTTCCTACAGGACACTAAGGAACAGCGGGAGACAAAAATCTTATAACAGAGACACTACCAAGAAACTTGGTAGTTTGTTTCTTGGGAAAGAAACTGAGTCCTCAGCTCTTCCTCAGCAATTCATCTGTTCCCTCCTTAGGGATCACTCTATGTGGTTTTTTTCACTCTTCTCTTCCATAATACTGTACAGTAAAAGTTTCTCACCCAAGCCTACCCTGCCCTAGCTCTTTGCCTTATTGTTTTTATTTGTTCATTTGTTTTTCCTAATGAACCTTTTCAATCCACTGGTATTCACAAAGCAGCAACTGAGGAGTGTGTTATGATGAAGATTTACAACACTTTACTCTTTTTGATGGATACTCAAGCAAAAATAATTTTTTTTGCTTGTTGATAGCTGTCAACAGTTGTCACTACACCATGATGAGAGTATCTGAGTCTTCCAATCTTAATAGATTTTCTTTAATCCTTTTTGGTATTATTTTTCCTTCTCTCTCACATAATTTATTTTTCATTTAAGATTGAATTTCTATTTTATTTCTGATGTAATGTAGTATTGAATTTTGAATATAATGTTGAAATTTTCATTTAGATAATCTTCTAAAATCTGATATATAACATAAACCATTATATTTATTATTACTATTCCCCCACTATGCCTAAATCACTAAAGTGGGGAGAATTTCATAATCTCAGAAAATGAAGATTTCACTGTAAAATATTTCTGCGCCACTTCTCTGCGTATATCTAGGTTTACCCTTCAATTAATAGTTTGTGACACAGCTTCTGCTCTAGGTCAAAGATCTCAGTAAAAGTTTGTGTATTTCTGATAAAAGCATAACCTATGCTTGGGTTTTGTGGTCAAGCATTTTATTAACCCTCTCTAACCCTAAGCTATGTGGGAGCTAATAATAAATCATTATCTGCTATAAACACTGAATAGTTTTCAAGGATATCACCCCATTTTCAATGCCAGTTTCCTGCTTTTTTATTATAAGTCCTTCCTTTATTATAAGTAACTTTTGTCCACTACATTACCAGTCAGCTTTCTTAAAAAATCACAGATGAACTCTATATGTTCATATATATATATATATATATATATATAATATATATAAACATTCTTGTTTAAGAGCATGTAATCTATCTTTATATCATACTTACATTTTATCAATAACAGCTTAAAATTTATTTCTAGATTATTCCTGGACATAGGACTTAGTAGTGATTTCTGTTCAACCCTGCCAAAAACACCCCCTTCAATCAAGATCTCACCAATAGCATTTGAGATGTTAATTATGCATCTAGAGAACATTTTGTTCATATTATGCTATGCCAGTTTTGTGTGTGTGTACAGGTGTTTTTAATCAGAAGTTTTGCAGGAAGAAATCAAATACTCAGCAAACACCTTACATTTGTGAGCTGAATTTATACTCTCATAAAAAAGCAAATCAAACTTTTTTGACAAGACTTATTTTTTATTACACAGTTTGACTGGCATTAAGTATATTACTCTTCTTTAATTCTTAGCCAAAAGATTCTGACTCAGTTTTGGTGTTATAATCTCCAGGGCCAGTGTCAGATTAACTAGTTTAGAGTTACTACTTCTTTTGCATTGTGATACAGTATTAGTACTCTTCCATTAGAAGTATAGCTTGAATGAACTGAAAACTTCATGAAAGCATTTGCCAGCATTACCGCTTACCTTTTGAACTCAAATTGTGCTTCATGAAATGTTTCATGCCTTGGAAGCCTTTAGCATAGGCTGACTTTCCCACTGATATTGCAGTGGGTCTCGCAGAGGATCAAAGATAGCTATAATTTTCTGATGTACTGTGTTTCACTTCAAAAGGACAAACTATTTTTTAATAGATGACTATGTATTGTCAGGTTGTGCAAAACCCATTCTTGAATATCAGTGTGTCGTGTAATCATTATGTCTCAGCCTGACTGCAGAAAAGATGCTGAGTTTAGGTAATCTGATATGTTTTCTTATTCCTGAATGCATTCTATGTTAGATAATTATTTAAAATTCAAAAACTAAATGTTTGCTGTGCTGGCAACACACAATACAGAATATACACAAAAAGTTTCTACATAAATCTATGTCCTACTCTATTTTTAGCTAGCACTCTTCAGACATGTAAGAATTCCATAGCTGTTTTAAGTGGTAGTCATTTTCCAAAGTAGAAGATTCTCATCCATTATGGAGATGATTTTCAAATAATTATTACAGGAACTGACAGAGAAAAATGGCTGCACTGCAGCTGAAATAAATGACCTTCCCTATCGGTGATTTTAGAATACTGGTTATAAAAAATAATTTTCCTGACATTTGCATGGAAAACTCAGATCTCACTCTGATGATAAATATATCTCATGGGTTCATCTTCTCAGGCAAGCCCTGGGGATACATTAAAATGAAACAATGGGATTTTTGTTTTGACATTGTTTAATTTATTTCAGTTTTTTCTTCTAGAAGTCATAAAGCTTTTCAAACCCAAAACTAATCAAGCATATAATTATGGGTCAATTTCAATGTAGAGTAGTGAAATCAATGCATATGTTTGATTTTTTTAGAGGCTAAAGGACACAAAAAAGAATAAGCACCAAGTGTCACATATGAGAAGGAAAGATTCTCAAGTTAGGTTTTAGTCTGCAAAACTTATGTAAGAATTCCACCAGTAATAAATTTGTTACATTAAAAGCTGATCATTTTTTGATAGAATTAATTTCTTCTTTGATAAAGTTAGTCTAGTTCTAGGCCTATGTTTTCAGAAATTATTGATAATAAGATTTTTTTCCTGCATATTGTTTTGCAATTATATTTAACTAATTTGTTGCCTTTTTTTCTAAATATCTCTTACTTAGTGAGTGGTATATAAGCCAGAAAAATAAACATAAAATGAACTGTAGTATAGTATGAACATATACAACTTAACAACCCAATGACCACTGAAGCACAAAATTTATGGAACTAGAGTTGGACCACAACCATTGCTTGCCTTAACAGTTTACTCTTCAGTCTTATCCTCTGTATGTGAGGATAAACTAAGGTTCCAGAAGGAAAAAAAAGAAAGAATTAAAAAGAAATAAGAAACAAAATGTATTTGAAAATGTATATTTTTATGGTAATAATGAAAGAAAATATAAAATGGGGGGATATGTTAACTCTTTACATAGAAAAGAGAGAGCTTTTTTAAAGTTTTGTAGGCTACACATTTATACTGCCTCAGTTTGTGCATACCTTAAAAAGATGCATTTTGGGAACATGCTGAGGGCTGGAAATCTGTAATTATGTCTTGGCATTTAATGTTTGAAGTTTGACTCCCAAAAAACTTAGTTCCTTAATTCATGCGTCATTTTAGACATAGCTTAATAACACTCATACACAGAGAAGAACCAGCAACCGGTCCTGGTCGTACTTTATGTTATAAATTAGATCCTTGCAGATCACTTAGGAATGTTTTTACCCATACGCAAATCTGTATACTTCATTTCATTCATTGTGCAACCTGCTCTAATATTTTTCTTTTTGTGCGGATTTTATGTTAATTTAAGGAGAAAAAGAATTAAAAAGCTTTTCTGAACAGTTAAATAGTTAGAAGTTTAGAATTAGAAGTTTATTTCAAAACAATATGTAGGTTTTATATATATAATTAGTATTGCCATTAATGCAACACATTCACATAAGTTTTTCAAGTCATGCAGAAAGGAGTGTGATAGAATCTTACACATATCAATTATCAGCACTTGTGCAAAGCTTCTGACACTGTCCCAGATGACATCCTTTTCTCTAAACTGAAGAGAGATGGATTTGATGGATGCACCAGCTGGTAGATGGATGCATCAGCTAGTAGATAAAAAAATTTAGCTGGACAATCAAACTCAAAGAGTTGCTCAATGTCCAAGTGGAGTGGACCAATAGAGACCAGTGATGAGTGACATTCCTCAGGGGTCAGTACTGGGATCAGCACTGTTTAACATCTTTGTCAGTGACATGGAAAGTGGAGCTGAATGCACCCTCAGCAAGTTTGTCAATGACACCAAACTGTGTGGTGCAATCAGCACACCGGAGATAAGGGATGCCATCCAGAGGGACCTTGACAAGCTTGAGAGGTTGACCTGTGTGAACCTCACAAAGTTCAACATGACCAAGTGCAAGGTCCTACACCTGGGTCAGGGTGATCCCAAGTACAAATACAATCTGGGCAAAGAAAGGAAGCTCTGGGGAGAAGAACTTGGGAGTGTTGGTGGACAAGAAGCTCAACAGGACCTGTCAGCACTTTCAGCCCAGAAAGCCAACTGGATCCTGGGCCAATAGGTTGAGGAATGTAATTCTACTCCTTTACTCCCCTCTAGTGAGATCCTACCCGAAGTACTGTGTCCTGCTCTGGAGGTCCCAACAAAAGAAAAACGGGGTTCCGCTGCAATGAGTCCAGAGGAGAGCTAATAATATAACCAGAGGGCTGGGACACCTCTCCTATGAAGACAGACAGAGAGAAATTGTTCAGGCTGGAGAAGAGAACATTGAGGAAACTTTAATAACAGCCTTCCAATATCTAAAGGAGGACTACAGGAAAGCTGGAGAGGGACTTTTTACAAGGGCATGTAGTCATAAGACAAGGGGGAATGGCTTGAAACTGAAAGAGGGTAGGCTTAGATTGGATATTAGGAGTAAATTCTCTACTATGAGGATGATGAGCCACTGCAACAGAGACAACTGTCCAGAGAAGTTGTGGATGCCCAGTTCCTGGGACTATTCATGGCCAGGTTCAATGGGGCTTTGAGCAACTTGGTAACCTGGTATAGTAGAAGCTGTACCTGCCCACAGCAGGGGGGATGGAACTAGATGATCTTTGAGATCCCTTCCAACCCAAGTGTAGTAGTTTAGTCTAGCCTTTCCTTGGTGATCAGTTTGTAAACAAGGAAGTGCCCAGATTTACCTGGTATTCCCTACAATTTTTGCGTAAGCCAGGGTATAAGAAGAAAGGAGAGACCTTCGCCGCTTTTCCGTCTGGTGGCTTTGGAGGTGCAGGTTTCCCTGTTGGGGAGTCTGTCGTGTTGGGGAGTGAGGTCTGGTAAGGCCTTGCCGACCTTGAGAGACGGAGGTTGCTGGTGGTTGTTCCAGCATGACTTTCTGTTGTCCCAAGGAGAATAGTAAGATATTATTTTGCTAATTCTTTTAGTTGCTAGGTCTTGGGCTATTGATCGTGTATATTTTATTTTGGTTTTGTTCCTTTTTTCCCTTCTTCCTTCCCTTTCCCTTTTCCTTTTGAAATTGTACATATATTTCAATTGTATATAAAGGTAATATAAATGTAAATATATTTATATATATTGCTTTAGGTGCCTCTCTCTCATTTTGGTTCTCTTGGTTTTTTCCTTTTCCCTTGGTTTGAGGGTGGGGGGAGCTCTTGTGATGAGCTTTGGAGAATCTATGATTTTCATCTATCATGCAGTAAACTCTATTTTAAATGTGGCTGGGTCTTTGGGTTTTCAGTTTTTTGGGAGTTTTGTTTTGTTTTGGTTTTTTTTTGTAAATTGGAAGACTGTGTCTCGTGTAATTTTCATCTGATTTATTAAAAATAAACACAGCTTCTCTATCTATCTGAAACTTATATGATTTTCATGTACTAGAGTTGTATTTATAATAGCTTCATCTTCATTCACTTGGAACAGATGGAAAAACATCTTTGATTACTGGATTTTTCTGTGTTGCAGACTGCAGGGCTAGAGCCCCTGTTTCCTACTTTTTCTAAACAGTAAAGGAAAGTTTGCATAGAAGAGCTGCACAGAATCTGTTTGGCATATTTGAAATGGATGACTTTTTGAGTCTGACAGTTTCTGTGCAGTTCTTCTATGTAATTTTCTCTTAAACATTGTCAGAGCAGTAGGAGCCAAGGTCTCCAAACTCACAGTATCTAAGGTACTAAAAGCAAATAATCAAAAAGGCTTTTCCAATCTGTTCCTATTGAAAGAATAGTTAACTCTTCTAGAATGGCTGTAGCATATAAAAGCAGTAGATAGCACAATAAATTCTTCATTGATAGATGCTTGATGACAATGAAATTATGTAAAACTATCTCCTGCTGTGCTATACATACACAAGGAATGTTTGTACATGAAGAGCAGAAAAAGTAAGGTTATAAAGTATGGTAAAATAAATACACAGTTTCTAAGAAGCTAAATGAATCAAAGCAATGTAAACTCTGAGCATTTGACAATTTGATCTCTCTATCACCCTGAGCAGCATAGATAGAGGGGAGGTTTAGGAAAAAAATGAAAATCTGTAAAGGAACATTATAGCATTTGTTCACACTATGAGTTGTCAACAATCATGCATAATTTAAGATTGCAGCCTCTAACAATTTAACCATGCTTTTCTCTGCTCGAGGAGCTGGATTTTCTGTGTCCCTGATGAGATTATATTGCCCCTAGCAGCATCTTGTAAATAACCCATACTATCCCTCCACAGAGCCCAGATTTAGATTTCACAGATTACTGCCCTAAATTACAAGTGCTGGTCTGCCCTACTGTCATAGCAACATTATGTGATCCAAGTTTGTTAATTAAAGAAACATTGTGAAAATACAAATAGCATCAAAATCCCCTTTGGCATGTTGGCATATAATGTTAAAATTATTAAACACTATATCAAAATGTTCTTAAAATGTAGCAATCCCTTTAGTCTTTTTTCTCTTCTTTCTGAGGAAAATGTAGTTTATGTAATACTCAATACTATGCACAATGTTGTCTTGGTGTTAAAAGAGAGTGATTCCAAATGTCAAGGGGATTTTTACAAGGAAACATTACATTTATGTGAAAGAAATGGGAAACAGTTGAGGATTTCAGCAAAGACAGATGACTGGTACATTTTATATAATTCACAAAAGAAAGAAACAAACGAAAACCTAACCAAAGGCAAGCCACCCTGATCCTAAACACTTGTCTTATTTTTAACCTTGAGACTTTTTGTCTGGTTTTTTTTTTTTTTTTAGTGGAAAGGATATACTATTATAAAAAGAGGAGTCCTTTGTGAATGGATTTTTTGTTGTTGTTGTTGAATGAAACTGAAGTATACAATATGACATGCTCTAAGAGTTCAGTCCTTAAACTGCCACAATAGTGAACAATTTTCTCTTTGCATCATGATTTTTTTTTCATTAGAAATGTTTTTCTCATGTGCAACATGTTGGCAAACTTTGGAGTAGAGGGTTGGTCGAAATATTAGATTAAAAACCATGAAAATTCAATTAAATTTGTGCTTACACAACAATATTTAGGACATCAAATTAAAATAGTACTACTACCATTAAATTAAGAAACCTGAAGCAATTAAGAAAGATGTCATTTTTGAGTGATCTTGTGATTGGAAACCAGTAGAAATTGAGAAATCAGTATTATGAAAAGGACAAATTTCAGTCTCACATATGGAAGTAGATTCATAATTACTGTATTTATTAGTGACATTATTTTTTAATGCTGTGTTCTTATAATGAGCTCAGAAGCTTTGCTATTTCATAGAAATATTCACTTATTCAAAAACAAATACCAAACAGGTAAATGTGAGCTCACACAATCTCACACAATACCAAAGAGCCGTGCTGTGACAGAAATACTATTTTAAGGTTTTCTTGCTTCCTGCTCTGTACTACATACTAAAATAATTACTTTTCTGGAAAAAAATCTGAAATTATATAAATTATTTTGTAATCCCCCCCACACAGTTTCTCAGAATGTGTACCAGTTTCTGCCTGCTGGCTGAGGTATCAAAGTCCTTGAAAGGAATTATCAACATCAAGATGTCCCACATTTTCTCCAGGATGTACTATACATTAGCACAGCCTGAAAAATTTCTCCTTAAATCATCTTAGGTTGTAAAACCCAGGCCACATTCTGCTTATGTTAATCACGAAACCCAGTCTGATAATTATTTTATTGAAATCACTACAGCATTCAATACTGTAGAAGGCACAGTGACCTGGAGTGTTGTGTGCCCCTTTTGTTTAGTAACTCAGCAAATACTCCAACTCATTCAGGCTGCAGGATGACACAGCTCATTCACTCAATGTGAAAATGAAAGTCTGACCCAGCATCTCGTAGGTGGATGCTTAAGTCAGAAGCTTATAAAATTGATTATAGCTGAAGAGCCAGAAGATTGTTCTCTCTTATGCTACCTTGTTGAAATACCTTCACTTTTCATGGGCCAGAGAACAAGACTATGACTCTATATTCCAGGAGCTAAAATATGTCTTCTCTTGTCCAGAAAAAGGACACAGGAATGGTATGTTGTTAAATAAGAGAGATAAGGACATATCTCTGGCTTTCAAGGATACGTAACATAGATTATCTTATGTTCACATTTCTGTTCAGATGCTCCATTTTCTAACAGGTGTGTCTCAGTGGCCCAAAGAAGGTCAGAAAGCAAGCTAATGACTGTGCAGTGTCAGCAATCACGGCACTCAAGCTCACTTTCTCTCTCTTACTTAATAGCATAAATATACCCTCAGATTCCCTATAAGGCTCAAAAGCATTTTAAACCAATCTTTATTAAATATTCAGCAAAGTAAGTATTTTCCATAAAACTGGGTATTAAATCTCCTAAGATATATGGATATATTCTCCCTCTGGTAAATGTAATAATTCTTAACAAATATTTGATAAGAAGGTTTGGATGCAAGTCAGTCCAAGCATTCCTCTGAGATGCTGAATATTCAAGTCCCAGTCAACTACAGAAGAAGTAAGACCTTACCCTGGCTTTGCCACAACCACAGCTGAGTGCTCTGACCCTTAGAATATACACATAATCTTTTTCTATCTTACACCTGAGAAGTGGGTGATCAAAATGCCTCTGTATCAGTAGAAACAACTATAGCTCCAAGTTTTGTTTATAACCCTGATTGAGAAAGACAGAACTGATGCTTCCTACTCTTCAACTTTTCCATTGGAGAGGTTGTGTGGCCCATTACTTAGAATATTTCTAAATTTTGCACTTAACAAGCCACTTCCACATCAAAATGTATTTCAGATATCCACAGTTTAATAGGTCTTTTCATTTAAGAACCACTGACTTGTTAAACATTGTTGTTTCAGGGTCCTAGTGGTTAAATTCTCTGTCAGCTACACTCCCCCCAAACTATTAGTTATATTATTTTTTCCCTATAGCAGAAGAAAAAATATTTAATAATGTTTTTCAGTTCCAACAATGTTTTGATTTAATTTTTCTATTGGTTTCTCAAAAAAATTTGAAATTCCTTTTGTACCAGACACCAAAATCAATTTGAGTTTTTCCACACCCCCTCCCCCTGCAGAATACACTGTTAATTACCAGGAGAACTAAACTACAGGACATTAATGTGGGAAATGACTACTGAACACTTTTGTGTTAATCAATTCAGAATAAGTAATGAATCCCTTAATCTCCAAAAGACTAATTTGACAACAAGGACATAGCCAAAAACATGCTGGTCTAGGGACCACTGACTTGGACTGATATACCTTGTTTTGCGTCAGTGAAATCTAGACCCTGTAATACCAGAGAGAAATCCCAAGGCATTTGTACACCAGCAGAGTGCAAAGAGTTTCAAAAGACAAGGATTATTCTTCATTTAACACCACCCCTGGCTATGCCTGCATGTATATTTCAGCTAATGCAGCTTCTTTACAGCTCTTCTTCAGTAAATGTATTCTGATTGAACCAATCTACAACTAAGATAGTAAGAAGTGATTCTCCTATGATTAACTGAGTTCAGAATATCACAGTCAGCATAAAGTATACTCCATAGAAAGTTTTTCCTCACAATTTTATCTTGTTTAATGCTTTTCAGTGCTTTTTTTAATTCAAGTATTGGCAATTGAAATTGTCATGAATTTTCTTGACAAAAAAATAGTGTTAAAAAGTTTGCACAAACAAATCAGGAGAACTTAATATTTTAAATGGATTAAAAAATAAATTAATATTTTTAGAAGGCTATCTTTGCTTCTACCTAATGTTGGAGAACATATTATTGAATTCACTTTCATAATTAATTGTCCCTAGTAAATAATTTAATTCTTTTTCTACAACTTGATAGTAAAAAAAAATGATTTAGCCATCTGTGTGCCCAGGTGGTTAAGAAGGCCAATGGAATCCTGGCCTATATCAAAAATAATGTGGTCAGCAGGACTAGGGAGAGAATTTTTCCTCTGTACTCAGCACTGGTGAGGCCACACCTTGAGTACTGTGTGCAGTTCGGGGCACCTTATTTTAGGAAGGATGTTGAGGTGCTGGAGTGAGTCCAGAGGAGGGCAGCAAAGCTGGTGAAGGTTCTGAAGCACAGATACTATGAGAAGAGGCTTAAGGAGCTGGTGGAATTTAACCTGGAGGAGAGGAGGCTGAGGAGTGACCTCATCACTCTCTACAACTATCTGAAAGGAGGTTGTATCCCAATGGGGTTTGGCCTCTTCTCCCAGGCAACTAATGACAAGACAAGAGGACATAGTTATAACTTGTGCCAGAGGAGGTTTAGGTTGGATATTAGGAATTTCTTCACAAAAAGGGTGATGAGATATTGCAATGGGCTGCCCCAGTGATTTCAGCGGTCTTTTCCAACCTAATTGATTGGACAAGAAATTGAAAATAATTTTGCCTCATTACATTGCAAGATACTAGAACTTAAAAACCCCCCAAAATGTGTTATCACTGAATACATTTTATAATTGCCAGAGTTGTATCATCTTGTCCTTTATTTTTTTCCATTTAGCTTTCCAGTTCCAAAAAAAAACAGCGTTTATATCAGCATCCTTATTGTCGGATCTACATATTTTTTCTATTTTTACAGAACAGAAATATATACCTTCAGCATTGAGCTGTCATATTTGTGATGCTATGCAACTTCCATAAACAAATTCCATACCTTATGACATGATGCTCAGCAGCTGACGAGGGGAAGGTGTGCCTGGAGGCCATTGCTCAAGCATTGGCTGCATTCGGTTGGTTGGTGGTGAACTATTATTTTCATTTGCGTTACTTGTCTTTCTTGGGTTTTATTTCTTTCTCTTGGTATGGACAATTTTTATATTTCAAAGCTAGCTTTGAATCTCTGTCTCTGGAATTTTTATTTCTAGATGCAACAAATAGCTGAGATGAGCAAGCTGTTGGGCTTTGTAACACATCCAATGAGTTTTTGCTGGCCAGGAAGGTGTCAGTCAGGCTGGGATGGGTCAGGCCCTATTACTCTTTGAAAGAGGATAATCCTCAGTATTGCTGAGTTTCCATCTTCTGATTTTCTGTTTTTCCCTTAAAATTTTTGATTTTTTTCATGTTAGTCTTTATCCTCTTCAGCTGCTTAAGTACCCACACTTCAACAGTGTCACCATAGCTTGCAATTTTACATTTTCTTATCTTGCATGGCTCTAGTCTAGGTACTTTCTCCCAGCTTAGCAGTTTTCCCAGATGTCTGAGCCAAGGTTATACTGTTGTGCTATATGAAGACAAGGTCACAAACAGCTGAATCTCTGACAGGAGGTTTGCAATTTCATTTTCTTCAGAGTAAATAATAAAGAAACCTTAACCTCTAACTTAATAAAACCCAATTAATCTGGGAGAGGGAAAGGATCTCCAGGGAGATTAAGTCATATGATAATTAAAAAGCTCAGAAAATGCTTCATTCCTGACTTCAAGCACTGAAGTAAATGACTTGCATTTATCTGAAAGAAACCCACCTGGTAATCACTTATGATGGAAATCTAAGACATTTTCAGGTGTACATAAAAATTGAAAGATCCCACTGAGGCAATTCACTATTGAAAATAAAAAAACCCAAGTCAAAAAAAAAAACACCAAAGCAAGTAAGAGCAACAACACCATACACATACACAGAAAAAAGCTCCTCACTCTAAACATACCTGAAATAACTTTGTCTAGAGTTTATTTACCTAATGTACTTGAGAAATGAGAAAGGATAGGATAAAATAGATATAAACACTTAATTAATGAAGACAAAAGTTTTAAAATATGACTTTCAAAGTTCTTCTCTAACAGGTGTTCCTTTTCTTAAATACAGAAAATTACAAAAATAAGAAAGGAAATTATTTTTTCACACAGGATGAAATTAATTTCATGTAACTTCCACTGTTGTAAAAGCTGATTTTCCCAAAAGGGGCCTTGGTGGAATTTTCATCGCTCAGTCAGCAGAAGACAACATAAAATTGTATTGTTGAGTTCTTTTTGCAAGGTAAAAAAAAAAATAAATGTATTGTAGGGTGAATTAAGGTAAAAGCTTATGGATAAACTGAAGAGTTTAGACAAGGCATCTGAATTATGTGAAACATTCTGACTTGTAAGAAAAAAATAGAAAAATTATGCAACTAATCTAAAAGGAAGCATTTGAGGAGGAGTTCAGTGCTCCTGGCTATGCAAATAACTTCAGAACCATATGTATTTTCCAACTACAGTGAAGAACTGCAAACAGCCACAAACAGTAGACTATAAATTACTCATGACTACTAGACTAGTTATATGGACTACTCCTCAAATTTCCAATGGTTCATGTCCTAACTGGGTCATGAGTTTGCTTTCCTTCATGTTTACTACTTGTCACCATTCCAAATTTCCCTTTTTCTGTGAGGGCCTGAAAGTTTTGGAACAGGCTTTAAATATCAATGCTAGGGCTTGTTTAGAATTATATTTTAAAACACATTTTTTCTAGTAATAAAATAAGGACAAGACATTTATTCTCTTATATCAGACAAGTTTTTTTCAGTTTATACTTTATTCCATAGCATACTTCAGGCACAGAACCTTCATTCATAATTTTTGATTTGCAGAATATAGGTTGGAGACAGTCAAATGTGGTCTATTTAAAATTGCCCCATGGTCTTTATTAAGGCAATTTGACTTAGCTGAGAAATTATCCCCACATTATTAAAAAATCCAATAGAATAAATATAATTTACTAAACTGTGAGAAGATATTATTCCATTAGGAACTTGGATGTCTCAGACTGTGAAATAGAAGATCCTATTTAGCCCCTTGATTAGATAATATGATAATCTGTTAATATTTCAATGTTGTATAGTTGAGAACTAGTGACTCTAGATGAATCTATTCGTTGATTGTCTATTAGCCAAATGAGAAAAGTGTGACATTCAAACATAATAGGAAAATTGAAAAATATTGAATATAAAATTTTAATAACTCCAACAATAAGTAGATTTTTGGGAGGGGGGTAGGGTGTTGACTCCTACTGCCCATCAATGGCCACTTCACTGACTCTGGGACTGTCAACCAGCATTTTTATTCTAAATAGTATTCAGAATATTAGTGTGATATTAGTGATTGGATCAGTAGCTCCTTCCTAAGAAATCTGAGTCAAGCTAGATTCTCAGAAGAATCTAAATAGGCCTGAGAATGACATGAAAAGAAGAGCAAACTGGCAGCTTCATTCGGCTGGAAGCTTACAGAGGTGAGAAGTGGGGTCTCCAGAAAACCGACAACTACTACGGTTAGATATCTGACTGAATCTCTCCTCAGTGTGACAAAAGGAAAATGCAAAACCTGCTGAGTAAGAAGTAAGTTGAGTGCCAAACGACTGAAAAAGTTCTGCTGTCTTGAAAACAGTAACCTTCATCTCTGCAATCTTTCCAACCTAGTGCTGAAGTCTCAAGTTAGATTGTACCATTTCTACATAGTCTGTAGGTCTTAGTTAAATTGTACCTTAGTTTTGGCACCATCATGGATGTCACTTTCTCCAACTCTCTCATAATTTCCACAGCTTCATTCTTGAATCCAGAAACCTTTTCACTTCAGTAATCTTAAGAGAAATTATTGCAATTAGAACAGCTCAGCTGCTGCCAATCATAGTACAAGTTGCAGTGGACTTTTTCATTATTTCAGTGTTTAAACAGTAGATTGGAATGTGATTGGAATATTTGGGGCTGGAAGTGGGATTAGAGGGGTTTTGTTGTGGATTTTGGAGTGTTTGTTTTTTGGCTTGTGTATGGGGGGGGGTTACCTTTTTTTTTTTTCTTTTCACTAGCTAATCACTTTAGAACAAGAAAGCATATTTGGAGTGAATCATCTAATTGTCTGTTGGTCTGGGCTTGGTTCTCATCATGGCACAGTCTTAACACCATGAACAGGGTTTCCTCTGTGTGTAATGAACTAGAAGCACACCAAATATGTTCCACACTGAAGTGGACATTGAGTCTACAGCAGGAGATGAGAGGTTGGTGGGAAGCTAATAGTGTACTTACTGTGATAAAATGGATATAAAAAAGCAGCTTTTCACCTCACACAATCACCCCTATTGCTTTGCACAATGTGCTTATATAAATGAGTTGTAAGACATAAACACTCCTCAGCAGAGCAGAAGTCCATAATGCACTCAAAACATTTCTGATCTCCTGTGACATTGAGCACATTCACATTGCTGAGGGGAATGAGCTCAAACACAGGAACTCTGATTGTTCAAAAACTTTAGCTGCAAATTTACGTCCTACTTCTGGTTTTGATGAATACAAGTAGGGCCACAGAGACAGCTCTGCTGTGTAGGGAACCAGCCTTAGACAATGTGGTTGTGAGTCAATTGCTGCCAAATGGCCTCAGGGCAAAGACTCAATCCCTGGTCTTCTTTTATTTAGCAGAATAGAAAGAGTTATAGAGATTGTGAGTAGGAAGTGAGCTACATGTCTAACCCAAAAATGACTCTGCTGCTCCCTTGTGCTGTTAAGTCTATTTGTAGACCTTTGTGCAGAAAATTCAGGATTTTTTTCTCACATTTGAATATTATTTATGAAGATGAGTTTATAGATCAGGGAGAAACAAACAAGAGCAACAAACAAGAGCAAGAAATGCTTTTATATGCAGCTCTTAAAAGGAGTGTCCACAAAGTTTCTTGCAGTTTTTTTCCTATTTACAAAACACATTCTATATTTCACAGAAAGAAAGGTGCAACTCACTTTCAATCCTTCCAATTCCATCCTCAAATCCTATATGTAGTGGCATTTAGTAACCTCTTCTTCATGGAGCAGCATAGGGCAATCAGTTCTTTGGAAAGCACACACCCATTACTCCTCATTGCAAGTAACCTTTTTATCATGTACACAGCCTTTTCTCATTATTTTTCTATCTAGAAGAAGCTTTTACTACTTGCACAGAAAAGTTTTCTCTCTGACCTGTTCTAACAAGCTAGCGGAGAGAGGGCTGGCAATCCTGTAAAACCCATGAGGCAGTGTCTGTTCCATGTTTGTAGAAAGAAGGGAGATGAGGTCAAGAAAACATTAGCTATAGACAAGTGCTATCAGATGCATGTAGTCCTTGTTGGGTAGAGACACATACTGTGACTGGATAAATATAAAATGAGATTTTAGCTGCAGAGCAACCTGCTGTTGGAGTACAACTGGAGATAGTCAGAAAATGCCGTGTTTTTACCAGAGAAAAGCTAAGCAGGTGATAGGGCTGTGGACCCACTGGTCCTACCTGAATGTCTTTGATTATGGCAGTGGTCATGAGACCAACTCTGACTCCTGCCCACGGGCATATAGTCTTTCAATGCTGAGGATGCTTCAAAGGAATTTCTCTAATATCCATTTGTTTGATTTTTTTTCTTGGAGATATTCTGGCACTACATGTGACTTGTTAAAGAGGGTGGTGGTTAACTCCTGATGTGGGTGCACCCCACTGCTAATGTTGACACCTCATGTCTTCGTGGAAAAGCTGCATGGTAACACATGAAGACAGTCTTCAAAGTAGAGCTATCTAATTGTACTGTTCAAACAGGATCTGTTGAAATATTGACCAATGGGCTATATTCTTGGTGAAAAAAACAAGAATATTGTAGGTCACTGAAAGCAAAAGAATTGCCTTTTCTACCTGTTTAGTCTCACTAGACACTAATTCTTTTACTTTTTTTTCTGCTAAGTATGGGCAAAAGGAGAGAAAGAACCATCTTCTTTTGTGAAAAAACATCAGCAAAGAGAGGGTATATGTGTCTGGAGGCATCACATAGTGAGGTGGGGAGAGAGAGAGAAGAGAAAAAAAAAACCATAATCCCTGTGTCCTAATCCCTGTTTGAGCCAGTTCTCCTCCTAGGAGAAAGAGCAAAAGCAAATGGAATAGGAGCTAATGCCTCACTTCTCTGTGTCAACAAAACAGTAGTATCTGGAACAGTTTATAGGCAATAGTTACATAAATCAGCAATCTGAGGAAATTCACAACACAAATATATATCCACTCTCTTGTTACATCACTAATATTTCAATGTATTTTAAACAAAATTGGCATTAGATTTGATATTTAGACTTGCTGCAAATACATATTCACACCCTAAAAATTCTATAAACATTAAAATACATACTTGACAATCAGAATATCATTCTTATTTATGGGAAATCAAGAAACAACCATATGCAAGTTAGAAATATACATTCATCTTTGATAACATAGATTTTTATGTCATTTCTGTATGCCAGAATGCTAATTACTAGTAAAATTTGTTATTTTTACATGTCTCAGAAGGAAAATTAAAATATAAATCCTACCTTCAGGGAATAATCAGAGAGAAAAATAGCGCAATATGCGATAGGTTAATTTTATTATTTTTTTAAATTAGCTCATGATATATACCTCTTGTATGACCAGTTTTCAGTTTTTAAGAAATTAAGTTATTTTGTATCCCAGTCATAAATACACGCTTGATTCAAGGTCTGAGGATCAATAGTTCTCTATGAGATTGTTCTTTTGGAATTCCAGCCTTTCCTGGCAATATAGGAAGTGTTCTGGTTTATTTTGGAACTTGGGTTTTTCTTTTAGAAAGGTAGTTCTTAGCAGGTTTAATACAGATGGAGTCAATTTGGTTTTTCTTGTACAAAACAATAGAACACTTCTGGCACATTGAAATGTTTTGACCATCCAGAGGTAGTATTTGAATACTGCTTTAAGATTAAGTTAGGTAACAATTCACCATTAATTATAAAAGGTGACCTGAGAGATAAATCTTCATGTTTTATAAAAGCCTTTAGGGACTTGTTCATCAAAGTTCCAACTGCAGGAAATCAGCCTGCCTTAGCTACCTTCTACAATAATGCACATATTTAACACCTACTCACACATGGTTTATTGAGTTTTACTTAAGGAAACAATTTACATGTGTTATGTCTCAGGAATAGTATTGCTGTAATTGTACTTCAAAACAACACCACAATTAACTGAACTGTTCAAGATAACCAAGCTGGAATAACTGATGGTTATAAGTTGCAAAGTGAGCTCCATAACAGAATTCATTAAAAAGAAATATTTCCACTCTATTGTTTCATTAGTCTCAAATAGCTCAATCTGTTCATATTGTAAAGCTCAAGTACAGGAAAGGGGATGTTCTTTACTTAAAGTGAGATACCTAGTTTATTGGTCATTCACAATCTTAAGCATAGTTAAACTAATGATATAAACAATGAGGGTGCTCTATGAGCTTATAAAACATAGAGAAATTGTCCCCTACACACTTTTATGGCCGACATGTTTCTTGACTCACGTAGCTGTCTGTACAGCAGTTTTACTTCAATATATTGGGATAAACCCAATATATTTCTTTAATTTTTGATCCCAATCATCTTTTTTATCAGTGTTATCTAGCCCTCTCTCTAGGTGTAGGAGACACATTCCACTGTTGGTGAACATCACTACTCACATTGTAATTCTTTTTTCTTGATTGTACACACACTGTGGGCTACACTGTAGTTTTGCTAAATGGTTCTGTGCTAAATGATTCCCTTTCTTGGTATTTAAGAGGCTGGCACATCCCTGGTCTTGTCCTTGCATGCCGTATGGACGTAGTCATCATACATGTGCCACTAAGGCTTGAGAAACTTGTAATTAATAAGCAACATTAGATGCTAACATTTCTAGATTTTAAATTTCGATGCTGTGAGATGTCCTTGCTCTCTGACTTCTTTATACCTGAAGAAGTATTTCTGGAGGGGCATATAACTGGAGGGGCAGCACTTTCAAACCTATAACATGAGTTGTTACCTTTTTCTCTGTTAGCAGACTCACGTGAAAAGAGAATAATAGAGAAAAATAAAACTAAATAAAATAAAATAAAATCTTTGAATGATGGTAGGAAGAAGATGGCATTTGTAAAAACTTTCACATTATATATCTAAAGTTGTAAAAGAAGGAAGGTAAAGAACAAGGAAATGGGAAGGGAGAAAAAAAGACGGAAAAAAAAAGACTAAAAAAAAAGAAAAAAAAAACCAGAAGAAAAGATAGAATAAAAATAGGAGAAAAAAAACAATCCATAGCCAAACAATGCACTGTGTTCTCCCAGAGAAAACAAAGAACGTATTGCCTTCAGAAAAAAATATAAGGACATCTGCCTACAAAACCAGTATGAACATGGAGAAAAAATGAACCAGCATACTTGGGAGGGGAAGGGGTGGGAGGGGAGGGCAGGGCAGGGTGGGGAAGGGAAGGCTTGGGAAGGTTTGGGAAGGTTTGGGAAGGGAAGGGAATAAGCTCTTAAATCAATAATTCATATGCCATAACTGGAGTAGGGCCATGTTTATAAAAAAAGCAGGAAACACCCTCTCCTTCAGGGGAAGTATATTATGATAATTGTCTAGAAACATGGTAGAATTGCCACCACACACCTATTAAATGCTTTATAAATCTCCTTACATTACAGATATGTCTTTTCTGGCTGCAGGAGGATCAGTCAAGAATTGGACTCTGGCATTACTATAATTGATAAGTAAAAGGTAATATTAAGAGCTGTGAGATTAATTTCGGTACATTCAGTAAATATTCAATGCAATACAGAACTGTTATAGAATCACAGGACTGAATTTGTATTTATTTGGAAATAATTCTTGAAAAGCTGATGAAAGACACTACATTTACATTGCATCAGTGCACTACAATTTTAGGTAAAGAAAATAGTGTTTAAGCAGAAATTCCTGTCAATCCTTACAGCAACATTATATGAAAATAAAACACTAAAGTATAGTTTTTAGTGGCCCACTTTCAATTTAGTCAGAATATGCAATGATTTAGCAAATATTAGCATATAGAACCCCTTATACTAGCTTTTTCAAAGAGTAAAGCAGCATCCTCCCCAGAGAACAATCCTCCTTTGCTTCTCTGCAGTGCTGCTTTTATTGTTTATTATTATTAGTCTACTTCCTCAGACTTAATTACTAAATGTTATTAAAATAAATAACACAAGGAAAAGAAAAATGCTTGCAGATAGATGGGAATACTGGTGCTTTATTTTTCTTCCTTTAATGGACTACTCCTTTCAAAGGTATTTCTACCTCATTTTTCAGTGGTATGAAAAAATCTTATGTTGGTCAAACTATTCAAAGAAGAAAGCTGGTGTTGTCTAAACTTGATTTTAATAATCTTTTTGAGTACTGCTGGTATAAATGACTCATAGAAGGCTTCTACTTTGATTCACATTCATACGTAACTTTGGGAAACTTATTTTATTTGACTGTTTTGTTGATTAGATAACTCACAAAAAGGTGTGAAAAAAATCTACATTTCTTAAAAACACACTCCAAGCATATTATTAGAACATCAAACACAGGGTCTAACATCATCTCAGTTTCCAACAAGGATGGGAAAAATGTCTCCAGAAACTACAGGCCTGTCAGTCTCACTTCAGTGCCTGACAAAATTGTGGAGAAGATTATTCTGGTACACCTGAAAACACCTGAAGGACGACGCAGTCATTGTCACAGCCGGCACAGCTTCATAAGAGGAAAGTCCTGCTTGTCAAATCTAATTTCCTTTTACAACCAAGTAACCCACCTAGCTGATCAAGGGAAGGCAGTTGATGCATTCTTTTTTGGATTTCAGTAAAGTTTTTATACTGTCTCTTACAGAGTCCTTCTGGACAAAATATTCAGCATAGAGTTGGTGCAGCAATTGGCTCACAGGTCGAGCACAGAGGGTAACATCAGACTGGCAACCTGTCACTATTGGGGTTCCACAGGGCTCTGTCTTAGGTCCTGTGCCCTTCAACATCTTCATAAATGACTTGGATGCAGGACTTGATTCATATTAAGTAAATTTGCTGATGAGACTAAATTGAGAGGAACTGCTGACTCCCTCAAAGGCAGGGAGGCCCTGCAGAGAGACCTCGACAAATTAGAGCACTGGGCAATCACCAACCATATGAAGTTCAACAAGGGAAAGTGCTGGATCCTGCACCTGGGAAGGAGCAACACTCAATGTATGCATTGACTGGGGAATGAGAAACCGGAGAGCAGCACCACAGAAAGGGACCTGGGGGTCCTGGTCAAAGGCAAGTTGAATCTGAGTCAGCAGTGCCCTGGCAGCCAGGAGGGCCAACAATGTCCTGGGGGCATTAGGCAAAGCTTCACCAGCCTGTCAAGGGAGGGGATTGTCCCACGCTGCTCTGCACTGGTGCGGCCTCACCTTGAATATTGTGCGCAGTTTTGGGCACCACAATATAGGAAAGATATTAAACTGTTAGAGAGTGCTCAAAGGAGGACAACAAAGATGGTGAAGGGCCTTGAGGAGAAGCCATAGAACAGGTAGTTGAGGTCACTTGTCTTGTTCGGTCTGGACACCTCATAACTGTCTACAACTTCCTCATGAAGGGAAGTGGAGGGTCAGCCACTGATCTCTTCTCTGTGGTGACCAGTAATAGAACTCAGGAGAATGGCATTAAGCTGTGTCAGGGAGGGTTTAGGATGGATAGTAGGAAACTGTTCTTCATCTCAGAGGGTGGTTGGGCATTGGAACAAGCTCCCCATGGAAATGGTCACAGCACAAAGCCTTCCAGAGTCCAAGTGTTTGGCATGTGGTGTGATTCTCGGGGTTCCAATTCCTGTTCAGGGCAAGGAGTTAGACTTCAATGATTCTTGTGGGTCCCTTCCAACTCAAAATATTCTATGACGCTATTATTCTGTGGTTTATACATTTGTAATTTTTTCCCTGTAAAATTCTTTGGACTTTTACCTGAAATGCTTTAACAGAATGAAACTGTATTACAGTAAAGTATCTTTCTTCATCTTGCCAAAAATTGTATAGTGTCACAGACACTTCCATAAGAGCTCTTAAATTGAAGTCAATGGGCAGCATAGAATCATAGAACCATAGAATCATTTAGGCTGGAAATGATCCTTAAGATCATCAAGTCCAACCATTAACCTAGCACTGTCAAGTCCTCCACTAAACTGCATCCCTAAGTGCCACATCTACACATCTTTCAAATACATCCAGGGTTGAGGACTCAAACACTTGCCTGGACAACCTGTTCCAGTGCTTGATAACCCTTTCAGTGAGAAATTTTTTACAAAATCTAATCTAAACCTGCCCGGTACAACTTGAGGTCGTTTCCTCTCATACTGTCACTTGTCACTTGGGAAAAGAGACTGACATTCACCATGCTACAACCTCCTTTCACATAACTTAAGGGAGCAATCAGGTCTCCCCTGAGAATCCTTTTCCACAGGCTAAAATCCCAGCTCCCTCAGCCGCTTCTCACAAGACTCATGCTCCAGACCCTTCATCAGCTTTGCTGCCCTTGCCTGGACACGTTCCAGCACCTCAATGTCCTTGCTGTAGTGAGGAGTTCAACACTGTACACAGGATTCAAGGTGCAGCCTCACCAGTGCTGAGTACAGTGATACAATCACTGCCCTGGTGCAGCTGGCTACAATATTTTTCATACAAGCCAGGATGCCATTCTCCTTCTTGGCCACCTGGGCACACTGCTGGCTCCTGTTCAGTGGCCATCGACCAACACCCCTGGGTCCTTTCCCACCAGGCAGTTTTCCAGCCACTCTGCTGCCCGCCTGTAGTGCTACATGGGGTTGTTGTGACACAGGTGAAGGACCCAGAACTTGGCCTTGTTGAACATCATACCATTGACTTTGGCACATTGATCCAACCTGTCTAGATCCCTCTATAAAACCTTTCTACCCTCCAGATCAACACATCCAGAAGATCGATATGTGCTCCCAAGGTACACTCAATCCCCTCATTCAGGTCAGTGATAAAATTATTAATCAAGATAGGCCTTTGTACTGAATGCTGGGGTACATCACTTGGGAATAGTGACTGACTGGCTGTCAGTTGAATATAACTCCCTTCACCATCACGTTCTGGGCCCAGCAAACCAGCAAAGAGTACACCAGTCCAAGCCATGAGCAGCCAGCTGGTCCAGAGAATGCTGAGAGAAATGGTGTCAGAGCCTCTACTCAAATCCAGGTAGACAACCTTTCCCTCATCCACTAGGCAGGACAAATTGTCATAGAAACAGATCAGGTTGTTCGGATAGGACCTACCTTTCCTAAACCCATGCTGACTGATCCTGATTGCATGGTTGTCCTGTACATGCCATGTGATGACACTCAAGAAGACCTACTCCATGACCTTCCCAAGCATCAAGGTCACACTGACTGACCTGTAGTTCCCCAGATCCTAAAAACTCCTATGCATAGTAATTAATTTTGATTATAATGCTTGGTTATGTCTAGGCCGGAATTTCAGTGTTTCAGTGTTTTTTTAAGTGATAATACAATGCAAACTATAGTGCTATTTTCTTGTTATTTGGGTGCTCTGGAATAATCGTGTAAAAGTAGTTCTTATAAAAGTAGTACTTCCATAGGTTTGTTGGATTTGTAAGTATTGTCTCATTTGCTTAAATTTTTTAATGTTAATTTTTTTTTTGTTATTGTTTTTGTTTATGTTTATGTTAATGATTTAACCGCAGAAGCTGGCTGAAAGATGAACTAAGCTACAAAATACTGTATTTTGACAGCTGGTGTCATGCTTATATATTAATGTGATCTGAGAGATAGAGCTACTACAGGGTTTCTTTATGATTTTGACCCAGAGAAATAAAAAAAACCTTTATCTGTTAGCTATAACTTAGCTGTAGAAGTACTTTTAAAGTATATGATCGAAGGACATCAGCATACAGCCTGCTAGCATACATAACACACTTAGGTGCACATGTTCTAAGGTAAACAACATGAAATCTGGCATCAACTAGGAACAAAGGTGAGAAAAATAACCACAGCTCTGTCTGGGTGAATAGTATTGAAATGTAAGATTATTTAAGATACAATAAAATCCGAGATTCACACTTGAAAAAAAAAGCCGGACCACTTAGTTTCCTATGTATTCAATAGAAGTGTTTCTTCTGGCTTTTCTTGCATCTTAAAGAATTTCACAAACTCAGATGAATTTTCCCTTAGACACTATTTTATTTCTTTCTTTACTTGGAATGTTAGTCTCAGACTCATGCTACTAACTTTTAAATATTTAGAATTAGGTAAATTGAATCATACCTTTAAAGATTTGTTTCTCTACTGGAAAGAGAGGAACAAGTAATACCAATTCCTGTATTGATTCACCATATATGGTTATTTAACATCCATGGATTTGAGGGCTGGATTAAATTAAGAATTTGGGGGTTTCTCTATGACAACCAAATTGAGGTAAACACCTCTGCAAAGCAATTCAAATCTTAATTAATTAGTCATCTTATTTCTCTGCTAAGTACAGAATGAGTCTGAAATGATTAGACTCTCAAATGTAGTGCATTGAAACAGAATAATTCTCTACTCTTCATATACACACACACACACAGAGATATATAAGCTGTGTGTATATATATATATGCATATTCATATGTATGTGTGTATCTATATGTGCTTGTATATGTATCTCTAAATTTTCTAATCTTTTCTAATCATTTGGGGGATGACCAGTTCTGTGTCTCCCAACCAGACAGAAAGGGTCAGTAGAGGCAGATATACAGACTGGCTTCTGCTGCCACATCATCCTGCAGCCTGGACAATCTAGACTACATAACTTATCAAGGAGTCTATGTTATGGTAGATAGTGACATGCCATAACAAATAAAACCCTATCAATTCCAGATAAGAAACCTGAAGGTTTTTAATAACGTATTTCCATTTGGGGCCTAACAGGAAAAATATTTTGGACGGTTCATTTCTGCATACACTAGCTACAAAAAAACCCTCATGTACCAGTGGTTTTTTTTAAAAAAGAACACATTACTAAAGAAAAATGAAAGACTGTGAAGTATTTCAAAGCTTTACTTATACTGATAATATATATAAAAGTCACATAAACCTTCATTGAAGTTTTGTGTTTTAAGAAAAATTAGTTCTGTGTACTATATTTGTTATATTTCAGTTTAAGGAGAACACACCATTAAAGCAAGTTTAACTTATATGAACTTAAAAATAAATCAAAACACAGGAGATAAACCCCAAAACACTGAATTGTAGTTATGCAATCCATGTCTCCTCTTGCAGCCCTTGTCTCCTTCTGCTTTTGCCAGCAGTTACAGTAATACCTAAGTCTTATTTAGAGAGCTATCTATATTTAAGTAGGGATATTACCCGCTCTTGCTAGTACAAGGCTGATTTATCAGTACATATTTTGTTTCAGTACACTCATGAAGCCTTTTTTCCACTAATGAATCCTACAGACACAGAATACAAATTAGGTAAAAGTTTTGCAATGAAATGTAAAAACTATTTAAACAGAGCAAAAATGCATACTGAATAAATAGCAGAAAACCAGATCTGTCACTGAAACGTTCAAGCCTCTTATATGGAAAATGAAAAGAACATGAAGATTTATGTATGGTATTTAACACTTCTTCTGACTCTGAGCAAATTTTTCAGTGCTGTGTTTGGATAATATTAGTGAGTTGAAAGACTGTCTCCACTGAAAGTGGTTTTCAAAGAAATTTTTAATTTGATTGAAACCAACAGGTTCATAAGTCTTCATCAGAACTCCTTACTGTTTATTTTCTTCTTGCAGTATATTTTGCCTTTTTTGGGGATTTTCTATAGCATTCAGATTCTTGCTTTGCTCTTTCTCTTTTTCTCATTGTGGAAACGAAGAAGCTGCCTTAATCCTCAGCAAAGAACAAATCATGGGTGTGTATGACTTATTTATTTATTCCACCTAACTTTTGGCTTCCTATCTAACCAAATTAGAAAGACAAACTACAAACTTATTTCCTAAGAATCATTTTCTGAAGTAATCTACCCCTATCCATTTATCAGAGTGAAAAATTAGGTTCTTAGCTTAACCGTGCAATCTGCATGCTAAAAACTAGTGTGAAAAGTTACATAGTGTGAACACTTCTACCTCATAATTGATCTCTTTTTAGTAGTCTTTTTTGAAGGTAAAACATGAATTTAAAAGAAAGGAGGGGATTTCTGAGAGTCAGTCAAAATCACTCACAGAGTGTTATGCTCTAGTCCTAAAGACTGAACTAAATTTATTTTTACAGTTCATTCTGGATCTCTATTTATTTACATGCTCATAATCTTTGACCTTGCTTTGTTTCCTCCAGATAAAAATCTCTCCATGAAAGGAATTTCTATGAGAGTAAACATATGGAGAAACATAATCGCCTGATCTTCATATGAATTCAGATTTGCTTTTGTGAGAGTAGAGTAATACGATTCCCTATGACTGTGATTTAATTTATCCTTTCTCCTCGGGGGATGTACTTGCCAAAGTCAGCTTTCCTACTGAAAGTATGGAAAAAAAAACATTTTACTTAGCTAAAATACTTATAATATCTTAAAACAGCTTGTAGCACAGTGTCCAGCTGCTACATATTTAAATCAGCCTTGAAATTACCTGAAATTATTCTTATTATAGAAAGTGAGAGTGGAAATACAATGGAAATGACAACGTAATTGAATAAGTTGCTACTTTCTTGTTATATATCTAGAGCGAAAAATGCTACTTTTTAAAATAGATCATGGTTTATCTTCTTTTGATGTGATGAGAAATCATGGCTATCCTAAATTTAGAGAATCACCAAGCACATTCAGAAGTTCTAACAAGAATGTTTCTTTAAAAGCTGAAAAACTACAAAATTATAACAAAGGATTTTTGTTTTTTAGAAGGCTTTACTGTTACTTGATGTAAAAAAAAATCATATAATCAAGTGCTATAGTAAAATTATTATTCTTTTTGAACCAATACTATTAACAATTACTATGTTTATTAACACTTAGATTGTTTTGAATCTTAGAATAATTGCTAATCAATGGGATATCTCTTGTAAGATTTCAAATTTACATCTAAAAATGCAAAAATGGATTATTAACATTCATGATATTATGACTCAAATTAATTGTATATTATTTTATCAGCTGTTACAGTGAGTTATGACAAGGTTAAAAGGGAGATTGTGAAATAAAATCTACCTGTAAGGTTCCTCCTCTTCTCTGGAATTTTGTTAATGAATAATACTGTTCTCTTGGGTAAATTTTTGGTCCTCTGATGACCAAAATACCTTGGTTTTCCAGACATTTCGAGATTGATTAGATATATTTCAAAGAATTTCATGAATTGGTGGATAAGAAATTCAATTGTGTATTTTATAAGCCACATGGAGAGGAAGCATCTGCTTAAAGATTTTTACATTTCTGTAAAAATAATTTCCTTTCATCATGTCGATACTTAAATGAAAACATATATCCTTAGAGTATTCTTGGAATATATATTGGAAAAGTAAAAAATTATCAACATCATAAATAAAGAAAGGAAATCATGTTTAATGAAAGAATTACTGTTCTTAATGCAATACTAGTATATCATAAGAAGACTTTAAAGATAATGAGGAAAAATAGTAGGATTTTGTTCACCTTATTTCCCTTATATGATACCTTGCTTTGTGTCTCATTGAATATTTTTTCACATTACTGGGCAAATTTATAACTGCTTTCAGATGTAATGATATAAGAAAAGTTAAATGAAATCCTGTTCTGCATTATTAATCAATAGCATTTCTTGAACTCAAATGGCAAAATATTTTTCTTCCTTTTATGCTGACAATAGCTGACAAAATAAAAGTAACTTGGCTTCTGTTGCTCATGTTCTTTTTTTTTTATTAAAAGTTTATGATTTTCCAGGGTCTCAGATAACAGCACCCAAAAACCTTTGTAAGACAATGCTTAAGAAAATTTTTGAATGATTAGACAAAATCAAAGGTAGATTCTGAGTATATGTTTTTACTATTTGTAGGTTACATGTAGTACCAAAATTGAAAGAAAAATATTACATTGTAAACGTTTTATTTGCTATGCCTTATAACTTTAAATTGTTCCTAAAAATATGTAAATTGGAACATCTATTGAAAATACTATTTTTCTCATAATATATATGCAGATTAAAAACACTTTATGAAATAATTTCTGGTTATTTCCTAAACTTATAACTGTTGTCAACATTGAATTTTTTTAATTATCTATGAAAACTACTTAAATGACCTTTTGAAATTATTTTAATACTTATCTCTGTTCTTAGTTATCTGTGTTCACTTCTGTAAGGGTAAGAACAAAGTGATGGTGATCTTTAATTTCAAAGCTAAACATCTCCGGAGCATTTATGGGTTTTGAAGTTCTCTCCAGTTGGTTAAAAAAAAAAATCTCAGTGTAATCCTGTAAGAATAATACTTAATAACTATAGTAAGAGTTACAACAAAGCAATTATACCCACAGTTCCTAAATTGCATGTTTGGTAGTTCCCTCAGCATGCCTTCTATAACTGTTTTTCTCTTCAGGATGGACTTGATTTATTTGTTTGCAAGGTGACATAATCAGGTTCTTAACTAGGAAACCCATTGTCTTCTTTGCAACCTCAACTGTTTTGAGCGGTTTGTGACTATTGTTTTACCACTTGGCAAAAAAGGGAATGGATGGAATTTAGACAGTAACCTAATTGGAGTCCTGTCCTATCTATGAGAGTTGGAAATTTAGCAAGGAACTTATTTTATTTGGAGAAATATATATATATGTATATGTATGTGTGTGTGTGTACATACATGTACATATACATATATATAAAGTGATACTTGTCTTAGAATTTCACATAAAATAAGGTTAACACATGTTTATTCTCTTTGTAATGTGTGTATCTGTAGCACATTATTGTTTACAAGTCCCAGCATTATTAAATATATTTTGTATGAAGTATGGAAAAAAGATATGTTAAAGAAATTGCTACTTATACTAATGTTTTTTGGTTTTATTTTTTTAATTATTATTTAAACCTATGTTCACAATCTCAAATGCGTTTTAAGCTGTAACAATTACCAATATGAAAATATTTTTGCATAGATTTAATGCACAAACATTAATTTCCTTCTTGGAAATACGTTTTGTTTGAAGTCTACATTGAAAATGAGTGTCACAGAATTGCAGAATAGTTAAGTATGGAAGGGACCTTGGACATCATCTGGTCCAACCACCCTGCTCAAGGATGATCACCTACAGCCAGTAACCCGAGACAGCGTACAGATGGTTTTCAAAGATCTCCAAGTATGAAGACTACACAACCTCTCTAGGAAACATGTATCAATACTTAGTCACCCTCACTGTAAAAAAAAATTTGTTTCCTTACGTTTAAAGTGAACCCTCTGCGTTTCACTTTGTGACTGCTGCCTCTGGCCCTTTCACTAGACAGCACTGAAAAAAGTTTGACTGAGTCCTCTTCTCAACCTCCCTTTAGGTATTTATATTCATCAATTAATTGCCCCCTCCCAAGTATTCTCATCTCTAGGGTAAACTGTCACAGATCTCTGTCTTTCCTCATAGGAGACATGCTCATTCAGCTCACTGTCTTGTCATCCAGCCATACATAAACATTTTTCTATATGAGGATCTTATGGGAGACAGTGTCAAAGGCATTGCCGAAGTCCAGGCAGAAATGCTCTCCCTCATCTACCAGGGCACTCCAATTCCTACCAACAGGGAAATCTATGTCAGACTTAGACACTAGCAGAAGAGATCTAGGTGCTGTTGAACTTTATAGTCCAAAAGAGAATATGGAAAATGACACTTTACACAGTTTTTGAATAATAGGTAGAATACTCATAACAAAAATACATGATTTTTTTTGACGCTGCTTGGACATTTAGAACCAGAAGATGAAATACTATGTCGCACTTCTGAAGATATTTGTCTGTTATTTGATTTTCCTGTTGTGCCTTACTGAAATTGAACTATTTCCATATTGCTGTCAGGCTACGTAGGACAAAATGAGAATTTTTCTCCCAGAGTTTGCAAAGAATTGGATAATAGTTACTAGAGATCATTATCTTCACTTTACTAATGAGGAAGTAGAGACATACTTCTTTTGCTGAAAATCACAAACTTGTCATTATCTTTTCCTAATGTTCATTTTTCTAGTTAGGGTAAAGTGCCTCCCTCAAAAAATGCCTCCTCTATAGATACTAAAAGTGTATCTATAAGAGGAAAAGTACACTTGGATTTGTATTCCTTTTCTGCATGAATGATAAGGTATTTGCAGATGCCTAAGTCTGTCTCTCAGCTGTGCAGGCAAATGCTTCCTTTTCTCTGTTCAGCTGCTGTACCTCATTTACTGGAAAAGTAGTTACATTTTAAGGACTTGTTTTGGGACAATTGACTGGTTTATTTCATAAGTAACCATATATATATAAACATATATATATGTATTATGTAAATATATTTTATCCAAAACAATTATGTGAATTTTACTGAAATTATTTTTATAATCTAACTGAAACAGTAGAACACATGAGTTTCCAGTGCAGTTTAATCAAAAGTGCAAATATTACTGAAATTATTAAAATTATGCTGCAATAGTACGAGTGCTCATTTAAATGTGGAATTGTGTAGGACTACTTAGATCATATCATATAATTCTCCTGTATGGGTTTTGTATAGTTCTTAATACTACATTTTAAAATAATTATTAAAATGAAATCACATGGCAGAATTAATTGTTGCAGGGAAATCACAGAATCCCTTCAAGATATCTGGTTTCAACCCCTCTGCTGTTGGCAGGGAAGCAACCCACTAATCAGGTTGCTCAGGACCATACCAAGTCCTATATTTCATTTTACTTCAGCAATAATCTATGAAAAATCTATGTAGCATCAGAGTCACTCAGTGCATATAGGCTAGCAAGTCTTAAATCTATAATGTACTAGAGGAAAGTGGAGAAATAGTGAATATAGTGACAGCATGTGGCTGCACTCTGCTGGATTGCAGGTGTTTAATTTAGTTGGAAGCCAGACCACCCATCAAGATGGTGAGTTATTGTAATTCTCTGCTGTTTCCTAACATTCAGTGCAATTGTGTTGATATAGGTATCTCAGGGTGATGCCACCCAGTTGTTTAGATTCTGAACTATTCCTTCTCTGATATTCATCTGAGGTTAATTCATCTAGTCTTAGTTTTCTTTGAAATGGACAAAGCTTTAAGTAAAAAATGTTACTCTAATACAAAAGCAATCAATACCTAGCAAATATGAGAAAATATGAAATTTAATTTTTTTTGTTAGTTTCAGAGTAGAGAAATAGACACTTCTTTGAAGGTTTACTTATATTTTCTCAACCTTACCAGTATTAAAATATAATCAAAGTATTGATACATAATAGAAATAAGAACTTTCTTTTATTTCATAGGAATAATAAATGGACAGGACTAATTTTTAGACAGGTAGTAGTCGCAGAATAAGAGTTGGAAAAGTACAAATGTAAAGGTGAAAATACCCTTTATAAAATCCTAGTCACCTAAATATAATGAAAGGCAGAATAAGAACCAGACGGTAAGTAGCCCATACATAACAAAGTTTGAAACAATGTATATTGCTAGTATTGGTCTTTTACTCTTTACCCTTTAGGGAAAAGCAGCTATAATCTTGGAGAACGATAGAAACAAAGATGTTTAAATCAAGTAAATTAGATTAAAATTATGGATACTGGACATATTGAGAAAAATGTAGTCATAACTACTACAAATTTCAATTTGTACATTTGTACTGAATGCTATTAAATAAAGAGATTAAATTCATCTGTCTTTAAAATATTCCAGTTTCAACTTCTTCCTATTTCTAGATTTAATTTTACTCTTCTGTGTGTAACTCTTAAAATTTGCCAACTCAGTTATCCCTTCCCGGAATAAGGAATTTCATGTGCAATCAAGTGCAGAATGTTGTATAATGTATGCAGGCATCCCTACTCCAAGCTTTTTATTTCTCTTCCTAAGTATGAGGCAAATTCCACTCTTCCCTCTAAAGTAAGAAACTCTGACACTAAAAAACAAGGGAATAAATGGTCCAAATAAGAAGAGCTACATTCCCATTTCTCCAAGACCAAATGAAAAGGTAACTGAAACAAAATGAAGTGGATTATTTTCATCTTTATCAGAAAAGATACACTGAGTGTGTTAAAATTATTTTTTAAACATCCTCTCTGTGGATTACTTTAGATTTTATTTTTCATCGGAGGACATCGGTGCTTTGAAGATGTGTAAAGCTGAGGTTCCGTGTATTTTTAGTAATTTAAAAGTCAGTGAAACCATACCAGAGGTTGGGATTCTATGCTTGAATCCTGGCCAAATTCCATTTTAAGCAATTGCACTCTAGATACTTCAATTGGAGTTGCTGCACGCTATTAAGCAGTTCAAGTGCTTCATCTTGGAATATTTCACTAGTGTATTAAATTATCATTGTTTGTTCTTAATCTATGTATTTAGCTGACTGGTGTTCTCCTCAGAATCACAGAATTGGTTCTAGAATCTGTAGTGTCTTGGGAGACTTTAACGAGAAATATGTAATGAAATCTCTTTTATTTCCAACATTCCATACACTGTTCACAGTATTTATTGTTTAAAGACTTTAAGTGAACTTTAAAAAGCAAAAGAAGAATACTTAAGGATTTTTAATTCACAGTGAAGTCAATTAGCCTCCGCAGCTTGAAAATAACTCTTTGCTTAAAAAATTACCTTCTTACATACAAAATTTTTGAGAGTAAAATGGAAACAGATGTATTTGAAAACAACATAGCATTAGTCTAATTGAAATCTTGAAAGTTTAATGAAAAAGTTCTTAATAGTCCAATCCTACATATAGAAAAAAAAATCCATTACAAAAATTATCTTTTTAGAGAGGAAAAAAGATTTTCATAACAGTTATACTCTTTTGCATCTATGTTTTCTCTCTGTCATTGCATTAAATCTTCTACTACTCCTCTGTGTCTTAAAGTCAGCATTTCCAGCTTTCTCCAAGAAGACGTTTGAGGGAACCTACAGTATGCCATCAGCATCCAGAGTTCCTCACTGTGAGGAAGGAGGGTGGTGATGTTGGAGATAAGGTTTATACCTCCTTGGTCCAGAGCCTACTTTATCCAACCGTTATAATTTAACACAATCAATCTATCGCATTTTTTTATTGGTCTGCCGTTTCATGTTATGTCCTACCCTATCCTATCCTATCCTATCCTATCCTATCCTATCCTATCCTATCCTATCCTATCCTATCCTATCCATCATATCCTAATCATTAGAGGCATTAAATTAAGACAACTTTTTGTTTCTTGTAAGCACTTCTTCCAGATCTTTCTGCTTATCCTAACATGTTTGATTTTGATCATGTCTGATCCCAATTATATTGAGACATAGACCCAATAATGGGTTAAATATGTTAATCCTGTTTCCGACTTAAGTATTAATATGAGGTATGAATATCTCTTTTCATATTGTACCAAAAGAGACATATTTTCTTACAATTTATTCTAGGGGGGTATTATTTTGTTTTTGTCATTGAGTGTTAGAAATAAGAAAAAAATGTTTCTTTACAGTTTCGTAACTATAAGATTCTTTCATTTTTGGTTAAAACGTGAGAAAGGAAAAATAAAAAAAGAATCAGCTTTGCAGAAACAGCGTGTGAGGTTGTTTATTTTATTTGTTTGTTTAATTTTATTTCATTTGTTTGTTTCACCCAGTAGATCTGATTTTAAAGTTACTTTCGTTTAGTTGCTATTCCGGTAATATAGTTTCAGAGATTCAAAACTCTGTGGTATTTAAAGAAACTTATGTCTCCCTCAGCATCAGCTAATCAATAGATTAATCCTAATCAATAGATTAATGGGTGCCATAGAATGAAATAGCATCTGCAATCATCTGAAAAATCATTCTCTAGCCCCAAGAATGCACAGATCATTTTCAAAGTCTTAATAACATTTTCTCGGTATTATTTACAGTAGTTAAAAATAAGATTTACATAATTAGAAAATATGTAAAGACAAGGTGAAGTATCATGTATATAAATGTTTGTGTAAGATTTTGCAGATTTAATAAAAAGCCCACAGTATTTACTACGTTGCATTTTTGCATTTGGGGGAGGCAAAGGAAGTGGGATCTATAGAAAAATGAACATACAATAATTCTAGACTTTCTGATGCAAAAGCCAAAGTGGTTTTTGGTCACACAGTTAAAGTGGCATAATGAAGCACATGGAGCTAAAAGTTTCTCTTTGTTTGGTTGTGGTGTTTTTTATTATCTTTTTTTTAAAAGTTAAATTATACTTTAGGGATATGTAATATGATGTAACATTTTCATTCCTTTTTCTTAATGACCTATGGACAACTGAATTTGTCTCTACATTTAGAAGAGATGGTTTGGACTGTTTCTATCATGAAAAGAAGAAAGAAAAGAAGTTCAGGAGTGATGAAGAGAAATCTCTTATATTGGCATGCAGAATTCAGGCTAGAAAGCTTACTTATCAGTTTAATTGACCTCTGTTTGTAAACCTGGTGTGCACTGAATCTACTGACTTTCAGTGTAGTGACCAGATTCTGATCTCACTTGTACTCACTGATGCAACTCCTGATTAATACTTCCCTGCCAGTCAAGCTCATAAGTTCTTTATTAATTAATTGCTTTCGTATTATTTTTTTTCCATTCTCAAAAACTGGATTTAACTCTGCACACTGACCATAGACTATCCGATATCTACCAGGCTATCCTGTAAGTTTCCCACTAACTCTGTAATCAATCTTTTTCTATCAGCTATGTTCTTTCCTAAATTTTACTACAATTGCAAGACAGCCACAAGTATTTAGTTTGGCTATATAGTCTTTTTCTCTCTCTTGGATTCTAAGGTATCTATAGCATAGGCAAATAGCTCTGTTTCTGAAAATAAAATGCAGTGACTTAAGTTTGAAGGTGAATCCCACATTTAATAGGATGAGTCTCACATCTAGCATAAATAAAAGCTGAAGAAACAGCAGTGAATCATAAAGATTACTGGTGGAGAGACATAGTAAATTGCCTCATTCATACGAAAAATATGCTAGTTCAATTTCTACCACACCATTCTTCATTGTTTTTCCCTATATAGATTTTGAATGTGTTTTCACCTGATTGTGGAGAGCTACATTTTAGCAGAAAGTGATGAGTAGTGAAAAGTTTTATCTTTAGTAGAGGCTTCTAACACTGCTGTGCAATCAACATATAATGATATGAGGGAATTCACAGACTTTTAAACAAATTTGGAAGCCAATTTAGATAGGCATTAGGAAGTACTCTCTGCTGTACCTATACCATTATGCAGAGAAGAATATAACATTTATTGGGTAGGTAAGAAACTAAGCAAAAGGAAGCCTGATTTTGTAGTCTAGTGCCAGAGAGACTGCCTTGGGAGGGAAAAGATCTTTTGTCTGTTATGTTCTTCCACTTTTCCTTATGAATTTTATTCAGTAACTTTTAAATGCAAATGCAAAGGAGTCCTTGAGGAGTAGGAGGATTTCCTTAACTGGGAATCTAGCATGTATGGTACTAAAGAGTTGTTAAAATACATGTACAACACCGAAAGGTGTCACAAAGGTTCCACTGAAGGTGGGCATAGACTAATCAGTTATGTTTTGTGTAGGCTAAACAATGAGAGCACAGGCAGGACCATATTCATGTAGAGCAGTTAAATGGAGGCAGAAAATCAGGACCCCTGTGAAATCTCAGAAGTGAGGTGTTCTAATATTTTGGACTCATACAGATCTAGACTTGACCTCTCCAACCTACTTCTAAGCAATCAATAAAGCATCAAGATGCTTTAGAAACAAACAAACAAAGTGAAAATGGATGAAAGAAAAAGAAAGAGAGAAATAAAGAAAGAGAGAGAGAGAGAAAAAGAGAGAAAGAGAAAGAAAGAAAGAAAGAAAGAAAGAAAACACACACACCCTGAAAACAAAGCAGAGAGAAAGTATATCTTTTAAATGTTCCCAAACCTGATATCACCTTCTTAAATGAAAATATAGGACTTAATTAATGGATGGAGTTAGTATTAAACAAATAATGATAATATTTATTATTTTTAATAAAAAGGTGGAATTTACTTTATAACATTTTTCCTTCATAATTTAAAATCACCTTTCAGAATGAATTTTTATTCTAAGAAAGCATACATCCCACAGCTATAAAACTTCATAAACTATTGCAAATTACTCCTTGGTTCTGCTCACCCAACAAACTGTACTGTGTAAGTGTTGATTGAGTCCCAGGACTTCTTTTGGAGAAAACCTTTAGAGTGTTTTAGAACAAAATTCAGGTGTAATTGTGATGACAATTAAGTACAATGACTGCTTTCAGCATTCTGTGTATCTCAAACACTGTGCAGCTTTTAACATTATCCCAGCAGTCTTTGAACACCATCACGTGCCCCTGTGCTACATTGTCTGGTAAGTGGCTATTTCACAGTATTCCAGACAACCTCAACTGCAATGAAAGCAACCCCCAAAAATAATAGATAAGCCATCTGGGAAGGCCTACAGGGCCATTATATTTAATTCGCAGGAATACTTTATAAGTACTAGATATTGTGAGTGTGGCAGCCTGCTGTGAAGGTAGTGGCTACAAATATCTCTGCACAATTGGACCTGGGGGAGCAGAATCATTAACCACGTTTAGATGTATAGATTTCACCGTGGCTTTCCATTCGTGTACTGCTGAGGAATATGTATGTGTGTGTGGTCCTGTCACTACCCGGGACTGCTTTTATGATTTGGTGCTGAGGTGGGGATCAGTGCTACGCTTTTGTACATTTAAGTCAGGTAATGCATGACCTGCTGCTAAAACTGCACCTCCAAAGACCCTCTGGTAGTTTGCGCCAGGTCGTTTGCACAAATGTTAGCACTGGGAATGAGAGTAGGCTATGGGACAATATAGACACAAAATAAATAGATACAAGATGGCTGTGAATCAATTCGGATTACACAGAATTAATGCTGGTCAGACAAATGAGATTCTGGAAATCTCTCTGTGAGAAATAGAGGATAAAAAATATCCTCTGAGGAAAGTTCAAATAATTTTTTTCAACTTTAAAAGATCATATGCCCTGATTTTGTGCAGTAACAAAAGTCTTTACCAAATGAGTATAAGGTCCTTTGCAACTTATGTACAATAATGCCTTGCATTTTTTTTTAAATATTTAACAAGAAAGAAAATGTACAGAGCTAGATGAGCTATAGAACAATTTACAACTCATTGATTGGAACAGTCTTACACTCTGTCCTTCTGAGATTCAAAACACAGACAGAAGAGCTCAAAGTTAAAATAAAATTGCCTTATTCATATGAATAATTCTATATTCAGAAGTCCTCCTGAGGATTATTAGAAGAAAATAAGAACATCATTATGAGCCATGTTAAAATGGAGGTGATAGGTGATGGATTAAACAGAGGAGAGAGGTCAGAAGTGAAAAGTGAGAACTCTGAGTCATTTACATTAAAATAGTTGGAACCATGAGGAATTTATGCAGAAATATCACATCAGAAAAGAAAAGTAGAGGGTCACAAATTGGAAGACAATCCAGTGAGAGAGATGTTATCTACCTTAAAGTATAAAAAATCTACCATTGTGAAACCATGAGCCCAAACCTCTTAGCTACAGAGGCAGATTTTCTTTTGCATCTTCTTTTATTTGCCTGTGTATACTATGTTACAGATTATTTTTCTTCAAGAAAATATTGTCCTGTACACTGACATACAATTTTTTGGTCTTTGTCTAACTCATCCATGATGTGATAGATAAAAAGTATTGCCAACTTGTGTGCCTTACTTGCAGAAGGAGGTGCTAGAAATTAGAAGAGGGATGGACGGAGAGTAGTTCTTAGAACAGTGACCCTAGGTCTATTTGTTAGTTATGCAATGCCCATAGCATTAAGATTAGTTATCAAAAAAAGGAGAAAAACCTGTTGGATAATGAAAACACTAGAGAAATATTTTGAAAGGGATGAGATTTTTACATGACAGTGTTTAAGTACAAGATTCACTGCAAGTGGATTCAATAGGAGTGTTTGTACAGTATTGTATCCATAAAGCATGTCCTCCATGACACAATTACAAATGTTAAGGGAAATGGATTTAGATAGGTAGGAATGTCAACATTCAAATCACTATAAAATTAGATGGAGTACAAAAGAAAGGAAACCACACAAGCAAGCATAACAAGCATAACATGGAAATTCCCTATGGACAAAAGTAAATATGAGAGACAGCGAAATTTCAAAAAGGTTCTGATCCAACAAAACTTAGGAAAAGATTCATCATAACTAGAGTTTTAATACTGAACAGAAGCTGATATTTTCAGTGTGTACAAAATATATTTGTACCAACTAAAAAAAAATATTCCCATATAAATAGCCTAAAATGCAGTAGTGGCACAATGTACTTAAAAAAAGAAAAGGTAGAACTTATATCAAAATGAGTGTAAAATGTATTGAGCTTGTCTGTCAAGATTTTGGGCATGGAGAGGGTGGTGGTGGTGGTGTCTGTGTGTGGTACAGAGGTGGCTTCTGTGAGAAATTGGCAGAAGCTTCCCTGTGTCCAATAGAGCCAATGCCAGCTGGCTCCAAGGCAGATCCACTGCTGGCCAAGGCCGAGCCCACCAGTGACAGTAGCATCACATCTGGGATAACAGATTTAAGAAAGGAGGGAAAAAAACATGCAACAGCAATTACAAACAGAGACAACAGTGAGAACATGTAAAACAACAGACCTGCAGACACCCAGGTCAGTGAAGAAGGAGGGGTAGCAGGTGCTCCAGACACCAGAGATTCCCTTGCAGCCCGTGGTGAAGACCATGGTGAGGCAGGCTGTGCCCCTTCAGCCCATGGAAGTCCAGGGTGGAGCAGACATCCACTTGAAGCCTAGAAAGGACCTTGATGGAGCAAACTAATGCCTAAAGGTGGCTCTGACCCCGTGGAGGGTTTTTGGTGGAGCAGGCTTCTAGTAAGACTTATGGACCCATGGAAGACACTGTGCTGAAGCAGGTTTGCTGGTAGGACCTGTAATCCTATAGGGGTCCCATGCTGGAGCAGTCTGCTCCTGAAGAACTGCACCCCATGGAAAGGGATCCACTCTGGAGGAGTTCATGAAGAATTACAGCCAATGGGAAGGACTCACATTGGAAAAGTTCATGGAGGACTGTCTCCCATGGGAGAGGTCCCATGCTGGAGCCTCTGAGGAGGAAGGAACAGTAGAGACAATGTGTGATGAACTGACCACAGCCCCCATTCAAGTCCTTCTAGCCACTGCAGAGGAGAAGGTAGGCAAAATAGGGAGAGATATTAAGTCTGGGCAGAAGGAAGGAATGGAGAGAAGGTGTTTTAAGGTCTGCTTTTATTTCTCATTATCCTACTTTGATAATAAGTTAATTTCCCCAAGCTGAGGCTGGTTTGACCATGACAGTAATCTCTGAATGATCTCTTCCTGTCCTTATCTTGACCCATGAGAATTCTGTTATATTTCCTCTCCCTTGTCTGGTTGAAGACAAGTGATAGAATGGCTTTGGTGGGCACTTGGAATCAATTCAGGGTCAGCTTATCTCATAAGCACAAACCTTTATGTGCAGCTGTATATTTCTTCTTGTCTGATATGTGCATTCCAAAGGGAAAGTTGTTTCCATGATCTTTCATTAGGCTGCCACCATTTTTCATATCATACTTAGGCATTCAGTTTTACCCTCAGTTAGAATGGTTTTGGTTTTCTCTTGTTCTCCATCAAATATATGTGACTTTCCTAGGTCACATAAAAGCTCAGTAAGTTGTGCACATCTCCTGAGGGGACAAAGTCAGGTTTTCAAAGCCCTCATGAAAAACAAACAAATGTTGGCGTCTCTTCACAGACAAGTCTTCATTAGTACTGTCGGATCTTAAAAACACCCCAAACAGTCTCTGAGCTACTCAGCAGAATCACAAACCTCCTGTCTCTTCACAGATCTCTCATTGACTTTGTCTTTCACACACATTATTTCTCAGTACTTTGATCCCCGTGTCCTGAGTTCACAAATTCCCATATATATCAGACCTTGCTCTCATCAGTTTTATTCCAGACAAGTAAGGTTTGCCTTTGGTATGGCTTACAGAAAGCATTGAAAGAATAAATATTTGTCTCAGTTTAAAGAGACTGGAGTGTTTTGCTAAGGAAAATGAGTTATGAGGTAGACCGAACTCTTCTCTCCCAGCAATTGTAAATCCGAAATTAAGAGGCTTCAATCAAGGAAATATGGAAAAAGAAAGGAGTAACAACTCTTTCCTTCATTTTCCCAGAAAACAATGTAAGGGCTGGCAACATTTTATCTAATCCTTGAGCTTTTGCAAGCTTCTGTCCTGAGATTTCCTACTGTTCTATCGCATTGACAGCACTTTTTACAGCTTAGCTCCCACCTACATAGGCATTGACACTCTGGAAGTGCAGTTCACAGACTTGTCTCCAAAGACCGAGACACTAGACCTATCTTTGTACAGTCAGTAAAAAGTAGTGGCTATGTATGCTGAAATTTTATGATTTTCTAAAAACATGTTTTTCGATTCATTTGGACAAGGTATCTTATAGGATGCATGAGCATACTCTGGTTAAGATTCAGCAGCAGAGGTATCAGTCTCTTTTCTTTGTCTTGTAATATTTTGCCCAATTTATTCCTCAGCGTGTATTTTCATACAGATATTAATATTCTGCCACAATTGTCTGCCAAATATCCTGCTGATGTTTCTAACAAAAAAAGCATCTGACCACGGGAAACAACACCCCATCAATAATTTTTACAAGCTCCCTTTCATTTCACTAAATAAGAGTCAACCATTAATTCAATTTGAATCCTATACTGATAAAAGGCAATTATAAAAGAGACTATTATTCATAAGTAGAAAACAAAAATTCCCAAGTATGAAAACTCTTTGTTTTCTACAATGTCAGATAACTCTCAGTACTAAAGACAGTTTGAATAGGGGCAAGTCTTCATTTTATCCAGCTATATAGGGGAGCCACTCAGCAGATATTAATTATATTGGAGAAAATCTAGTCTGATTGCTGTAACCTGTGAATGGATTTAATGTTTTATTGTTTCAAAAGTGGGGTGGAAATTTAATCTTGGCTTTTGAATTGTAGTATAAGTTTAATATATACAGAGTTTGAGATCCAAAACAAAACACTGGAAAATCAAAAATCTCCCTTATCAGTTCCTTACCCAAGGACTATGCTCCTTGCAAGTACTTGAAAAGAGAAAATACAACCAGATAAAATATGGATATCAGTTAAAATTACCATGGGAAAAGACTTTGTAAGTAAATAAGCTAAAATTACTTCTGTGACAACATTTTTTTCTTATCAATGAAACAGAAGATGGAAAATATTTGGTAGTATATGCCAATTTCACTGATAATCATTTTCCTAGACAATCATAAAAATTGCCCAGCAGGCATGTGTTCCACTGAGTGCTGAAGCCCTAAATGATCCATATTCCAATACATAAAGATGAATTTTATTATGCACCTTATGGAACTCCAGAAAGACAGTACTGAATAGCAGAAATTCTTTACGCCTTTGAAATTTTTCTCGTCATTCTAAGACATGTTAAACTTATCCCAATCCTTTATTTCAGTGTGTCCGTTACTGTTGCTGCAGTTCAGAACTCTCTCTCAGATGGAAGCTTTTGGCTTTTTGGCAGGTTTGTCAGCATGCTGTCTCTTAACTTTCCTGCATAAGGTGAGGCAGGAATGCCTGGGATCCATGGAGAATCTTGGTTCCTTGAAAATATTATCACTGATAAGGTAGAAACTAATTTTCGCCTGGGAACCTCTTTGGAAGACTTACTGTTGAAAATGTAAGCTAACACACAATAACTTTATGTAATAGATGTCACCAGGGGAATTGCAGTAGGTCAGTTTGCCAAGAGACCACTCTGTACCAAATGTTTTTAGTTTCATCAATGGAATGGATTGCAAAGTAGAAATGGATTTTGTGAGCATCCATTTTCCTTTCTGATCTTTTGGTTCTGGTTTTTACACACACACTTTAAAAATAAATGCTAAGCACTATGCATTGACAGCTTTAGATTACTGAAGTATCTTCAAATTTGTCTGTCTTGCAGAAAGACTAGACAAGCAATTCCTAAATAAGTTGTTGTTGTGTTTTAATCCCAGCTGGCAACTAAGCACCACAGAGCAGCTCACTCATGCCCCTCCCACTCCCACCCCCACCTCCTGATATCCACTGGAATGTGGGAGAGAGAAAAGTGACAAAACTCATGTGTTGAGATAAAGTCAGTTTAATAGGTAAAGCAAAAGCCGTGCACAAAAGCAGAGCAGAACAAAGAATTAAGTCACCACTTCCTGTGGGCAGGCAGGTGTTCAGCCATCTCCAGGAAAACAAGGCTCCATCATGAGTAACCATTACCTAGGAAGACAAACGTTATCATTCCAAAGAGCCCTCCTTCCTTCTTCTTCTCCCAGCTTTATAGAGTGAATCTGTGGAGGAACTAGAGAGTCTAACCTAGTCTACTACTTAGTCTAACCTCAATTCCTGGGAAAAATTATGGATAAGGTTACACTGGGCACTATTGAAAGGCATTTAAAGAATGAAGGGAGTGAACAAGTAGCTTTTGGTTTGGGAGAGTCTCGGTGGAGGGCACTGAACTGGGGACTACCGTTCCTAAACTAGAATATTCTCCCATATACTAAAACTGCCTAAAGAGTCTAGATTAATATTTTGAATTGAGATACTAATTTTATTTGCAGATAACTGGCCAGCACAGAACAATCACATAAATATATATCTGTACCCAAGTCCAAATCAGATTTGTTAAGTTTCAGGTTAATAGCTCACACTTTTAATTTTCCTCATATTCACTTTTCCAGTAGTCCTATGTGAATGTTTCACTTGCATCCATAGTCCTAGATGACATACTTATTTCACAACCCTGATACGGTTACAAGAGAGGTTTCATATCACATTCAAGTAGAAAGCCAAAGCTCCCCTAGTTGTAAAGGATTAGTAAGGTTGTTCAGTCATCTGACCTGTGTAGGTTCAGCACAGTACTCCAAACACAGAAAGACTTCTGTTTTGCTTTCTCTTTCTAGTCTCTACTCAAGCACTGTAATGCTATTTATATTGAGAGAAATATATTAACATCTCTACAAATTGTTCAAAGACAGGAGTATTACATAGCTCTAGACCTGACTGTGGGTTGCAAGAAAAAGGGATAACCCTTTTCACTTTTTAGCCTTCTTGTAACTGCTTGATCCTTCTATCTTCCTTGCATCAGAATATGCCATGAAAAATTATTTCCATCAGAAGAAATGCTCAAACATTTGTTTCAGTGAAGGGCTCCAAGACACAGACAACTTTCTGCATTCTGTAAGACAAAAACTTTTATTCTGAAAAGGACTTCTGTTTTCCAGTTCAATGTAATGCATACTTTTGAAAACCAATTAAAACATAATAATAACATATTCAAAAATTCTCTAGTCTATTAAACAGTTGATTGTACCCACAGTCTTTTAAGAATGTATTTAGGAATTTACAAAGTAAGTTAACACCAGTATTAGCATGAAATTAATGGTCATTTCTCCTAATGAATATCTCTTTAATGTACATTACTGTTTTCATTAATCTCTTAAATTTGTTGTAATAAATCTGTTTGCAACTCATTATTGTAGTTTAAAGTCTCTACCCGGGTATCTACAATAGATTTGCCAAATAAAATTTATTATTTTATTTTCTAATTTGTTCTTTTTTTTATTGTTGTTATTTTGGCTACTCTACAAAGAATGAAACAACTTTGTTTTCTGTTTAAAATCTTAAAACAACACTACTCAAAATGACACAAATTGAGCATACAGAAACTATGGAAATGGAAATAAATGGGGGCAAAAAAGTAGGGTCACCTTCTACTGCTGTTAGTTAGCTTAGACTGCATACTTTGTCAAAGCTGCTTTCATTTCTTGTCCCTATTACATTTATTTTCCCCTTTGCTACTTTTCATCTGTGCATTTGAAAACCTTTGTTGTTATAAGCTCACAGTTTTTCCAGCAGATAACCGACATTAATAGCAACATCATACCATATTGTGCATCACAATTCCTGAAATAAGGGATATCAAAAGGAATTGCCAGCGGCCCTTTACATAGTAAAGAGTATTTTGATTAGAAATAAACCACTTCTGACCAGTGCTAATCTGATCAGAACAAAAAAAACCACAAAACCACTACGTTTTCAAGCTGTGTAACTGTTTCATGGATGTCAACAATATTTTATTATCTTGATAGTGAAACTTGGAAGCTAAACACTGTACAAATATTTCATAGTTTTTTAATTTTGCTTTAGAGTTTCACTTTTGTTTTCATTTTTATTGTCAGTGTTCCAAGCCTTGAAAACTTTTGGGACATTTATCAAGTCCAATTCTAGTTTGTTGCTTGTGAAGTGAGGCAAGGTTGTTGAAATTTGAGAGATTCAGCTAAGAAATTGATTCTATCTAGAAGAACATCCCTTTCAACTGGAATCTAACAGTCTGTGATGATTTCCCACTCCCCAGTTCTGAGTTAGTATAATACTGGTTGTGTCACTCCTATAGGCTCCACTAAGAGTCATCTGTACATGACACATTAGTTACTGTTTCATTCCTTCTTAGTAGTGTGGCCCTTAGGATGCTAATTAAGGAGTTCATCACTTCCAGGCATGGATATCTGGGGTTTTTAACTAATTTTTTTCTTTTTCTTTTTTTTTTTCTGAGAAAGTAAAACAATATATATGCAGTGTCTCTGCAATCACTTGACAGAGAGTCATGTTCATTCATTATGATCCTAGTTAATAAAGCTTATATCAGAGCTGTCCTAAATTGCACTTGCATTATTTAACATTTGGAACTGACATTGTCTTCTAAAGAACATATTCACGGGTACGATTTAAATTACTCAGTTTGAAAATCAAATTATTTCAGCAATTTCTCATTTCCTCTCCTTCCAAAGAGACTCTTTTATTCACATAAATGAATTATACTTGTCTATACTGAAAAGCATAATTCTCACAGAGAATACAATATTCTATTCTTAAGTAAATTTGTTGGAATCTAAAACATGATCGATAATTTGTGGGGGTTTATTGTGTTCACACACCTTCAGTTTTATTTCTTTGTCTCATATTTATTCAGCCTTTAAATTCTAATAAGTTTCCTCCTATGAAAGAGATAAAGAGCCAGAACAAAGAAATAAAGTATCACTTCAAAAGCTACCTGTGATATTTTTAGGCAAAGCAAAGCATTTGAAGTTTTAATAGCATAATGATCTTTAGTAGACACCAGCAATATAGTTTGTAAGCTGGAGTGACAAGATAGAATTTGGAAGACATCTTGTCTATGATAGTTTCATGTAGGTAAGATAATTTACAGCCTTTGAGATTATTTTCTTAATTTGAAAGAGATCGATAGAGTCACTTGGATTACTACACAATATTTACACTGAAAGTATGGCTATTACAGCACTTAATATTCTGTTTATCAAATTCTAGTCACCTTTTAATAAGAAGTTCCATGAAAACAGGATTGGTTATATGGAGAAAGCAAGGCTGGGGTTGTTGACAAAAATAAAACATAGTATATGGATTACTACCTGTCAGTGATGCCGCTTGTACCTAATTCACATTGTTATTTCCTTTACACACGCATTTACAAAGATTTTTCTCTGCTTTCCTTATTAAAACAGACTTATTTTACTTAGACTAGGTATCCTGGAAGAAAAGTAAGTTGTAGATATTGTTCTAGTGCCTGCTGCTGCTGCAGTTGTTACTGCTGCAATTACTGCTGCAGTTTTGGCTTTTAGCCAGCAAAATTTCTTGAAGGCTGCGTTGAAGTTGCCATGGGCACCATAAGATGATATATGAATGAATCACTAAATGGTCTTTTGGTCACGTTCAGATATTCTGTGAAGGAAAGGTGAGGCCAGACTTTAACAAGGGCTTTGTAAAAATATTTTAAAACGAACTAGTAAAATGCAAGATGTTCTTCCAAACTGTCAAACACAACACGACCTTACTAACAAAAGTTTCCACCTCGTATTATCTTAAAAAATCACTGCTAGAAAACTACTAACTAGAAGAGAATACATGAGAAAAAATGAGTCCAGACACAAAATCAGAAAATAAAGGTCATGAGAGAAAAGCATTAATGTTACTAATATCACTGCAAACCATCTTGGCACCATAACCGATATGATGATAATTTTATTTATGTGATCACAGATTTCACTTATCTTACTTGGTGCTACTTATAATCTCAAAGTTTATACTCAGTATGCTATTCTTCCTCTCTTTTGTTTGCTCACCTATGTCTATTTCTGTTTCAAATGTCTCAAAAGGTAAGGCTTCAAGTAACTTATTTTACTGGAAAATGCTCTACAAGGTCAAATGGAAGGGGTGGAAAGGATATTCACTTATTAACAAGATGTCTTCTGACATAGCTGATATATGAACATTGCTCAGGCAGTTAATTGTTAAAGAGATTAAAATTCCTTGAGTTCCACATACTATAATCAGTCTAGATTGCAGATTTCAACCTTGTTGAATGTTCCATCCCCAAGACTAAACTGGTATCTTTTGTTTATCAGAGAGATCATTTTTTTGTTAATGATAAGGAAATGCATTTGTAAAGACTTTGAGACAATATTATCTCAAAGTTCAATTTCAGCCTCTAAGTTGATGCAGTATTCCCAGGGTAGCAAGAAGAATCAATATATTTTTGCAAACAAAAGTGAAGAAAGATGCTGATAAATAAAGACCAATACAGTATTTTTCTAAAATAACAATGCATTAAAATTACTTTTGCAAAATAACTTATTTCAGAATTTAGATTCATTCCTTGGATCATCACCATTTGTTAAAATTAGACTCAAGTATTTTAATTTCCATATATCTAATTGCAACATATTCACTGTCTTGCTCTGCTGATGTTAATATTCTGAAATACTTTAGTTTCCTGTTTTACATTTAACTGTTCCAATAACTGTGTTGGGTTAGTGTAAGGTCTGTTAAAAGTGCATGATAAATCTACTTTTTTTATTTATAGATTATGATTACTTGCAAAACTGTGCAAAAAGATATTGGAAAATAGAGCTATCTCGATGACCTATTAATTGCAAGGCTCCGGGAAGTTCAGAGCACTCCTACTCCTTCCTACTCATTACCACTTAGGCAGCCAAAATCCCACGTGCCACATGCACAAGTCAGCGATGAACTCAAATGTGATTCACTTAGGTACTTTCAAATAACTTTCTGCACATTCAATCACCATTTTTATAGAAGTATTAAATGCTTATAAAAATTCAGGAACAACAAATAAATAAATCAACATTTAAGCAAAAAAGTAAGATGAAATAAAAAGAGATGCATAAAATATTATGTAAAACTTAATTGTTTGAATTAATATTACCTAAAAGTATAATGAATAAAGACATTAAGGTATTTTTTTGAATGCTTAGAGTGTATGAAACCCTAAGTAGGACCTTCTATCTTTTACTTTACAGTGCAATTTGAAATGCTTTGTATGTAATCTAAATATTTTAAGGAAGAAAAAAGTGAAAATTTCTTCTAAAAAAATTAAAATTCACCCAATATTGGACTGTGATATACAACTAAACAAAGCAATCTTTTACAAACAGATAAACAGTGCAAAGAATTACTATTTATTCATGTATTATTAAAGACTCCAAGGATTGAATATCAGTGGCCTTAATTATCCTACTTCAAGGACAGTTAGGTAGGATTCTAGTTCTAGTATGTTAATTAAATAATTATAATAATTATAATTTCTTGAGAATGTTTCTGTCTTTGTTGTTGAAATACAGAAAAAGAAGTAGCACAGCATTGTGCAAAACAACTCTAAAAAAAATTTGAAGTCAAGGAAGACTCAGAAGGTTACAAGTCTAGAACAAGTCAACAGTATTAGAGAAGAAGGTATCATCCATTAAAAAAATAAAAGTAGAAATTCTGTGATGATCATTTCTGATCTAACCTACTATACTTTTGTTTTAGAAAGGTACGTATTTTTTGAGGACAGGTGGTTTAAGACAGAAATTGAGAAATAAGTCAGCAGAAACCAAACTGTGGTGAATATTTTTTAAAAGTTTTAAATAATACACTTCCAGGAAACAAAGACACAGTGTAGACTGACTCTTTAGAGATTTAGGCAACCCATGATGCATTGCAGGTCCTCTCATACTACTTGCTGAACAAATAAAGGTAGTTAATGAACTTGTCAACACCTACTATGTAAACACAATTAAGTCCTGTGAACAAGGTGTCACCAAATTAAGGAGTTATATTTAGCTGGGTGTCTTAAATTAATATTTTAATTATCCTGGAATATGACTCTCCCAGAAAATTGTTGTGTTTTGTAAATATGAACAGCAATGCTTTCAACACAGAAGCCATGGATTAGCATTCTAACACTTGCAACACTCATTATTTCAGTAATATGCTTTGCAAATAGGCCTCAGGTGTGTAACCCATTTTTCTGCTCCAAAATATTCATATTTTGAGATCTTCCCTTTTATTTAACACCACAATAGAAAAGGTAAAGCTACAAGCCATTTCTAAGACTGGGCAGAATCCAAGCATATTTTCTTAAAATTTACATTTGAATCTGTTTTTCACTTCATATTTGGATCAAGTACTGACTCATTTGATCAAGTCACTACTGGAAGTCTGTAGCAGAGCCAGGATGCAAATTTACCAAGAACCACAATTTTTCCCAATTCCAGCCTGATCACAAGTATGTTTCTTTCTTTGCTTATTTACTTATTACCTTATAACTTTCTCCATGTCTGATTCATAGTAGAATGTCAGAGGGAGGCATTAACTCTGTTTTTATAAAAGCCATATCTGCTTCTGCTTCTGTCAGCTCTGATACAATTGCAATATGTGGGGATTACAGCTACACTACAATCTAAGGCAATCAACAATGTTTCTTTCTTATACTCTCAGTCCTCTGCTCTGGCTGCAGTTGTGCAGGGTTTTTTTCTTCTTAAATCTTTTATCCCAGAGGCACTAACACTGTTGCTGATGGGCTTGGCTGTGGCCAGCAGTGGGTCTGTCTTGGAGCCAGCTGGCATTGTCTCCGTTGGACATGGGGGAAGCGTCTGGCAGCTTTTCATAAAAGCTGTCCCTGCAACAAGCATCATCTCCACCTCTTACCTTGCTGCCATAACTTTGCCACATAAACCTAATAAACAGAAATTTTAAAAGACCTCCTTCTACAGCAAGGAGGAAACTAGGAAAGGTATCTCTCAGTGCCCAGAAAGTAGTAGATGCCTTCATGTAAAGAACAGAATCCCACTCTAAATATCTCATTTTGGGGTAGGCTCAACTAAGTTTCATGCCGTCTATTGTCACCCTACTGATCCTGATGGATGCTTGGACACTAAGCGTGGACTCACCTACAGTGTCTTAAATCTGGACTATATATAACCACCGAAGACATCACATGTAGATCTATTTCAAATACCTTCAAATATATTTGAAATGTATTTCAAATAGGCAACCTTTTAGAGAAGAGTTTCTGCATCCTCCTGTCCTTCGACTTCTTTCCCTTGTAAGAACTCACCAGAATGCTTCCCAAGGGTAGAACTGAGCTGCCAATATAGAGGGTTTTTTCTCTTTTTGTTTTTGGTGACCTTCAGTGTTTCACCTGACCGTACTAGGATTAGATGAAAAGTCATGAGTTTGTCAGAAAGTCATTGTTGTATTTGTCCAACTTACATGAATATCCTTGATATCTTAAGAGACCTCAAACGACACTAGACATCTACGTGTGGACTGCTGAATCCTGCCCTTACTTTCAGTCTTACCTCTTTACTTCATTACTCTGGTATGATAAGATTCTTGTGTAGCTTACATTGCTTTTATATATGTGCATGGCCCTAAATCCACGTCATAGTTTCATAAACATTTCTAAATATTCACACTGGAAACTTAGGGCTGCATGCTTTTTCTTACATTTTCTTATAATTATAATAATACGGCTTTTCAATACTAAACATATATTTTAACATTTTGAAACTATTACCAGTTGTCTAGTACATGAATTATTAGCTAGTCTTTATTACAATATTCACTGTTATCTAATTAGAGGTAGTTTTACCCTCAAGAGCATATCCCCCCGTGACAAAAAGCCATAGAAAAATAAAGAGCTTTTTTATTTATGGACAAAATACTGTGTATTGTCTAGATGAATTTCTCTTTCTAACAAACTTTTTTCTTGCTTCTTAGTAAGCAATGGGATATACTGGGTAAATAATGATGAGTAAGGAAAAGATCTCAAGAAAACAATGAACTGATCTTGCTTAATTTAAAGAAGCAACTAGTCAAATGACATATGAAAAACACACACTAAATAATGTTATTGAGAAAGCTAGTTAGAAATGTTTAATTTCATTCCATAAAGGTAAAGGAAGAAAGGATAATTCATATTAATGGAAATGAAAGCTGCTAAAAGCAAGTAAAACTCATAATCTTTTGGGTAGAATTTATTACTCTAATTATAATCAATATCTTGTCAGGATTAAAAGAATTTTACAGGGACTACAGAAATATTACAATAAATTTTTTATAAAGAAAAAAACTTCAAGTTAATTTCAAAAGCCCTTTTACAAATGAGATATTAGTCTATGCCAAACATGGAAAGAGTGCCATGTGAACTATAGGCACCCTTACAAAGTGATAGGGAATAACAATGCTCCCTCACACTCCTTTCAACTGAGAAAGTAGATTTTTACATTGCCTTGAATATGCCAGGCTGAAATCTCTAAGTAGTGCAGCAGCCGTCATGAAATGTTATCAGCTTTCTAGCAAAACATTTCTACCTTAAAATAAGGAGAATCAGGGGCGAACTGAATCTCAGGAGGCTGACTTTTTTTTAATTTGCTTGCTCTATACTTTGTCTAGGGTAAAAAAATCAACCTCTTATTATTATTACCCCTAGTAATGTTTAGGAGAATGCATTTTACTCCATACTGTGATGCATTGTCATAAATTTTCAGAGGACAGTTGCAGTTGCTCAAGATATAACAAAACCACTTATATTGTAATGCAAGGGGAAAGTTAACTTTTGCCTCTCAAAATATGAGAAGGAAAAAAAATCCTTCAAAATTTTTTTTAAAAAATGACAATTATCTGAAGTATGACTTTAAAAACTATTATGAACTAACACCATTATGACATTAAATTTTTAATGATTTGTCACTTTCATGGGCCTGAACTTTTTATTAATGCATGCTTGTAGCATTTCTTCCACGACAAAATTTCTCTGCTTCTTGGGGTTTCTGATTTAATAACAGAAATAAATATTTCTAATTATAATAATGTGGTTTATTTTTAAATTTTATACTTTACATATTCCAGAAATCCTTTTCTGATCCACTTTTTAGGTAACCAGCCATTGTTAGATGTTTTCATCCTCCTGTAAGTTGATTTCTCATCCCATTAACAACAAATGTTTTACCCTAAAATGGGTCATGCTAAGACCACAATTATATGGTTTTGATGTTTAGTTATTATTGGTATTATTATTTTTATAATCTGCAAAATAATAATAAATTAAAGATAAATTTAATACTTCCATTTGAATCTCTTTCAATTGTGTTTCTCAGTGGAAAACCCAAGTGTTTTTAAACATTTCATATTAAGGCTAAGAAAAGTGTCATGTTAGGAGTTGCTATGAGAAACTGTGATAAAAGAAACATATGGTACTTTTGCAACTCAGAATGCCCCTTTGACTGCCCTGGGCTAAAACTAGTAAATGTATAACAAAAATAAAGATTAAGAGAAAGTGTAGTTAGCTTACTGATGTACCATTTTTAACGGAGTTTTTCAAAACTCTATGACATATCATAAAACTAAATAGGCAGATAACACTAACTTGATCAGAGACAAAAACTGACAGCTGTATTACGAATTTTATTCCTAACATGATTTGGTTTTTTGGGTTTTGGTGGGGTTTTTTTGAGATACTACCTTGATCATGGTACTAATCCACCGTTCCCATGGAAAAGAAATCCTGGTACAAATAGGAGTTGCAGTACATGCAAATAAGTCTTCCAGTCTAGAATCAGGTGATATGGTAAAACATATCAAACCATATGTTGACCCTAGAGTACCAATGGGGCCTAAGCTACCTATCATCAGCAGTAATATGTCCCTCTAGTCAACAAGAAAGAAACAATTTTTAACTCTGCTTACCTTTTTTTACTTTTAGAGTTATACAACTTTTTTACTTGCTTGATCTTGTCTCTTGATGAATGTTCCTTACTTAAGCCACTCTCAGGATTCTCTGCTTCTCAATTAAATTTCAGATTACCAAGATCAGTCAGATTTGCCCATAATGACATAAAGGGGACCATACATAAAATTAATTAGGGGCATTCAGTTTTAAAATAGACAAAATTTTACTCCAATTTATCTTCTGCTCACAACTTCCCATTAAAACTTTTGAGCCTTCATGAATAAAACCCTGAAATAAATAGTTCAAAAATTCTGGGACATCAACAAATTTCAGCAGCCACACATGAACATACATGGATATTTTCACATAGTGTGCTAGTGAAATAAGATCAAAGTCCTTTGAAACTTCTCAGTTATCTATCTGGTTCTTTTCTCAATTAGGCCAACATAAGATCTTCAAACTGAATGTTTGGATGCTGCCATATACAGTGGTTATATTTGTCCCCCACGTGCCTACAGCTCTAATTGTGAGTATGTACAACAACTCTAAAATGAAGAGTCTAGTACACTTTTTAGATCTTCTGAATAAACTAAATACAAAGATAATCACCAGGCTCCTCTACCTCCTATGTCATATATCTAGACTCTGCAAACATGCTCTACATGTGCTGCAATGAAATATATAAACATTTACAAAAACATGTTCATTTAAAAAGATTATTGGAGTAGACTGTCTGCACCCTCAGTGTTCAAAGAGGCTTTAATTGTCCTTATCCAGCTCAGTGTGAAGTCTCCACCTACTCCAATAACAGCCAGGATGTGAAATTCAATTCTCTATAATCTGAGGTGTCCAACTTAGCTGTACATGTCTACATTTGAGCTGACTGACCTGGCTTTTTTAATAATCGGTAGAAGTCTGGAGTATGATTCAGTTCCTTAACCACAATGTCTTGTGCTATTTGAGAGGTACTGGAGGATCCCTGAGTCACTTTCTACTTTTGAAAGGCATGGGACCTCTTTAAAATCTGTGATAGGTAAAAATTACTAATTCTATTTCCCTTGTGTTTTGTCTTAAATGTAGCTAGACTCACCACAAAAGTACTCTTGTTTTAAATAATCCTGTCTTATCATGTATCATATAGGCAGCTTTCATGCTTAAATGAAAATTCACATAGTACTTAAAAGGTCAGTATTATGATATGAACTTGTGAAAATTTGTATCAGTACCTTCCTAGAGATATCTTTTCACCCAGACCCGAGTGGTGGAACAGTCATTCCCCTGTACAAGCCTCACACTGATTACTGATATTTAGATCCCTCTTCTGCAAGGCAAGACTTGAGCTGGACTCCCTATGGGTTGATTTTGTCTCACTATATTTGATTGCTTTAAATGTTATTTTAATCACCAATACAAATTATACCTTAAAACAATGAACTGGATGCTGCTCAGTTGTTTCTAGGCTTTTAAAGATCTAGTTTTTAGAACAGAAGAAAAGGGCTTGCATCTTGCTGCTGCACTAGGTTGGTTTACAGACAACCCAAGAACACCGCTTACTGTGGGCCGGCTGAACTGCATCCCATTTGGCACAGGTTCTGGAGACTACAGACAAAGTTGGTCAGACAGCAGGTGTCCATCAGCTTTTTTTTTTATTCATACTGTCTTTATGTGTCTGTATTTTCTAAATTACTATAGAGATTTTAGCCCCTCTTGCGCTGAAGTCTTGTAAAAACATTTTCTCTTTGTGGTACAGTGTATAACTTGTTTCATGCTGAGACAGAAACACAAGGAGAAAATTGCTTCCAGCAATATGTTTCCACTTCAGACCCCTCAAGTGTTTGTTGATTTAGGCCTATCTATACTAAAATGTAAAAAAAAAAAAGAAAAGAAGGTAGATTTAGCTTTTTTATTATTTTATTTTTCTGTTTGAAGTAGATTTAATTTGCTCCAGTGGTTAAGGTAAAGGTGAAGATGAAAACAAAAACTGTTTTATAAAAGTAGTTCAAAAATTATCTGGATGATAAGTAGAATTTCAAAAGTATGTAGTTTAGACTCTGAATTTTTGGGATCAGAATAAGCAGTTGTAACATTAAATAAAGAGTTGACAAATATTTAAAATTTTATTCCTTTTTCAATCAATACTTTCTTTTTTTTTTAAATAAATTCAGGTAGTTAAATAAGGGACTAATTTTTCTATTTCCCCTCATGTACTGAATGTCTATTTTGTTCATCCAACATATTGCCAAGTAACAGATTCAGATAGCAATATTCACGTCTAGAGAGGCAAAGCAAGTTACAGAACAGCAACCAGGGAAAGCTATAGAACTTGACCCAGTGTACATAATTTTGAAATAAAAGTCTAAATATTTGCGACTGAGTTGCCAAACACTTTAGATGGGCAATTCAAAGTTCTCTGGAGCTGTTATTCCACAACTAATTAGTTTCTGCAGTGAAAAGAGTATAGTTTTCTTCTGCCAAATACAGTGTTTCTGCAGCATCTGATGGTATTGACATTACCAATTAGATACCATTCTAACACACTTGCAATTCACCCATATGTCCAGTAGGCCTCTGTTACACTTGCCCAAATCAATAATTAATCAAGACTGCATCATTTTCAATAAAGTTCTCTTGCTTTTTCAATCAGAAAGCAGTAAAGATATGTCAAAGTTTAATCTACAGTGTATTCTTTGAAATGACACAAAAAAAGTTGTTTCTTTTGATAACAATGTTTTCTCTCTCTGTTTTTAACACTGTCGACACTGTTTTCTACTAGGTCCAAGGTTAAGGATTCCTATACAGAGCAGATTATGTTTTGACATTTACAGTAGTGTAATCAGTCTGCATCTTACCAAAGAACAATTGTGTAATAGTCATGTCCAAAGAAGAGCGAGGAAGCTGGTGAAGGGTCTGAAGCACAGGTTTCATGAGGAGCTGGGGTTGTTTAGCCTGGAGAAAAGGAGCCTGAGAAGAGACCTTATCACTCTCTAACTTCACCTGAAAGGAAGTTGTAGCAAGGTGGGGGCTGGTCTCTTCTCCCAGGTAACAAGTGACCGTATGAGAGGAAATGACCTCAAGCTGCATCAGGGGAGGTTTAGATCGACTATTAGGAAAAGTTTCTCCACCAGAAGAGTTATATAGCATTGGAACAGGCTACTCAGGGAATTAGTTGAGTCACCATCCCTGGATATATTTAAAAGACATGTAGATGTGGCACTTAGGGACATTGTTCAGTGGTAGACTGGGCAATATCAGGTTTATAGTTGCACTCAATGATGTTAAAAGTTTTTTCCAACCTCGATGGTCCTATAATTCAATGATAGTTGTTCCTGAGAGAGTTAAGATTGTGAAGATATTCTGACAAATAATTCTTTCATTTTTCATCGTGAGTGCTCAACATCAGTTACAGTTCAGCTGGAATAGGTTGTACAGAGAGTTTGTAGATTCACTGTTAGTGGAGATTTTCAAACCGCAGCTGGGCCTGACTCTGAAAAACCTGGTTGAACTGCAAAGTTAGTCATGAGGGGAAAAGGAGGGGCAGGCACTGATCTGTTCTCTATGATGACCAGTGACAGGACCTGAGGGAATGGCCTGAAGTTCCAGGGGAGGTTTAGGTTTAGGTTGGATATTAGAAAAATGTTCTTCAGCTAGAGGGTGGCTAGTGATGGACTCTCCAGGGAAATGGTCACAGAAGCACTGACAGAGTTCAAGAAACTTTGGTTAGGAATTTGGATCAAATGACCTCAGAACATATCTTCGAGACCAAACTAATTGTATTATTCTATTCTATCTTAGAAATCAGAGCAAAATCACACTATTATGTAAGAACTTACAAAAAATGTTTCATTCTTACTATTAACCCTTTAAGGTAATATTAGAAGAAATTTAATTTTTTTCCTTTCATTTTTTCCTCAACTTTTTTGCTTTATCCAAAGTAGATCTAAGGTCTGTATGCTTGTGATAGAGTTCAAATCCCAGCCACAGAAACTCACTCATATTTGAAAAGAAAGTTCATCTCTAGTCTAAACCTAAAATTCTGATTATCCCAACTGCTGTAATGTGAAGAGAGAAACCAGTGAACTTTGTATTTTTTGCTTAAAATCCAAATGCAGATTCTGTACCTGATACTTATTGCTTTGTAAACAAATATATTTTAAAATATTTTATCTTTAAATAGAAACTTAAATATGTAAGAGAGGAGGTAAAGAAAGATTAAGTCCTATGAGTGTTTATATTATTGAGATGGAGAAGCAATTCCACACTTCACTCAAGCCTTTTCTACTAAACATAACAGTTCTTTCAGCATCACTTTTTGTAGGATAGACTGAATTCCAGAATGATTCCCTGAAATCCGTCTTTGTCATCAGGGAGTGATGAAAAATCTTGTGTGTGCATTTGTGTACAAATATGTACAGATTGTGTACACTTGTATGAGTGTTTGTGTACAGCTGTCTACATTTGAAAAGATTAGATCTTCCAGCTTTAGCACTCTTTTTGTTATGTTACATGACAATTGGGAATTTGAATGTAAGAATAATATTTTATATTGGTAGATATGAAAATTTTTAACAGTTGCCAGAGATAAATAAATCAAGTAAATCAGAGTGAAATCTCCAGATTCAAGTAATGTATAGCTATAGATTAGGTGTTTATACAAAATTTTATCAGTTATTTTAATAGAGCAAGGCAATATTCAGAGAGGACGTAGTTCTATGAAGCTTTGCACTCTAAAAGAGGTTGCAGAATTCTAAACTGTCATGGAGACATTCAGTCTTATGTGTGGAAGTGACTGCCTTGTAGGAGAGACCATAGGCTAGAATTTTTCCACAGCTCTGTCCCTGCTACTCAGATCTTTGTGGTGGATTAAAACTTCTAATACTAAACAAATATTCCTATATAATATTTCCAGTCAGTTTTAGAAACTACAATAAGATGGGCATTTTCAAGAGATTGATCTGTCTTAACATTAGATATACTTAAGTGTGAGCTAATCACTTTTATTTTCTGTTATATCACTTAACTGCAGACTTCTAATATATAGAAAAGTAGTAAAAAATTCAATTACCTCTACCATCTGTGGTGTGAAGGAGGAACTTCTGAATGGTAACCTATCTTAATCCAAAGACAGTTAAAGATTTTTGTCTCTGGTGGTACCTATTTCTTGCATAAATTAGGAGAGGAACTAGTATGGGGCTTTGTTTTCTGCTGCAAACAGTGTTGACAACACAGAGTTGTTTTAGTTATCGCTGAGCAGTGCTTAGACAGCCAAGGCCTTTTCTGTTCCTCATACTGCCACACCAGTGAGGAGACTGGGGGTGCACAAGAAGCTGTGAGGGAACACAGCTGAGACAGCTGATCTCAACTCACCACAGGGATATTCCATGTCATATGATGTCATGGTCAGCAGTATAACTGGTAGGTGGAGACTGGTAGTGGCTGCCATTGCTCCAGTACTGGCCAGGCATTGGTTTGCTGGTGGTGAGCAATTGCTTTCTTTTGCATCTCTGGGTTTTATTTTCCTCTCTCTTCATTGGCTTTCTTACTTCAGATTTTTTCTTTTATCTTTTTTATTTTTTTCTCCTTTCTTAAACTTTTTTTTCTCAACCCTCGAGTTTTCTAACTTCTACACTTCTGATTCTCCCCCATCTTATTGTGGGCAGTACTGAGCAAGCAGTTGTGTGGTGCTTAGATATTGGCTGTGGTTAAACCACTACATGTGCAAAGTGAAGACATTGATTGTTCCATAGATCCATAATATTTAGAGTTAAGGGTGGATGCCTGAGTTGAAACAGGGGAAGTTAGCCACATGCAAGGGTATGTTGAAATTGTCAGCTCAAAGACTCTGCAAGGAGAAAGTTGCATTTAGTGATGAAAACAGATTATTCTGTCTGTAACTAGCATTAGAGAGTCTTACCCTTTTGATACCAGATGCATATTATTTTCGTTTATACAGCACCATGAATTATTTTCTTTCAATTTCTTGAACAGTTCAAAGCCATATAGCATGCATATGTCTTTTTTTAGTCTTTGAACTTTTTCGAAAGCTATTTTGGACTGTCATTATCTTTCCCTGTCAAAACTGTCAAGTTGCATTAAAAATGAAACAACACATTTCCTTAGAAATATGGTACTTGTTGTTATGAAAAGGGAACAACTTGACCTTACTAATGGGTCAGCAAGAGCGTTATCTGAGTGTTTTCAGATATGGAAATGTACAGAATATTTGTTATGACCTTTTCAGATTTCAGGTTCATATTATTGGTTGAGATCACAAATCAAGAAATATAGAAATTTAACAGAAGTAAGAAAAGAATCATATTTGTATCTGAAGTTTAAAAGAAAGTAAATTGCTTAACCAGTTAAGGTCACCACCTATGTATCTGTATTTGATGAAATGGTAAATTAGCTTTTAGTAGTGAGCCACCTGAGAAAATACTTCTTGCTTTTTCAGTTTGCTTCACTATTGAAGTTCCCCTACATTATTAGTGGAAAGAAGAGGCATGATTAAGAGCTTAAAAGAGGAAAGTTTATTTTCTTCTTTCGATCTACAGCTAGAAACACTGTGGAAAAGTCATGGAATTATTTATATTAGAAAGTTATAAATGTGTTTTTAATGGAAAAAATAAAGAGCATGTCTCTATGTTGCTGTGCCTTTTTAGGCAGTGGAGTCTAGCTTATTCTTCAGCAGGTGTTACATATGCAAAACTTGTATCTGAAGCATAGCTTTTATTCCATTTTAGACTCACGGAAAGAAAAGTAATTAATCATATAAACAATGAATTTCCAGTCTTCTTTTTGCTTCAGCAGTAAACAGTTAATGATGCAAACTAGTCTTTCAAAACAGATCATGAGCAAGGAAAGCATTTTGCATATGGTGTGCATTAAAGAGTATGTTACATGCATATGTTGATGTACATATATACAGACATACATATATAACATATTATAGAATATGTTTAATATATATGTACATACACACCTATATGGAAAAGACCTTTAAGATCATATGAAGAAAAGGTAAAAATATGTCATGTTATTAAGCTTAAGAAGGGGCTGCTGCTCTGTTGTTCAGTCCAGGTATGAGAAACAGAAATAGGAGAGGAGTGACTTTTTTCAGAGCTGTAGTTGAAGCAATGCAACACACCCACCTGTATTAGGCCTTACTTTACAAGGTCAAAATGCTCATGCTGAAGTCAGTAGATAATACACTGGGCACTTGCAGGGGTGGAGTGGAGCTGTGCTCATTCAGTGTATAATTATAGTGAATAAAGAATGACTCTTTCAAATCTGACATGTATTCCTCCTTGAGTGTCTGATATGCATAACCCTAGGATGATGGATAGTACACTGGCTATAGTTGACTATATTGACAAGGCAAAAAATATCGAAGAAAGACAAATTTCAAATGTAAGTCTCCACCCAGTTTTCTGAGACAAGATTCTCTTCTGAAAATCTATCTTTATTTTCCAATTTTATTTTTTAATAAAATAATTCTACGTTTCTATATTAAACTGTCAGTGTCACAGAGAGGTAATTCAAATATATTTTATATGCCTACAATCTGTTCATTGGCTTGTTATATGTTTTATCTGTGTTATTCTGCCCCAAATACTAAAAAGTAAGTGTGCACTGCTTAAGTTTATTATGATTTTAGTGCAGCTCTTTTTCTCTTTTTCTTCTGTCCTTGTCTTTCATAATATTAGATTACATATCATAGAAATGATTTTTTATTTTTAAAATGCAATGTTCATTTAAAAACCAAAATGTACTCAAGATAGTTGAGAAAGGCAATGTCATAACAAGGGCTATAAAGAATCTTTACCTGCACACAAGAATTTCCTTCTCTGAATTAAAGACTTGTGTTTCTTTCCTTGATTCTGCCTCCCTGTTGAATCTTCTGCTGTTACTGAAGCATCAGCTGTTTTCTTGCTTATTTGTGCTACAAGTATATAACGACAGCTGTTCAGACGGTGATTATAGTACTCTACTGCAAAATTGTGATGAATAATCAGTAGAGCAGACTGAAAACCAGAAAAAGGTACTATGACAATGCTGCTGGTTTTTGTGTTGATTTTTTTTTAATTTAGGTTTGAAGAAAACTAACCTCCTCAGACTGGAAATAACAACTATTGTAAATGTAGCAGCCATTTTAGCATACAGCACTAGGACTTGATTCTAAGACTCGAGTAAGTTTTCTGAAAAATTCTTGATAACAGTGATGTTTTTAAAAATTATATATTTGTCTTATGAAATTAAAACCATTTCTGTTCTTTGCATCATTACTGTGGAATAAATATTCTGGACCAAATTATTTATACTATCAGAGATAGGTTTTCTACTCTAAAACAAACCTCGTCCTGTAGAAGGCCTAATTAGGTTGTGCATACAAAAAACAAATAAAACAAGTAAATTACAAGACTGTATAAAAATATAATTCTGAATTAAAATGAATGTATAATTTTGATTTAGCCTAGTTCCTTAAGTAAACAAATTTTATAGACTAAGGAATGGATTGAAGGTATATGCCTACCTGTAAAATATGTTCATTTACATCACCCTGGAAAAGAAAAAACAACTTCTGGATTTAGAAAAATTTAAATGAGGTTAAAAAGTATTGAAGTAAAATAATTGTCTATGATTTTATAAAGAACAGCTTGCCAACAAGGAGATGGGCAATTTTGTTTCTAATATATTTTTTTTTATTATTTTAACAGTTGAGTATGTTGATGTATTCTTTGAAAGTATGTTGGAAGTTTACATGGAGATAACTCAAATTTAGAATATGGTCACATGGACAAGTTTGACACCTTTAAATTTTCTTGAAGTTAATTTTCCTTATGTAAGAAGCATTCTTAAAGCCAGTCTGACAATTTTTTGAAAGTAACGTACAAGAAGTGGTTTTTAGTCTTTTGTTGAAAAGCTGAAAAGATCAGTGCAAGTTTCCAAAAGCACAGTGATCATTATAAATTAAAAAACCACTAATTTGTTAAATAAATCACTGATTTATGATATATGGAGGTGTCTTTTTTAAGGAGCATGCCAGTAAGTTAGATTGTGATACAGAAACATCTCTGATGAAATAAATAGTAGACACAATTGCAAATAAGGTAATAGAAGAGGATGAGATGGCTTCTACTGACAAATAGAAGTCCTTCCAGAAATATTTTTGTCTAAAACATTCTAAAGCAATAGACAATGATAATGATAAGTTATTAGGTAATGGATAAAAAAGAGGGAGAGTTCTAGATGCTGGTTTATGATCTTGCTTGAAGCAAAGAGTTTCTTTAGTCCAAAGCAGTTGCAGAAACATAAGCGAGAACTCAAAAATGGGAACTAAGAGGGTTCCCAGCTTAATATACAAACAAGTATGATTCCATATTATTAATCGACAGATCTCAATAGGAAGGAATTCTAGTACACAAACTTCACGGGTGAAAGCACAAGGAACAATGTACTAAATCCTGAAGCCAGATCAGAATAATCGTGAGATTCAAGCTCTAATCATATGCAGGTAAAAAGCTGGAACACCTGAGGCAAGTTCAGTTAGAAAAGAAACAAAGATATGTCAAACACTTTTACTGTTGACAGTTGTCCTTGAGTTGTTTATAATGACTCTTCACTATTCATTCTAGGTGATTGATCACCCAAGTCACAATAGTTTCTGAAGCCTCTTTTGGATTAATGAAACAATTCAAATAGAAGAAACAAAGAGTAATGAATAGTAAATATACTCCAACCTTTGGTTTAAAACTCATCAGGTGGTTAAATTCCTTCCTCAGACTGGCACAAAGAATTTAGCGAAGGTCACAGAAAGCCTACGACAAACTGGGACTGCTGCTCAGTTTTCAACTATGAGACATTTTACTTTTTATAAAGTTGCATGTCACAACCTTATGTGGCATTAAAACTGTATGCATCTTTTGATACCGAGATGTAAAATTAAACATTTTTTGTTGAGCTTGTTAAGTCTTCTAGTGTGGAAAACAGGTGAAGTCAAATACCAAAAACTACACATTGCTGCTGAAATTCCATATATATTTTAATTGTGGTGTCTTATTTCTTGGAAGACAAGTTGTTTATTGTAGCTTTCAAAATTATTTATACAAATATAAAAATAATTATAAAAATCTAATTTTAATGTCATGTAACTGTAATTCATTTATTATTTAAATTATTAGCTTGCTAGAGGGAATCTACTTGTCAAATTTCAGCTGAAATGAAGTGATATGTACAAAACTAAGTTGCTCTCCTTTTTACTGTGTGATTGCTCAAACGCATTGGGCCTGAAAGACTGATCATTTCCTGTCAAACTACAAACTACATTATAACTTCAGACTATAGTTGTTTGTATCATCTTTTATTAGTATGTAGAAAATTCCTGCTTGCTATCAGAAAGGAAAGTTCCTTGGAAATATTGAAATAATTGATCAACTAACTAGCATCTTTTATACAAAGTCATGGTTGCTGTTTAAAGTGGTACTTAGGCTTGAACAAATTATATTGTGTTACATAGAAATCATAAGTAATAGAGAAAATACAGTGACTACATATATTTTTTACATGAGAATTTTCTCGTCCTTTACCTGTCTCCTCTGCTTGTTAACTGTGTACACAAAACTCTGGACACAGAGTCAGAAAAAAAGGTAACATATAAACAGCCCATTAGCGGGAAATTAATGAATATAGTTAAGCATCTCTGTAGAACTCTTTACTTCCTCCCATAGCTCCCCTGGTCTCATGTTCCTAATTAGTTAAATCTAATATTCTTTGAAAGCGACTCAAATGTTTTTTTATTTGCCTGTACAAATGGTGTATTTGTACCACCAAACTGTATAGCTAATCAGTCAGCTGGATAAATAAGAATGGTAGCTTGTATAACTTTGTATCTATATCTTTTTTGAGCCACCAAATGGGAGAATTACTTTTCCTGCTTATATTATTATAGATGATTATTTACATTTCTTTTCTTATTTTGAAAGTTATAAATGCTTATGAAATGTAGCTATTTGAATTAACTTTATTTATTAAAAGACAAACAGAACAAAAAAAAACAAAAACAAAAACAAACCACCAAAATTTAAAATAAACAAACCAGCACACATCAAAAAAGAATCAAACTGTGGAAAATTGTGCACATCTGCCTTTATAGTAGAGGTGGACCTTTGTGAACTTCTCTGTGTACCTCAGTCTTTGTATTTCACTCTTCACTTACAGACATTTAGGTTATAAAATATCATGTCCATTACTTCCAAGGGCTATAAATTAAATTACTCAAACAAAATAAGATGGCATTCAATTATATACTCCCATATCCCTTCAGGAATCACCACAGTTACCATAATGTCATAATGGTTGATGTAGTTTATGAGGGAGTGTGAAAGACAGGACAGCACTTCACAGTAATTTCATTCAACAAGTTGTTTTCCCAGGGTGTCAGTTAGTCTTAATGTGGAGAAATTAGAGTATTCAGGGAGGTACAAAATGCTGCCTGGAGCTAGATGTGTTGCTCTTGGTCTGTTTGCTTTTTTTCAGCTGATGCTGCAGAGTAACAACAAATAAGTGAAAATTTGCATGCATTAAATCCAAGAAGGGAAAGGAAATCTCCTTGTCTGAAATAAATAAACAACTGACTGTATTCCCTGAGGACAGAACTCTTTTCTTTTTTTCTGTCAGTTTTTGTGTCAGAAAGGTAGGCACTTGATTTCAGCTACCTGAAAAGGTCAAGACATTAGGGAAGAAAAAGCTAAGTGTACTCCAATTCAGTGAGAAGAATCCTGAACTCTTTGATCCTACCTAAAATAAATCCCTGAATATAAAACTAATACTTCAAATCACTGATGTTAGTTTCGTTACCCTATGATTCCTTTGTTTTCTTTAGTTTAAGTATTCAAGTCCATGAAAGGTAAATCCCAAACTATTATGCTTCGGGTAGATGTACACTTTGGAAATAATTCTTTTTCCTGGAATTCTTAAAAAGGAAAATTATCCCAGATTTTTTTCTGAAGAATATTGACCTTTCTCTTTTTTCACTTAATTTTTGTCCAAAGGAAATAAAACTAACATGAAATGGGGGACTGGTCTAATCTTCATTTCTGGTGCTGATAAATCAGAAATAGTTTTTAAGATATTCAGGAAATGAGAAAAAAAAAATATATGCCAACAGAAGAAGTTTATGCAGCAGTGTCCGGTTTCTATTTTGTGAGTTTCTAGATTTTCTGTGAACAAGGTCACAGAACACCTGGAAAACTTTTAAGAAACTTGAGAACTTCTCTTGCTGTCAGGTAAGGATGAGGCAAAGGGAAACACAATGGGGCTGTCCCAAGAATTCTAACAAGCATAACCAGCTGCCCTAGATCCAGGGCACTGGGAGCCTTTATTGCAGGCTTCCTCATTAGGGAGAGTCAAGCACCCTTTAGCCAGTGCTCAGGAGAGGACTATTTATAAATCAGTTCCAGGACACACATCTGTGACAGATGAGTCAAAGAGCTAATCAACATTTAATTTTACAGTACAACTATCAGAGGTTGGGTAGAGCTCTGTCACCTGATGTGGTGAGAAGCGTAAAACCTCCACCTTTTTCAAGGTTACCCTAGCTAGCAATCCAGGTGGGATCAAGCTGGATTACACATCTGTTGTTTAATGGACTTGAGAAATTGTTATGCATCAGTAACTCTCACAATGGATGACTGTTGTATATGTTGATATTTTTCTACAGTTTATCTACCAGACGCAGGTAGACCTGTCATTCATCTATACAAATAAACTTAAAACACTAATAACTTAAAATGTAGTTTTTCTCATACTTTTGTTAATAATAGCTAATTTAAAATTTATTTTGGTTATAACAGATGAAGTATAGAAAAAACATGAAGTCATATTTTAATGCATTTATGACAGTAAGAGTTACACCGTAATTGAAAAAAAAAGAGTAATTCTCTTTGCATTCTCAATACTGTTGTACTGAGGCCATGAATGTAGTATAGAACACCTATAGTGTGAAGACTCTGGGGAAAAATTTATTTGAGATAATTGTTGTAGTTTTATTTTTTTTCCTAATGGAATAGCAAGCAGAGTTTATAGAGATGTGAGATGGCAGATTTGAAAGTCTTTTTCATTACTATAAAAAATCTGGGAAAGCAAAAGAATTATTCTGTAGTTCAAAATATCAAGAAATGTGGATGACAAGAATGATCTTTTTTTACTTTAAGATATAAATGTTTAAAAGATATTCACTGTATTTTCCAGATACTGAAATCTCTTTCACTCCAACTTCACGTACTCAAGAATGCTAGTAACTTTAAACTTTTCTTGTTATTATTTTCCATCATGTGTAAGATTTTCAGCATGTATTAGATTTTCTCATCATATGTAAGAACCAACAATATTTTATTCAGAATTTTCAGTTCTTAACTCTGTCTTGGAACCTAAACCTTACGCGTCACAGCCCTGAACTTGTGGGTGCCTTAATTTTGCAAATAGAGCAGTGCGTGCTCCATATGGAAACAGTGAATTTCACAGTTGAAGCTCATATACTGTTCTGCCTTTCATCTACTAAATATAAAAGCTGTCAGAGTGTCTAACAGAAATATTTCTGTCAATACATAGAAGGGAAAAGTCAATATTAAGTTAAAATGAAAGGAATTTCACTTGTAGGGAAAACAAAACAGGATATGTAAGTGGGAGCGAGTGCAATCAGTAATGCTTACATCTACATAATTTGATTAAAAACTGTTAGTTCTGAAGAGACACAACCCAAAGAAATTATTCCAAAAAGTTAGGATGAAGAAGTACTCTTCTGAGAAGACACAAGTATCATTTTGATGATGTTGCATTGCAACTAAAGTAATTATAGCTATCTTATAGCTGAATTGACTAAAATTTATAGCACAATGTGGAATATATCTGTCTTGAAAAAAATGTTATATGCCCACTCTGAATGTTTTTTTTCCACTGAGCATCATTATTTCTACTTAATTTAGACTGGAAAAAAAAAAAGTCATTTGGATAACACTTCCACACAGTCAGACTCTTATGAGAAGAAATAAGTAAACCTAGAATTTTGTTGGAACATCAACGTAAAAATCACATTTCTGTTGTCTTCAGTTTACTCATACATGAACAGGGATATAGATAATGGATGGTAGGAGAGAGAATAGAATAGTCTTTTTTATTATCTTAGTCTATTTATACAAGTACATGGGTAATAAAAAATATCTAAACTCCCCACTCCCCCAAAAAAATTGTTTGCAAATGAAGTTCCTGGAAACTTTGTTAGTGTAGTATTTTTTCATTATGGCGATTAAATTCAATAGTAATAAGTGATTTAGAAATAGAACTTCAAAAATTTGTTTTAACAAACCTCCAACAATATTTGATTTAAGAAACTTTTAAAAATAGTTCTTGCAGAGATACTATCATTATTTAAACATATTTAGTAATGCAGTATTTGATGTGTATCTGTAGATTTAAAGGATATTTGAGAATTTCCAATTGAAATCTACTGAATGTATATACCAATTCTGAAAATTACACTGCTGTCTAAAATTTATTCCAATACAGCAAAATTTATAGAAATAATGTTAATTGTCACCAATGATATTTAGCTACTATAACTAATACTTACATACATATTGAGACAGACATTGACTGAGGGAAATTATTCCACAGACTTCAAGCCTCTGGCCTTGTATCAAGCTCTAAAACAAACTCAGTTAAAGTTCTTCCCTGGAACTGCAAACTTTCCCAATCTCATTAATGCAACTGTGACTGTGATATGTCACACTTGAGAAATATGGTGCATATTGATACAAGGATTTAAGTCCAATACTCATTAAAAGTAGGATGGTAACATTAAATAGTTGGCAGTGAAACCAGGGAATCTACAAACTGTGATATTTGTAGTGTTAGCAATGGATTTGAAGCCTTTTCTGATTCTCTCAGGCCATTGCTTTGTTAAATATCATCACAAACTAACTGCTTGTTAGAGCATAGACCTCAAAATAATACTGAACTTGTTATACTGGGCATATTGGATTTAAAAGGAAAGAAACTATGTATATAATTTTAGAAACTTTAGATGAAGCTGAGATATTTTTTTAAGGGTGGTTTCTTTTTCCCTTTCTTGATCAAAATAATAATAAAAGAACCCAGTTAACAGTGAGCTAGTCTTCTACAGTTCAATGTTAACATTGCTTCCAAAATGATGCTGAATGTTAATAGAATGGGAGCTGGTATGAGAGCCTGAACAATTGCTTGTACTTTGGGTGATGTTCACCTTGTACATCAAACAATTTGCAAACTCAGTGCATTAAGAAGGGATAATTAAATCATCATTAATTCATGCAAAAAAGTTGGTGTCAAGTTAAAATTTTATGCATAAATTTAGTGTTGTCTCAGAATATTTTCTCAGACTTTGCCTGGCAATGTAAAGAGATATTAACACAGGAATATAAAACCAAAATTTTTACATCAACTAGCCTTCACAGACAGTTGATTGTATTCAGGAGAGTGACATCAGGTAAATCATATTTCCTTTCATTTGCTTCCAGGTTTAATAATATTTTCAAACAAGTATGACGAAATCAAGTACTTGTCCTGAATGTACATATTGCTTAGAAAAATGAAATCACCGATTTAGCTTTTCTTTATCATTTGTTTTCATGCGCCGAGGTTATAGCACTTCACCTCACAAATCACTGACTGTTAATTATGATTCCCATGGACCTATATGGTAGATGTGAATGCACCTCGTCTTATAAAATTAGGGTTACACAGTTCTGCTTGTCTCTTGGTTATATAGCTGTATTTAAAAATGGATACTTATTTATACAAAAACATTATAAGGCATAAAAAGATTTGCCCCAGGTAGAAGCAGCTGCACCATGGTGAAGGAAGTAGTCATGTTTATTGAATGTCCCTGTGGGCTTTATACTAAGAATACAACACTTCATCTAAAGAACACCAGTTGTTAGGCTCAAATTTTTATATGCTGTACTTGTTCTTTAAGGAGAAGATTATAATCAGAGTATTTGTTAATTTGGTTCATCTCTTTGCAAATTCAAATATGAAAATAAGGTAAAATAATTTAAAGATGTTATTATATCATGCCTATTCCAGAAAATACAGTATTTTAGGCTGTGATGGTATCCTTTGTCATCACTGAATCTCTAGTCACTGGTTTTGTATTTTATGCTTTCTTGTTTTCTTGCTTTGAATCCTTTAATCTATTTTTGGTTTCCTATTTCTTTTTTTTCCAAACAGTCTGTCAGTTCATGCATTTAGTTTCTGAATCAGTTCATATGTAATATGTCTTTAAATATGGAATTTAAATATTTTCCCCACAGTAATTGGAGGCTGGCCTTTCACATTTCATTGGTAGTCTCTTTTTTTAACATCAACATACAGCTTTTATGATGTACATAACCAAGAAATAATTCATCTTTGACATCAGTGACGAGTGAAATCTGCCTTTTTTTCACTGTAACAATACCTTTTGTTGTAAAGTGTCATCCACTGTTCTACTAGTAGTTTGATTCATTGCTGAAAATATTAAAATGGATATATTTATGAAAGTGCCATGGATTACTTATTCATATCAGCATTCAGCTTTAAGCAAATAAGCAACCCTTCAGCAATAAATGGGAATATTTATATAATTAAATTAAGTACCTGTTTAAGTGTTTCTTTGTACAAAACAAGTTCTCAACACTACAAAAGATCTCTCCCAGGATATGTACCCCCACAAGGTACATGGGACACACCTCAACCAGCTTAGCAGTACACAACATGGGCATTGCATTTATACTGTTCTTCTTAGGCTTTACTAGTGACTGTCAGTCTGTCAGTTGAGAGAAATGGTCTCTTTCAGAGTACTATTCACCTAACCTAATTTAGGCATCTATTTTAGGGCAAGATTAATTGTCTTATACAAGTAGCTGATTTCGTCCCTTGAAGGTAAATAGACTGTGTTGATTAATATATATAGTAGTTGTCTATATTTGGTCAGAATACCATCCAACATATCTCTGCTACAAAATGAAGAGTCTGAGAGTAACTCCACATGAGTTAGTTCATATAATGAATAACACAAGTAGTATAGTTAAACAAGCAGTGTCATCTCACATGAGCTAGTTCATATAATGAATAACACAAGTAGTATAGTTAAACAAGCAGTGTCATTTAGCTGTACTAGGCAATGATGCTGTAATATGGCTAAATGATCTCAAAAACCTGAAACTTGTTCATTCAGAACTGGCATAATATTTTTCAAAACAATTATGTAATGTAAAACTACTCCCCTTGTATCATACCTCATGCATGAAAATGAATATGGAAAAATTATAAGTTACAAAGAAATGTTTTAATTGCCTGTACCATCAGGGGAAAAACTTGAAAGAAACATGCAAAAAAAAGTACTTTAAAGCAAGTTCATCCTGATACAGGAGTTAGTTCTGCATTTCCATCAAATTTCTGTTACTTAAATTTAATTTTGTAAGAATAATTTAGGTTTTTGTTTAAAGCCTTTATCTACTAAGATGTCTGCTTAGATATTTATATAAGCAAAGATGTGTGATCAAAGCAAAGTGGCACATCAACCTTACTTTTTTTAAAAAGGTATGGAATTATTTTACTGTTATTTCACAGATATTTTCTTATTTTGTGCATTTCAGATGTAGTTCCACAAAGTATTTACTTAAAAAGAGACAAGAAAATAAGGGAAATAAGAATGATATTGTAATATTTTTTCTGTCTTTGTTGTTAAAAATATTTGAAAAACACTGCAAAATCTGAATTTGGGACAAATACTAGTTAGAGGACTAAACATCTCATGCTGTATTCATTTAAACTACAGAAATTTCACTGAAGACATACAAACTACTTTACACTGTTGTGTAGTGTTGTCAGGTTTCATAACTATGGGGTTTTTCCACATTCAATAAATACATCATTTCAAATTTTTGGATATAATAGTTACTTATGTCTCCAAGTTTATTCAAATTTGATGTCTTTGGAATCTATTTTGATGAAAGGTTCTGGATGTGAATTGTGGAGGGACAAGCTCCTTTACAAAAAAATTCTATGTCATCCTCCCTTAACTGCACTGAGAAAATTCAGCCTATACTTACTTCCATGGAATGAGTTGGCATTAGATACAACCTGATAAAACTGTAGAAGGGGCAGTTTCTTCCTCTCTATGTAATTTCCTGAAAGTTGAAAGCTTCCTTTTAAAATAGAATGCAATAAATTAGTTATCCTCTGACAAAATCAATTCAGTTAATAGAACATAGCACCTTTTGATGATTATATTAAGATTATAAATATCTAAAAGGCAATGAGTCCCAGCTTTAGTACCAACTAGTTACTGATACTTAATCCATTTCACCTGAACATGCTCAATGGGGTTTATAAAACATCATAAGAAAGATGTCAAAGGCATTATAGTTTACTTGTCTTTATTCAAGGAACCACTTGAGATACTAATATATCCCTGTCTCTCAAGAGGAATCTCGAAGATTTTTCCTTCCTTCTGTACTCCAAAAGTTATTAAGCTTGTATGAAGGAGAGTCATGATTGGTGATCCTACTACAGTAGTTTCCTGAATCAAGAACCTACTACACTGGAAGATGACCCTTTAAATCCAAACATACTTCAGAATTTTAAGACAGTTTATAACTGGAGATTTAGAGTGGTTTTTTATTATTTTTTTAAACATTAAAAAAAATGCAAAGGCAGTAATAATCCCTTTTGTGTTCATGCTCTTTCTAGTTTATTAAACCCTGGTCAAGGCTCAAAGTTCCAAGGTTTTTGAAGTAGCACTTAAAGCCACATTAAATGGCACTGCTTTCTCTAAAGCTTATCAGTGCAGTGGGTGTTCTCAGATAGAAAAGATTTCTGACATTTAGTTATTCTTTCCCTCATCTATTCTTTGGTCAATATTCTCTCTTTGTCAAAGTAATTTTCTTCTCATTGGTCTGCTTTTGTCACTGCTTTAGCAGTGATTTTTCTGTGTTGTTTTTTTTTTTTAAACCTTACATTTCATTTTATCAGTTAGGTATAAAATATAAAGCTACATTTGGAATGAATTCAATTTTTCAAGTATCTGATAAGTTGTGGAGGAGTTTGGCACCTGAATGATGTCAGTAGCAAAAGATTGCTTTGCTACAGGCTTTATAAATTATGTAGAAGAACTTTACAATTCCTGTAGGACCTGTTATAATGCTTCAAGCTGTTTTAAGAGTTTGCTCAGATAAAAATAAAATATGAAGGTGGGAGTTCCTTTTCTCCCAGCATTCATAGTGATCATATTTAGTAATACATATTTCTGAGATAGATTTGGAAAAAAAAAAAAAAGACAAACACAGCTAAATCACAGGTATTGTCACTTGAGTAATTAGTATTTAGTTTAAAGAATAGACACAAGTGACATTTTAAGAGTCCAGTTCTTATCTTGAAAGAGATAACAAACATAAATCTCTACCCTCCAAAATTCACAAAATATATACAAATTACATAAAATCTTGGGTTTTTTAGTGAAATGTTTAATCTCTCATCTTTAATAAAAATATTCCAAAACCTTCAGGCTCACACATACCTTCTGTTTTTCACTATCCACCGTTTTTGAAAGGACTGCATTTCTATACACAAATATAGTGGTCAAGGACATAGTTAACTCCAGCCTTTTACTTGAATCAAACTTTCCTCTCAGTTTATGGGTACCAGCTCCTGTTTTCTACTCATAATTAACAAAAAAATCAGTTTCCAAGAATATGTATTTTTTGAAAGAAATTAAGATGTGTAAACATAGGTGCCTAACACCATTTTGAGATGCACTAAGGTACCATAGATATCTGTATTGTGTTGACAAGTATGATGCAGAACTTAATAGATTGCGCAGTTATACTGAAGAATAATATCTCACGTTGCCTAGGATGATATTGATGTTTAGACAACTGAATCTTACATTTTTTTCGATAAATTAAAAACTATTATAATGAGTTTTTTCAGAGCATAATTTGAGTTCTGAGATTTATAGCACAATGCTCTGTCATCCTTTTTATTTTTATCTCTTTATTTATTCCCTTTTTTTTTTTTAATAAAGTTGCCAATGTTTGTGGAATAATCACAAATCCCAGAAACACAGAATGGATAATTTTGGGATAACTTTTGGAGATCATCTAGTCCAAACACTCTGCTCAAGCAGGATGACCAGGGTCATGTCTAGTCAGGGTCTGAAGACCTCCAATAATGATGACCCCAAGTGTTTCTGGACCACTCATTCCAGAAGCAGTTCATTCACCCACTCCCCGAAGTAAAGAAGTGTTTTTCTTATGAGGTCCTGTCACTGGATATTTTGAAGAGGAGCCTGGCCCCATCTTCTTTACACTCTACCTTCTAGTATTTGCGCAGACTAATAAAATCTACTCCTGAACCTTCTCCAGACTGTGAAATCCCAGCTTTCTGTCTCTCCTTATATGAAAGATGCTGCAATTTCTTAATGGCATTTGTGACCCTTTGTTGAACTCACTGAAGTAACTCCATGTCTCTTCTGTGCTGGAAAGCCCAGAAAATAACACAAGAGTCCAGATGGATTTCATCAGTACTGAGGGGAGAGAACAAACTTCCTTTACCTCCTGGTAAAACTCTTCCCAATGCAAGTGATGAGGAGCTTTCTTTCTGCAAGGACACAGAAGGTGACCTTTCAGCAAAGGGGGCTTCTGCTGGCTCTTGGTCAGCTTGTTGTCCACCAGGACCCACAGGTACTCCTCTGTAGAGCTGCTTCTAGTCAGGCAGCTGCCAGCACCTTCTAGTGCATGGGGTTATTCCTCCCCAGGTGCAGGAATTTAAATTTCCTTTTAATGTACATAAGGAGGTTGTTATGGGCAAATTTCTCCAACTTGTTCAGTCCCTTAGAAGGTCAGAATAAACATCTGGTGTACCAAGCACTCTTCTCATATCTTCTGGAGTGCTGAGTGTACATGTCATGGGATGAGCGCTGTGACTGGAGTGCCCTGTTGGGTGGCTACAGGCTCTTCAGGAGGGATAGCCAGAGCAGAAAAGGCAAAGGGTGACACTGTATGTAATAGAAGGTTAGAAGATATGGAGCTCACAGTTGGGCAATGGCACAATTGAGAGGTTCTGAGTAAGAATCAAGGGACAAACAAATAATGCAGATGTCATCGTGGAAGTCAGCTATAGACCTGCCAGCCAGGACAATGACACTGACAAATAATTCTTTGAGGAATTAAGAGACACTTCTAAGTCAACTGCCCTTGTCCTTATGGGGGACTTCAACTTGCCAGGTGTCAATACTGGCCTTATGGTTTATGTCAGAGAAACTATGGCTCAGGTAAGCAAATTCATTCTCTTTTTCATCAAGATCATGGTTTTCAACTCATGCTGCCTGAACAGCAATATAAGAATCAGACATAAGTAAAAACTACAAAAGAATAATTAACAATTTATACAAGCAATTCACCAGTAACTTTAAATCTCTCTATGAATAAGAGTTCCCAGTGTGACCTGAGAGGGACAATGGGGTATGGGGTAAATATTAATGGAATGTTGAATTGTAAAGTAGTGGTTTGCTGTCAACAAAGCTGATCTCAGACTACTATCACAGAACTTTCTTCAGTGCAGAATGGCTTGATCCATGCCATGTCTCCTACAATGATTATTCCTAAGATTTTTCCTTTCATCCCAGTCTCTCTTCCTCCAATATCGTGGAGGAGTAGCAAGGATTGAGACAGACTTTATGGAATACATTATATGGTCTCCATCGTCCATTTTCTCAGCCCTCTTGAAATTTTAAGATGCAAGTATTGATGTGTTCATTTTCTTCTATTGAAGTTTGTAATCATATCCATACAGGCATCAAGTAGAACCTGTTGCATTCTAGGGACATAAAATGAGGAGATATTGTTTGGCTGATGTGAAGAAAATAGAGAAAAGAGATATAACAATACCAAAGGAAATAGTATATAGCAAGTAGAGGCCAGTTGAGAAATGAGTGAATGATTTTGCAATACAAAGGGATACAGAGAAGTAAGGGACTGTTTGGAGGACAACTTGAGTTCAAGTCCATATGCTACTTTTCTACAAAGAGTCTAGTCAGAAGTCCATCCAAAAAGAACCACCAAAATCATTTAGATTCCAAACTATGAAAATAAGAATATGCTCCAAAAAAAGATTTTCTGTGTAAGAGACATGTTAGATGGTGCCCGAATGTCCACACTAACATGAGAGATTTCTAGATTAAAAAAAATGTTTTTAGATTTGTGCTGAATTCTTTCTATTCAAAAGATTTACTCAAATTGTCCTTTATGGATAAAGATTTTCTTATTAGTATAAACCTTGTCTGTCGTCTTTATATTAGATTATTGAAATAAATTCAACAATAGGCAAAGAATTAATTTGCAAAGTATACATACTTGCTCATTTACTGTCTTTGACCTAGAGTGTAGGGCCCACATGAATTCAACTAGAATTAATGTAGTCCAGTGATGCACGTTTCTGAAATTTTCTCTTCTCTGGAAGAGAAGGTACATTTTTAAGGGTTGTAGCATAATGGGAACATATTATACCTGAAACTCACTGATCTGCATTACTAAATAAAATGCATGCTGATTACTTCTGCTAATTAACTCATTCCCTTTAACAGCTGTTGGGAACATGCAGTGAAATGTTCCAAGCTAACAAAGCTCCTAAACTGCATTTCCCATCTGCTTATCACTGTCTTCCAAAGTACTGCTATTTTCTATTCTGCTAGAGTATCTGAGAATCCAATTCTTCTTTGTGCTTGCTGGAGATTGCAGTTTAGAAGAGGATTTTAAGAAGTGAAGACTACACTCCTGGGACTATGTTACTGTCAGGTCAAGTAAACTAAGTATGGGTATTGAATGGCACTGGCAGGACAGAGAGATCAAGGATAAGTCACAAAATGCTGAGTTGTTGGTAACGGGAAACACTTTAACTTGGAGAAATCCTTGGGTAGTTTTTTTTTCAAACCTAATTTCTCTGAACTTCTCATTAAATCTCTAAGGTTTTAGCTGTCCGTGGAGACAAATGATCATTCTGCAGGAAAGAAAGACTCATTGAATGAAGTCCCCTGAAACACTATTTTTTTTTCTTCCATTGATCTCTGAGATCTAAAACAAAAGGTACTTCTAATTTTTCAGTTGGTCATCAGTGTACAGAAAAATGTAATGGATATAAAGGAAATGTGTGTACCTCTATTGATTTGTTTTTGACTATACTTCATGCCTAGTTCTTCTTTGCACAATTTACAAGCACTTTTAAATGAGATACTTCTATTAGGTTTGCATTAGCATTCAGCAAAAATGGCTATGACATGCATTATTTTGAATTTTCTGCATTGCGGATGGGTTGTGCAAGGGCTGAGCAAATGCTGATGATTCTATGTGATGATTCTCCCAGACCTTTTTAGGAGATTTTGATAGATCAGTCCCCTACAAAACTAAGTCATAAATAAAATAATTTGGTTTTGAACATTTCCTACACTGGGCCCTAATTGCATAAGTGCTTAAAAAATGTTACTCTAGAGCCGGGTTATGGCTTTATTAATATAATAAATAAATAAACCCATACGGACCCAGCTAGTTGAGGGTTCAGCAACCAAATCCATTTATTGGAAGCAAACAACACCTTTTATATGCACTTCAAACAACACGTGATTCCATTGACCGATCCCCATGGGGTATCTCACTGCACATGTGCATTGAAGTACATTTGGGACTACAGCTCTCAGAGTGCCTCTTCTAGCATCCCTAAAACATACCTCCTATGCTGTGTTGATATGTTAGGTCCAAAATTATGACTGAAGGATTTTATATTACGGAAAACACTAGTTTTTATATTAAAGACAAGATATTTTTTCAAAAGGTACCTAAAAATGTTGAAATTAAATTAGTATGAAGACTGTATAAGTTATGGCTTTTAGTAAAAATTTAAGGAAGAAAGGAGAAAGAAAAGATACAAAATAATCATCAGCAATATCTTCAGATAAGAAATATTATGGAAATCATAACTAATCACAGAAGAAGAAGTAACTCTCTGAAATTTCAATGACTTTATTACAAATATGAGACAAACTAAAAGCTCAAAAGACATCCACAAATATTCCTTTACATTTATTTCTCTTTCATTCCTAGATATTCCTAGATATTCTCTTGCAATATCTAGATATTCCCTGTAATTTCAGGTTGAATATCTCAGTTTAAATATCTGAGGAGATACACAAAATATGTGCATGTAGATGTGAACTTATGTCAGTAAATCTAAAAGAAAATTTTTAATTCAGGAGAGAAAAAAGTTTTTCAAATACAAATGAGACATAGCCACACCATTGGGCAGTAAGTCTCTTTCACATGGTACTGAAGCTTCTGAAATTACATGAGTAAGTCTTACTCTTCTCTATAAAAATTTAAATTTAGAAATCAGTTTAAAGGAAGGTGGTGGGCTTGTCTTGGCTAGCTGCCAAGTGCCCATCAGGCCATTCCGTCACTTCCCCTCCATCAATAGGAGAGAGGGGAGAAATTACGACAAAAAGCCCATAGGCTGAGATAAGGACAGGAAGATTGCTTACCAATTAACATAATGGCAAAATAGACTCAACTAGGAAAACTTAATTCAGTGTATTGCCATTTAGTTGTAGTAGAATTGGATAGTGAGAAATAAAAACAAAACTAAAACCACTTTTCCCTCACCCCTCCTTTCTTCCCAGGCTTAACTTCATTCCCAAATCTTCTACTTCCTCCCCCACCCCAGGCAGAACAGGGGTTGTGGTCAGTTCACAACACTTTGTTTCTGCTGATTCTTCTGCCTCATGCTCTTCTCCTTCTCTGATCTGGCTCCTGCAGAACCTTTTTCCCTTTTTCTTCCCCAACCTTGATATATCCAGAACTGTTTATCTCACATCTTCTAACATCTCTCTCACACATGCTGAGCAGCACGTTTTACCTTCTTAAAAATATGTTATCTCAGAGGCATTACCAATGTCCCTGATTGGTTTAGCTTTGTCTAGCAGTGGGTCTGTCTTGTAGCTGGCTGGAACTGGCTGACATTGGAATAGCTTCCGGCAGTTTTTCACAGAAGTCACCTCTGCATTATGAACACCTCCTCCTAGAAAAACCTTGCCATGCAAACCCAGCACAAGGTATTCATCCTGACAACAAATTTGCGTTCCCTCAGGATGAAAAAGTCACAGCTATAATAAAAGATTATATTCCAAATATTGTTAATGAAGGCAAAAAAATGACTGAAATGTATAGATGTGAAGCAATAACCTGGCTACAGTAGAGTTATATAAAGAAATAGCTCCAAGGGATTGCATCTATACTGAGCTACAGGAATGATTTTTACAAATGTTGACTTCAGTATGTCAATGTTACTTCTTTTTTGATTACTTTGAAATATTATCTAGTGTAGATACCCACCAGTGGAAATATTACTCCTGAGATAGAGAAAAAGAAATCTAAATAATTATCCTAATATGTTATATATTATCCAAGTACACTCATAACTCAGGTCCTGGAACATGTCAATTACATAGCATTTAATGTTATTGAGTTTAACAAAGGTCTCCCCTCTGATCTCAGTAAATAGATGTTACCATCCTGGACACACTCCATAAATTAACATGGTCTCCTGAATGTAGTCATAGAGCAATAGGGTAATTCAGCTTAAGAGGATCCCTAGCCATGCACACAGTATGAAGAACAAAAAAGAGGAGCTTGAAGCTTTGATCCAGTCCCAGAGATTTGACATCACTGGCATAAATGAAACCTGGTGGGATGAGAGCTGTGACTGGAGTGCCCTGTTGGATGGCTACAGGCTCTTCAGGAGGGATAGCCAGAGCAGAAAAGGCAAAGGGGTGACATTGTATACAATAGAAAGGTTAGAAAGTATGGAACTCACAGTTGGGCAATGGCACAATTGAGAGGTTCTGAGTAAGAATCAAGGGACAAACAAATAATGCAGATGTCATCGTGGAAGTCATCTGTAGACCTGCCAGCCAAGACAATGACGCTGACAAATAATTCTTTGAGGAATTGAGGGACACTTCTAAGTCAACTGCTCTTGTCCTTATGGGGGACTTCAACTTGCCAGTAATTAAATGGAAGCACCATAGAGTGGGTACAACCTGGGCCAGAAGATTCCTAAAAAACCTGAATGACAACTTTTGTGGAAGAGGTCCTAAGGGACTTGACTTGGAAAGATGCCCTTCTTGATCTGCTAATTGTCAACAGAGAAGATCTTGTGAGTGAAGTGGAGATTGGTGACTTTCTTGGCCACAAACCCCCCTAGGTGATCAAGTTTAAGATCTCTGCTGATAAGAGGAAAAGTGCCAGCAAAACCTCAGCTCTGGACATGTGTTTGAAGCTTTGGATCTTTTTCTTATGCTGGAAATGGAATGTGACACCTCTTGTGGTATCTACATCCAAAATAATATGGAAGTATAGTAACTAAATTATTCCTTTTGGTCTTTTTCCTTTGGACAACATCTAACTCTAAGGAGCATAAAAATTTTACCAAAGTGATTGGAAAAATTACTGATTTCACATAAACAACTTGTGTATTCAATATTTTTTGTCTTAACCACTGTGACTACTAAAATTTAAAAATACTATGAAATAATAATCCACAAAACAAAACAAAAAACTTTGAGAGTGAGTCCAAGATACGGAAAGAAGCACCACAACTGCTTCTTGTTACTAAAAGTACTCTGAGAAAAAGCATTTGTAAATGCACAAATAGGCAGAAAGTTCACAAAACCCTGCTGCATGAAGATACACTTTCTAAAAATATAAACAAAAATAATAATGCATATGTCTATTATCACATAAGAACATTGCTCACTTTCAGGACCAAAACTACAATTTCCTTTTGAAGAGTGTGCTCCTCTGTTGTTACTGAAGTTCTAGATACCTTCAAGAATATATTTTTAAAGAAGTTATCTAAAACTGTGCCACAGGATAAGCACATGATCATTTATTTAAACAAACCTTTATTGAATGCATGCTGCTCCAATTTTGTCTGTATCTTTATGGGCACTACCACATAACTTGAGTCAGATTCTCCATTGATTTTCCCCTGTGACTGTAAGTCAATTTCTGAAAGCAGGAAAATGATTTTCACTTAGTCTACTGATGTAATTTATAGAGTAATAAAAATAGATTGTTAAAACTAGACATTTTTTTCCCTCAGATTTGAATGTACTTTAATCAACTGAAGCATCAGTGTTAAAATACAGTCACCCTCTGTAATCAATGCAGAAAAATGGTTTTACTGAGGCTGTTCTACTGTCCCTGAGTGAATTGAATTTCCCACTCCAAGTGTCAGCCCACCAAAAATTATATTGTGAACACCAGGGTAGTGTTAGAAAGCTGTGTTCCACCAGGGGGAAAAAGAATCTATTTTGTTTGTTTTCACATTAGTAGCATTAAAATGTTTGTATGCCTCTCCTGAAAAAATGCAAATTTCTTTAAAATTAAAAGTTCAATAACAAGATATTTCAAAAAGCAACTGCTACGGACAGGCTTTGGTAATTAGCATGAATGTTTTGTGCAGGGCATCAAATTTAACATAGATGTACCTTGCAAATTCAAATGATCCAACAGAAGCCTAATGTTTCAAGTTTAGGAAAGAAATGGAAGAAGTTTTTCTGTTTTAAGTGACCAAATTACCCTGCAATGTGTGATGATTAAATTTATAAACAATTCCAGCCTTTTCCCAGCTTAGAAAGCACTTTATACAGTCAGCTAGCAGCTCCCAGAAGAACCTGTCCCAAGGAAAGACAATAGGACAACTCAAGAGGAAAGGTTGTCAGGCATGTGAGGAACACCAAATGCAGCTGTCAGTGTAAAATATTTTCTCTGCTGAGACAAAACATATCTGTGGGAGAATGTGTGTATATGCCTTGCTTCGGGTACAGTCACTGGCTTCAGGACCAGTTTTGTTGCTTTGAGAAATTTAGGAAAACACTTCAAATTAAAGCAGAGAATAGAGGACCACTAGATGCACCCCAAACTGTGGATGTCCACAAGCAAGAGCAGGAGGGAGTGTTACTGGTGAGTCCAGTGGGAGCACAGGCTACAGGGAAGGCTGTTTAAGGAAAATTCTCAGCTCTTTGCAGCAGACCAATTTGTCACATGTAAGAAAGTGTCACAGGAGGTACATAGCCCACAGTGAACTATGGGCCTGTGGTAAATGGGGACTTAGACGATGGGGACTATGGACATTTTTCTTTTTGTTCTTTTTGTTTGGTTGATACTTGGTCTAGCTCGAAGAGGAGTAAAGGGTACTAGACCATCTGTCATACAAGAAGAGGCTGAGAGACTTGGGTCTGTTCATCTTGGAGAAGAGAAGGCTCAGAGAGATCTTATCAAAGCAGAGAGAGATACAAACAAGGCAGTGTCAAACTCTTCTCGGTGGTCTGATGGGACAAAAGGCAATGGTTATACTCTGACATACACAAAATTAAATTTACACACACACACACACACATACAGAATACTTGGTTATTTTGAGAGTGTCAAATACAGAAACAGTTTGTCCAAGGAGCCTGTGAAGTAAATTTCAAAATCCAACTAAACACAGCCCTGAGCAATCTGGTCTAAATGATATGTATTAGAAATGGATGAGAAATCATCTGGAATCATGACTATTAATCAATCACATATTAATGCTGAATAGATTTTTCAGAAGAAGAAAATCAAAAATTTGACTAATGTTGCCATTATGAACTAAAATCTGTGATAGTTTAGGTCATAATAGATCTTGTTCATCAAAGCTGTAGCCAGTAACTGGCAGTAAATTGTCCTTTTGTGCCACCAAATGGAACAATAACTTCCTTTGTACAGCAAAGTTCTGTTGGTAAAATAGCATTTGCAAGATGATTGAAAGATGACATTGAAACAGTGAACTCTGTAGAATTAGCACTAATATGAAGTTGCAACACATCATCTAACAGTAAGATATCCACACCTCTGAAATGGAGATTAATTCTGTACAATCAATCTTTTGCTTACTCCTAATCCTTATTTAGATTTCAAGATACATTTAATTAAACAAATTTTACATTTTATTATTCTTAAAAAAATTTACTATCATTTTATCAGACTATTTATTCATTTACTTATTTTTAATGTATGTGAAAAACATCAGAGCTCTTGTATAATTTAGACTTTGGAAGTCAAAGTAACAAAGATAAATAAGAAAAAAATAAGCAAGAAGTAGCTAATAAGTGATATATAATACCAGCATGTGCTCTGCATCAAACAAGGCAATTGCTGTTATGTGATATCTGCATATTTCACTATAAATTATTTTTCTCCTGTCTGCAGTCAGTCAGCTACGATTTTGTCAATTGAGCTGTTCTCATTAACAGCCTGAAAGAGCAGATAAACAGTATGTTGATGGAATTTGGATGTGAAACATAACTGGGAGTTTGAGAAAAAAAATGAAAAGAACGGTTGAAAAATCAGAATAATAGGCAGAATATAATCAAACAATGCTAAACAAGAAAAACAAATTATAACTCCAAATATAACATGGTACCAAGAATAGATACATTTCAGGAAAACATAACAAATCACTTAGGTTTGACCCTTACAAAATGTAGATAAGTACTCAAAGGTGCTTGTGTAATAGTATTTATCTTACTCTTAATTGAAAACGCATTAACAGGTACTTTACTTGATTTTGGTGTTTCCAGAGAAGGCAGAGTTATAGAAACACCAATTTAGGCAGCTATTTAAAAGTTACGTAGGCAGACAAGCTACACAAAAATAGCCAGACCGATTAAGATATGTAGACAAAAGAGAAGCCAGTTGCCAGGAATAATTCAGCGCTTCCCTCCCATCTTATCTTCAGGTAGAGCTGCTCACCAAGATATGCTTACTCATAGACCTCCCATTAGCAAAATATGTTGATAACTGGAAGGAACTCAGAACAGAAACCTTAATGACTAGAAAGCTGGCAAAATTCTCTATACAAACCTAATGAAAAAACTTACCTTAGGGTTTGATCATTTTAATAAAGTGAATTGAGATTTTTTCCATTGATTCCAGCATTTCAAAGATCAAACCTTATGTGCATATCTTGTAGGATATGGCAGGTTTAAATACTGAAAAAAATGTAAATTCTGAGTGAGGAGAAATAATTTTTAAGAGAATCATAAAAAACAAAACTACACAAACAATTTTAAAAATTGAAAATGTTATGGAATACATGAGAGCCTTCAACTGTGGAATAGCATTACTAGGGAAAAAAGTAGAATAGTTACCTTTCTCCAGGTAATACTTTTATTTACAATGTGGTCACTTAGATTTTAACATAATCTGTTAATTAATTTAAATCTTTTATCATTATAGCCTTTCATTGACTCTTAGTAAGATATTAAGAGGAAAAAAAAAGTTAGATTGGCTGCAGTTATCCTTTCCTTTTTCATTAGGTTTCTGGGAAAGCTGTTGTATTTTTCTGGGAAAGATAGAAGACGTATTTCATATATTTTAATGTGTTTGATAGACTTTGCCACTTCAGCATACGCATGTCACTCAAGAGATCATCTTGAAACTGGATTTTTCAGGAAATTCTCGTTCTTGCAGAATTGGAAATTTAGATGGAACTTATCTGTCTTATATATTTATCAACAGTTATATAACATAACTGACATACTTTAGGATGTACACTGAGCTTCAAAGATTGCTATGTGCTCACATCCTTGTTCAAAGAGACTGAATTTCAATATCCCTCATTCTAGAGAAAAGCAGTTATCTGCCCTATTTGCCAAAGATACACAGGAAAGAGAGTTTGATGAATCTAGATATTATTGATGTCTAACGACAGTTTTCCTTAACAATACACGGCTTCAATTAACTTCAGCAATGTGACATTACATAACTGGTTTGTACTGTGAGACTAAGTTCCATAGAGAAGCCAACTGGCATTTAATGGGAATTTTTCTATAATTAAACTCTTTTGCTCGTTCCTATTGCTATTTCTTTGTATTGTGATCAAATATTTTTTAAAAGAATATTAGAAGGAGCCAAAACAATAACAAGAAAAGTTGTAACAACTAAACAATGTAGACAAATATAAACAAATACTTGAGATCATGTACAGGATCATTTTTTAATTTGAATATAGAAGTCGTATCTCTCTATACCCATGAGGGTAAATTAATTTTGAACAGGATGTGAACTCAGTAACAGACTCCTAACCATCTCATTGTTCATTAGCTCACTACCTGACTGTTTTTAACCACTCCAGCAAGTTGTCTCCAGAAAAACTGGTGATGAGTGACCTGGCAATGAGAAGCATGCGCTTGAGCCAGTCTGATACGCCACTTCAGATTCAGGATAAATCCCTGGACTCTGTATATTTACTTGAATATATATGTATAATCTATGTACATTAAACATCTGAGTAAATTAAGTTGCCAGGTTAGGCAAATTAGATCTCATTTCCACTTGTTCTCTCATCCTGCAAACAATCCAAAAGATGAAGCACGTATTCATCATCTCTTACTACTTAATTCTCTAAATAGCAAAATCACAATTTGCCCTCAAAAGATGGATTTTTATTGAATCCAATGAAATACCCTTAATTTTGATCAGGTACCAAATTAAAATACTTTGCTATTTGAGAGTTCAGCTGTCCTTTCTGTAATTATAATCAATCTATATCAGAATATGCTCACCTTCCCTTCCATTAAAGATCAGGAGATTGAAATTTGACTTTCTGAACGATTGTAGTTAATAATTTGATTTTTAATTATAAACTTTTGTTATACTCTTGCATTGCTTTTAATAATTTCTCAAACATGTATAGACTTTTCTGTTGATTTTGGAGGAGGTCTTCAAAAAGAAGGACATAGATTGAGTTGGAGCTGTTTAGGATTTATGTCTTTTTGTGGGTGCATTTCAATTTAAGCACTGTTTTAAGTGAAAAGTTTGTTTCAGCTTGTAGAAAGCTCAGTAACGCTACAGAGTATCTTACATACAACTGCAAATAATCTGAATGCTTCCTTATACAGCACATAGAGTGTCAAAAATTAGATCGATCATTGCACAGTCTTCTACAACACAGAAAATTCATGACCTTCGTGGAAGATTTCAAAATCAGTGACAGAACTGGGCCAGGAAAATTAACTAATTAAGTGAAATAGTGATATTGATCAACTGCCATTTGATACTGGTGTCATAATTTAGAGACTGGTTGTAGCAGCTCAGCTGCTACATACTGCTTTGAAGTAATATGAAATGAATAATTACAAGGTATAAGACAAAAAACCTACCATATTCTGGTATGTATTTATATATATGTATTTAATCATCTTGAACTGCTGCTGCTATCTGAATAACTGCAAATTGTCTAAAAAATCATTTGCCTATGATGATTTATGAAGTCTTACAAAAACATTTGTGTTTTCTTATAAAAGTGTCTTATTTCTGATCTCTAATGTTTAAATTAGTATTAAAGACAACACTTATTTATTATTTTAATGGAATGTAACATAACAAGGTCTTTTGATACATCCACTCCTCGACTCCCTTGTATCTACTAGTATTTTTAATGTGCAAATCCTTTTGAGTATCTATTACCATCCTACTGCTAATATGCATTTAAATTTGCAGTGAAACAGTGTTAATTTGATTTTTGTACATAAGCCAATATGGTATTCTCTTGCAGCTTTTGTGTATCTGCTTAACTGTCCTCAGCTTGTGTATTGATCTACTGCTAACAATACATAACATTCCAAAAACCTAAGTTGTTTTTTTTTTGGGGGGGGGGGTTGAGTATTCTCATATCTTGTTCAATGCCAGCAAGACTTCTAGGAGTGTGCCTTCCATGAATGAAGACATATATGTGTCTTTATGCCGGGCATGAAACAGTGGGGCACAAAAGCCATGTAGTTACATTCAGTTGGAATTATGTTAACGTGACATATAGCACAATCCAGAGTATCTTGGCCCTTCTGCCTAGAAGCAAGCATTTTATATAGATGACAGGGCAAGGCAGTCAGTTGTTTCATTATTTCTACCAACTTTTATCCAACTGGCTAGATATGACCATAATGAGCATGTATCTGATTGTAAATGATGTAGCCGTATCTTAGTTAACTATTGTATTCATAGTCCAGAGAATTAAAAAATATGCTTTAAACACAGTTGTATTTTCTGCAAAGAAAAATATATATAGCATTCCAACCTCACTCTGAATTAATTTTAAATTCAATAATAGAATCATAGAATGGTTTGCGCTGGAAGGGTCCTTTGAAGGTCATCTAGTACAGCCATCATGAAATAAACAGGGACATGTTCAACTAGGTCAGGTTGCTCAAACACCTGTCCAACATGGTATTGAATGTTTCCAGGAATCGATTTTTCTCTCTCACATTCCATAGTTGTTGTGTAATCAGTTGCTACAGATTTCACCAATCTCTCCTCTAGCTCTTAAAGACTAGAACCTCTACAATAACAGATGGCCCTTAAACTTCATAAAATTATACTGATCTACCCCAGCCAAAGAAATGATCTGTCTCCTTCATTTATTTGTTGTTTCTCTCACTGTCTTGAGAAGGGCAGTACCTCATTCTTTCAGCATTCTCTGACTTTGAAAAATATTTAGAACTTAGCAACATAAAAAGCACAGATGACTGTTCTTTTTTAATATACTTCAAGATACAGAAATGTACAGGACAATTTCAGCTGAAACTATTTATTTTACATTGATTAAGCATTAAACTGCAAACTGATCTGGAAACAATACAAAAATTTGAGTATGCATATTCATTCTTTGACATTCTTTGTTTATCATTTGTTTGTTTGTTTGTTTTCCCTGTTTTAGAAACAATTTGGTATGGACTAGAATTTTTTCTTAATTCCCTTGTGTCGCAATGTTGTTAGGCTTTGGCTAGATGTTTGTTTTAGATGCACTCAGAAAGACAGCTAGGCAGCATGAAATAAAAAGTTTGGTTTAGGGCTTTTTCCTGCTGTGTTTTTTTTTTCCTACAGATAGGAGTGAGACGTTCATTTTGAAAGCTGTGAGTATGTAAGACATAAAATATCACTGTCATATTTTTTAAGAGAATATTAAAGTGAGAGTTATATATCAGAAAGATTTCAAAGTGGTTAAATTAGAGAGAGGATAGATTCTGAATATGCCCAGGCTGAGGTTATTCTATGTGATAAAAAAGCACACAATAAAAATGTAACGAAATTCTAGCACTGTGTAATCTCTGATGAAGAGATGAATGAACTACAAAACTGAACAAGCCTACTGAGACATTTTGAGAAAAAGCTGTTGGAAAGCAATTTTGTTTGTGTCACATTTCTGACAAAACAAAAATTGCACATTCACATGAAAGTGAAAGATCTGTTTTGGAACAGTAGTCTTCACTTTTCAGTCTATTTACATCCATTGCTGTAAACTACTTAGTAAAAAGAGAATGGTTCAGGAGGAAGAGAGGAAAGCATAAGTAAATAAATGCTTGACAAAGTGTAGGAACATAGTAAATTAGGATGAAAAAGGATGAACATAAAACCAATAAAAGTTGACAGAAATATGAAATTATAAGACAGAGAAGGAAGCAAAGAACAGGATAAAAACAAGAACAGTTACTACCGAATCATAGAATCGTTTGGGTTGGAAGGAAGAAGAAGATCATCCGGTTTAAACCCTCTGTCAGTACCTCACACTTGACCTTGTTGAAGTTTATGAGGCTCATACAAACTGGACCTGCTCTTCAAGCCTGTCATAGACTCATTCAACCATTTTGGTTCAAAAAAACCTTAAAGAAAATTAGGTCTAACCATTAAACCAGTCCTGCCAAGTTCACCACTAAACCTTACATCTACACATCTTTTAAATGTCTCCAGGCATGGTGACTCAACCACTTCCCTGGGCAACCTGTTCTAATGCTTTATAACCCTTTCTGTGAAGAACATTTTTCTAATATCCAAACTAAATCTCCCCTGATGCAGCTTGAGGCCATTTCCTCTTGTCCTATCACTTGTTATTTGGCAACTTCAAGTAGCTGTAGACAGCAATAAGGTCTCCTCTCAACCTCCTCTTCTCCAGGCTAAACAACTCTAGCACCCCTGGCCACTCCTCATATGACTTACTCTCCACACCCTTCACCAGCTCTGTTGCTTTTCTCTTGACATGCTCCAGCAACTCAATGTCCTTCTTGAAGTGAGGGGCTCAGAACTGGACACAGTACTTAAGGCATACCCTCACCAGTGCTGAGTACAGAGGAACAATCACTGCCCTGGTCCTGCTGGCCACATTATTTCTGATACAAGTCAGGATGCCACTGGTCCTCTTGGCCACCTGGGCACACTGATGTTCAGGCAGCTGCTGACCAACACTCCCAAGTTCTTTTCTGTTGGGCAACTTCCCAGGAACTCTGTAGCACTGCATGGGATTGCTGTGACCCAATTGTAGGGCCTGGCACTTGTCCTTCTTGCACCTCATGCCACTAACCTCGGCCCATGGATACAACCTGTCCAGATCCTTCCATGGAACCTTCCTACCTTCCAGCAGATAAACACTCCCACTCAACTTGGTGTCATCTTCAAGCTGATTGAGGGTGCACTTGATCCCCACTTCCAGGTCCTTGATAAGGTTATTAACAGAACTGGTCCTGATACTGACCCCTGGGAAGCACCACTTGGGACTGGCCACTGACTGGATGTAAATCAAATCACTACCACTTTTTGGGCTCAACAATCCAGCCAGTTTTTCACCCAGCAAAGAGTACACCCATCCAAGCCATGAGCAGCCAGTTTCTCCAGGATAATGCTGTGAGAAATGGTGTCAAAACCTTTACTAAAATGTAGGTTGACATCAACATCTCTATGGATGGTATCCCTTCCATCTAGCATACTAACTGCACCACTCAGCTCGGTGGTATCTGCAGACTTGCTGAGGGTTTACTCAGGCCCACTGCCTATGTTACTAGTAAGGTATTGAACCATACCAGTCACAATACAACTCCTGAATGACAGTACTTGCTACTGGTCTCCATTTCATACAATCATTACCGTCTTTTTGAGGGAAGATGCAGAAGCCCCCTGAAAGGCATCTCCTTGAAGCCTTGGTAGACTTGATTTTGACAGAAAATTATACAGTAACTACTAATTTTTTGCTACTGTATTATTTTGCATTCTGCTAATATGAGTGTTGCAAATCAATTCCCTTGTTTTGTTTGATGAAGCAAAATAAATAGAGTTTTCTGTATTAATCAGAAGACAGAAATGAGGGGCCTTTGCTGAGTTTTCAGTTCTATTTTCTTGAGAAGGACCAACAAGTTTTCTTCTTTTCTGTCCAAAACTACCCGGTCAACCATTTCAAACGGTTTGGTGATTACTAGGTAGCATGTCTGTCACTGATGCCTACAAGATATAAGTATGACTTAATATCTGTTTGGTAACAGAGAATATCAATTAGAAAAATATAAGCAATCATCATGCAACATCTCTGGTTGTGTATACATGCTAATGTGAAAAAAGATTAGTGGTTTATGTCCAAGATAAGTGAAAGTGATTGTCTCAGATCTGTGTCTTTAGAGACTAGTCCCATTCCCACAAATTTATTTTGAAGAAAGTATTATTGTTCAGCAAGCCAAAAAGGAGGTGAACTAATTGGGAACTGATCTAAGTATAAAGTTTTTAAAATAATCCAGGTTGAGCTATTTTAGTTGTGCACACCTCCATATTTCTTTATATAGTAGGGCAGATGAGCTTTTGGAGCCCAATACCTGTTTTGATAGGTAACACTAAATTTCCACAGACCTGCAGGGGAAAGGTGATGGAGAAAGGAGAAACATGATGAAGAAATAGCTAAAAGGAGAAGGGTAAGAAGAAATCCATAACAAGCATTTAGGTTACTTTTCTTTACAGTCCTGGTGATTAAGTAACATCTCTAATATAAACATTTTAAACTATATAATTGATTTAAACACATAATTTTATCACTGGTTTTAGTATTTTATTTGTCAATCTAAATTGAAGAGCACTGCATGCTTAAAACACTATACAGATAAAATTAACTTGTATGCTATTTAAAAAGCACAGTTGAGGAAGAAAAGATTATTGTGGCTGTAAGTATTGATAATGACATCTGATGTTTATAATTACAAGGACTAACGCTAGCCTTCCAACAATAATAATAAGAAGACCACTACTATACCAGACAACTCATGAAACTCATTATTACTTTACAGCTTGCCTGCAGGCAACAGTTTTCTTTATTATAACGGTTAAGATATAAGTGAGATTAGATAAAGGTCAAAAGCATTCAGAATTTAATTATCTGGCTCAAATGTCACTGGTTTTAAAAGGATCAATGACCTTATTCCTTGTTGGATGTCATATATCATGCCACTTGGATAATCCCATCTAATTTTATGTGCTTGGTTTTGGTTTTTGAGACAGGATACAAAGAACATCATATGCTCTTTTTATTGAAAGAGGTTTCTTCAGGGAATTATTCTATCCCACTTAAAATCTGAATTTCTCTCTGGCAGATGTCACAGGATGACAAGACACACCAGTCACTGTCCACAAATGGAAGGAAACATGGGGACAAACCCTGTGTTCACAAGCAGTAAAGTGCTGTATCAATAAACACAGACCTACAACAAGAAATTAGAATTAAGTAGGTTGATTGGTTTGATTAGGTCTCCTCTTTTTACTTCCTCTATGGATAAACTTAATACTGAATTTCCTGTATTTGTAATGTATTGTTTTGAGAAAAATATAATGTCTTGATAATTTTTTTTAATAACCAAGAGAGTTGATATGTGCTGTCAGTCTTAATTTTATTGTAATAATATTTTATGCTTGTATCATACATGCACATTTCTAATATATTTCCCCCCATATTTCAAATTTTTTAGCCTCTCAAGAAATACTGCATCAGACACTGACTTTCAGTGAGTTAAATGAAGATAAATAAAATTGTTCTATAAATCTGAATGATATAAAGGCTGTATAAGAGCAATATTTTGTAAAAGTGTGTACAGTAAAGTCAAAGTGGAAGTAGAAGTTTCAGTTACAGTATTAAGAGATGGATGAATAATGCACAACCATGTAAGCAAAATATAACAATCTAATTAATTGTATATTTAATATTTAATACAAAAATAAAACATATTATATCAAAATCATTCTTTTTATTCTTGTCTTTAAATATAATATTTCTTTTGTAGTGATGACTAAATGTTCAGAAATAAACTACATAACACTGAGGTATTGTGCTACATTTGATGCTTTATGAGAAATTGATAATAAAAATAATAAAATAATAATAAAAACAGGGAGAAGGGTTTAAAAGTGACCAGCTAGGTATAAATAGGTTGCTGGTTCATAAGCTTGTCTCACTAACTTCTGTGTTTGACCACTGCAGTCAGTGCTGCATTTTTATTGAATCTTTCTTCTATCTTCTCTGTCATCGCACTCTCTGTTCTAAGTCGTGAAAACAAGCTAATTTTAAGCCAGACTAGACAGCAGATAGGATTAGAGGTCTGAGTACCAAAACCAGGAGTGAGACTGCAAATCTGAGGGGCCTCTAGGTCTGGGAGCCAACAACTGGAGGGGGACAAGGCCTGGGGCCAATACCTGGACAGCTTGAATGTCTAAGTTACTTAAGTGAAGATTAATCACCTTCAGTGCTCATCAGTTGGAGAGGAAGAAGAGGATCAGGTTGCATGGGCTGTAAGAGTTGTGTATTTATGTCAGGGCCAGTAAAGGCAATGTTTCCCATCTGTGTGGCCAGTCATTTCTGTATTCTGTGTCTGCATCTATCCTGATGTTCAGTCTCTGGTTGGCTCTCTGGCTGGATCTGGGAACAAAGAACCACATCAGCCTCACATCTACTGTGCTGGGAAAGGAGGACCACCCTCTAGCCCACCAAATTCAACTACAAATTTCTGGTGGATATCACTGAGTTAAAACTAGGGATTTTTCTTTAAAAAAAATGTTGCCCTGAAAACAGAAAGTGTTTCCTCTTGGCACAAGTATACATTGGCTAATGTTTGCCATATAGAAACAGACAGTCCCTGTCTGTTAGAAAAAGAGATTGTTGAATATGCACAACTGGTGGGTAAGTCCGCTGCAAAAAAATGTTTTTTTACCAAACATGAATCTTTCTATTTCTGATTAATCTCACTTGCAGACTGAACTGCATTCTGTGTTTTTGTAATATTCTAGCAGACACTCTATTATGGAGTTATTTTCAGAGATTCATGCCATTTATTTTTTTTACTCAACATTTATTTTTTATTTTTACCTTAATAAAAGCTGGAAAAAGAACCAGAAATGCATTTCTTCTCAGCATATTGGAGACCAAAAAAAGAAAACAACCCTGAAAATTTAAAGGCTACAGGATGAAAATACCATATCCAGTAACTTCTGCTTCAGAGATTTTAGTGAATTTCACAACAGTATATCAATAAGAACACAACTGATTCTGAAAATTGTTTTCTTATTCTCCTTGAAATCTCCATCAAAACCCTCATAATTGACATCTCCTACTTAGATTCACTACTGCAGTGACAGCCTTTATTCATTTAAATTAATTAAAGATAGCTATATAATAAACACTGGCAGTTAATGTACATAGAAAGCATTTGTACTGTTTTATTGTCAGCATGATTCCTAACATCACTTTGCCATGAACAAACTGGCGTGCTTCCAAGCAGTTTCCAAGTAGGGCTCTGGAGATACCATGAGCTAAAGAATAGTGGGTAATTTACACTGATCACACTTTTTCAGATGCTTGCGATCCCATGCCAGTAGGTATTAGTGCCAGAGAACAGTCCCAAACATGTTCATTTGACTACTATAAATTTAGCCTTTAGTGTTTTCACATTTCTCCATGCTATCTCCTTTAGATCAGTGCAGCACACTGTTCTCTGGTGCAGCATACCATTCTCAGGCTGCAGCATTCCCAGATAGATTTCTTCTGGAGTTGCACGTGGTGGGAAAGACACAGTGCTGTATACATATCTTGAATCTTATCAGTAGCTGGGACAGTTGCACTGAAACTTCATGACTGTGATTTGTGTGGAGAGGAGGACATCTTAACAGGCAAAACAGTGGCATGTGACACTGGAGTGTTTTACTAAGCTCTTCTTGGTATCCCTGCTGATGTCTTAATAAATTATTAGGCATTTTGTGACTAGATTTCAAGCTATCCTTAATAATCTAGTTCCAGTGGCTAGATTAATGTAAAAATGAGTATCAGATAGAAACAAAAGGAAGATAAAATAGGATAAAATAGGCAAGGACAAAAATATAGACATTTTATAGAAAGGTACATCAAGAGGAATGGTACAATAAAGAATATATACAGTAAAATGAATTTTTTGCCACAATGAAATGAATAGATATTTTACAGTAGACTTCAGTAATTCAATGTTTCTACTTGGACCACGTCATTCCAGGGTATAGGAAAGGACACTGCAATGAACCTACTACCTATCTGTAGCATCAAATGACCATATGTGGCATATTTTTCTCCCACTCTCAAATTATATTGGGGTTATAAAATTACAGCAAATCAGTTTGTGGGTTACTTGTCCAGAAACAGGTATTTGTATGGAAACAGTTTCTAATTTAATAGAATAGACCAATTAATCATTATTCACCGTACTTTTTAATGCATAATTTCTAACTCCTAGACTCAATTAAATACCATGACCACCCACACCGGGACATACTTATAATTTACAAAATATCAATAAGAATATTAAGAGTGATTTTGTAAAATAAATAAATAGAAAACTCAAATGTAATTAAATACAATATAATAGATTATTTCAGTTGTGAGGGACCTGCAATGACCATCTAGTCCAACTGTCTGACCAGTTCATGGCTCATCAAAAGTAAAAGAATAATATTAAAATCATTATCCAAATGTCTCTAAAACAATGACAGGTCTAGGACATTGACCATCACTCTAGGAAACCCGTTCCAATGTTTGACCTCCTTCTTGGTAAGGAAATATTTATTAATGTCAAGACTAAAACTCCTTGGTGCATCATTAACCATTCCCAGGTGTTGTATCACTGTATGCCAGGAAATACCCTAAATAAATAAGTCAACAAATAAATATTTAGTTCTCCTAAGGGAATTATATTTGAATTCTAAGCAAAAAATGTGAAGAAACTCTTTCAAGACGTGTAATGGAAAAGTGCACTTCAGTAAAACCAAAAAAATAGGGATCTAATGATGTCTTTTCTAGCCTCCACATTATAGTTTTGTTCTGAAAGCTTACTGCTTTTTTGGCTGTATAACTTAAGAGACATTTGACTTCTTTTTATATTTATATCTTCATCTTTATACCATGTCCCAAAGAGAGGAGAACTTTAGCAAATAAACACTACAGCTGGCAAATTACTCAAGTCTCTCTAGGGGATTAAGAATGAAGTTATCATATACCTACAGAGCTTGTTATTTTAACATTGCATGCACTTCATTTACCTGGCTTCTACATTTTCAATACATAGCCCCACAACAAAGTAGTTTCCTAAAAATGACCTTCCTAACTCCTAGGGACAAATATTAAACTGTTTTAAACACTTTTTTTGTAGAATCATAAGATAATTGAGGCTGAAAAAGACCTCTAAGATTATTGAGACCAACCACTAATGTAGCACTGCCATGTTCACCTCTAAACCATGTCCCCCAAGTGTCACTTCCACACATTTTTTAAGCACCTCCAGGAACAATGATTCCACAGCTTCCTTGGACAGCTTGTTCCAATGTTTGATGCTACATGAAATAATCAGTAGTTATCATTATCTTTATCACTACTATGATTATTACTATTATTGTTCTCCTTATTAAAAATAGAAAATCTTAAAAAGACATTAAATGTTAATAGCAGTTAAAGTAGAGAAACAGAAAATGACTGTCACTCTGAAAGAATCAATACATGAAATTTGGTGTCCTACAATATCCTGATCATTATTTATGTGACCTCATAGGTGTATACAACATGTGATAGGCAAATAGAAATCACAGCAGCATTAACAACACAAAAAATATGCACCTAGAGAGCAGAAGGTCATCATCTGTTTTTCCAGGCACTGATACAGATCACTAATGATCCAATTCTACATCTCCATGCCTTGCTATCACTTGAAATCACAGACAGCTTGGTAGACAAAACATCTAAAATCCAATCAGTATAACAATAGGATTAGGGGGTTTTTTTGTTTGTTTATTTAAATATTTTGTTACATGCCCTGAAAACTGCTTTGAATAGTCATATTTCTCTTTGCAGCTGTTCTCTTTATCTCCCTCTCTGTTTGGAGACAATGACTTCAGTTCCCCAAAATAAGGAAGACACTATTCAGAAGGATAGTTCCAACCACTGAATTAAGGACTGAATTAGTTATAAAATGTAGATATAAGAATCTGGTAAATTTTGAAAACATTTTTGATGACACTTAGTGATTCTCCTAGTGCACTTGATCCTTTTTCTTATACAATCTTTTTGCCTTTCTTGCTGGCGAGTTTAAAGGAGGAATCTGAGAAAGCCCTCATTAGACTTTGAAAATATCTCCATTTGGTTCTTTGACCTTGACTTTAATATAAGTTGTCTATCACATAAGCTGAAGTTTACCTTCAGTAGAAAAGAGGTAAGCCAAAGATCTGTGACTAGTCAAGCAAGAGAGACCAAAAGCACTGGTACGAGCACCTTCAAGTTTTTATTTCCATTTTTGAACTAAAACCTAACAATTTATTAAATTTCTTTATTGGAGCTGTCTCTAGTTAAAATAGACTGCATTAGTGGGGAGACAAATCTATGTTTATATTTCTGGGTATGTGTGTGTGTATGTGTGTACATACACAATCCAACTAATTTCTGATTGAACTCTGCTTATGTTGAGATGCATTGGTCATGGATACTTTTATTCATAAAAAAAATAGGTTTAAATTCTTAAAAGGTTGTTATGGTTTCTGTTTATGCAGGATGTAGAAATAACAACAAAAAGCTTTGAGCACTCTATGATTTAAAAGACTCTTTTTCCTTCCTAGAATTAGTGCAAAAAGTCACAGTTGTATAATATTTATGGAACAGATGAGTAATATCTGTTGGTCTTGTAGTGGATTTACAACTTTTGTTGTAGAAGGTAACTGCAATAATAGACTTCCACTGCCATATTACAAAAATATTTTGTATTTTTGTCATAACAGAAGCTGCATTCTATACAGTTATGAGTATGAGTATGAAAAAAGAAAGTTAAACTGATAGCCCTTAAGGAGGACAAAGTGGTATCAGTGAATGATTCATAAAGATTTTCTGGAATGGAATAGTAGTATTTGCTATTTTGCTTAGGCAGTGTTTAATATGAACTTGTTTGAGTATTGGATTTGTCCTGAATTTCTTGTAAAATGCTGACACTGTAAGACTATAAGAAACATTTGATCAGATATGGAGCTCAGGAAAAGCTTAGGTTTGCTCTTAAAATACTCAACTTGCCCTAGTTTTGGTCTGCTTTCTTTGTTCACTAACTTTTTATCTGCATGTTTCTATCTAACACTGCATTGATCAACTTTTTGCCAAAGAAGTCTATTTTCACTCCCATAATTAATGAGACAAAGAAAAGTTGGAATTCTCTGTTGATTAGTTCTTGTCTTTCTTATTTACCTTGAAGAAAGAGTTTTAAAGTAGTCATTTTCCTTATAAGCAAACATTCATAAAATAATATTCTTTAATTTTGCTTCCTAAAGAAAATAATTTCTTTTGAATAAGCAATTTAATGTTTCAGTTCTCTTTACACTTCTTGGTTTACTAGATCACAGTATCTTTCAAGTTTTGCTTATTTATACACTAACAAATAAACATACTTTTCACCATTAAATAAAAATTGTGAAAGTTTATGATAACTAAATGCAGTTAGTAATTGTAAAAAATACTACTGTGAGTAGTGAAACAACATAAATATAAGAACACAGAATCTCTATGTCAAAAATCAATCACTATCTCCAACTCAGTGTGGAGAAATGGGTAACTTTTCTGAAAACACACTCTCCAGTGTATATTCACATATTTATTTATGCTTTTGATAATGATCACTAGCTATCAGCGGGAAATAAATCACTGCCAGATGTATGAAAATCTAAATCAAGTCACAACCTTATTTTTGAGAAAAAGAAAGTCAAAGACAAAATGCATAAAGTATGACTTCCTCTGGCAATGACATCTACTGGAAAGAGTGTTGAATACAACTTTAACTGCTTATTTTCTTTAAGGGTTGACCACACAGTATAAATACTAGAAATATTACAATACCAAATATATTATCTAAGTCCTAAAAGAAACCTACAGAACACAAAAATATTTAATTTTGATTTGGTATTTTTGATTCATATTTTCCAGTGGGCAAAATATTTCTGAACCCTATTTTTTATTTCTCAGTGTGACCCACTGAATCTCTCCTTTCCTTTCTCCTTGCCTTGCCTCGCCTCACTTCATGTCACCTTTTTATACCACATCTCACCTCACCTCCTCTAACCTCATCTTACCTCACCTCTTTTGCCCCAGGATCACTGACATTTCCTGTCAGAAGTCAATAAAGACCGTCAATTGAATTTATATTAATCAATCTGTAAAGATGTTTATAGTTTTGGAGTAGAATGGGCATTGTGGTTCTCTTTCTCTGCAAAAAGGTTGTCCATGACTTAATTGACTAGAAGTGTGGAAGATTTTAACCCATCTTTTATGGTTTGAGTAGTCCATATCTGCAGTTGGACAGTAAATAGCATTTCATCAATATTTTAAAGATATATAAGAGCCTTCAATAAGTCATGAAACAACCTGATATGCTCCAGGAAACATATACTTTAGCTACTTGGTTTGGTGAAGGAATGGACACAAGAAAAAGAGATAAATTTGATTGAAATGTGTTTTCTTTTGCATTGCCAAAGTAGGAGCCATTCTATTTTACTGTTTCCTTTTAACCTCTGTTTCCAGCACCTTTTTGATCTTTTTCTTTCCTCCTAATCTTTATAAAGTTTATCTTTATTACAACATGTGTTAATTAGGTCTCACCAGGATTCAATGTAAGACAGATACACTAGCACCGCTTTTCCTATTTATAAGTCTATTAAAATCCTGATCTAATATAACTTTTTAAGGCTATGTCCATCCTGGAAAACCAGACCCTTTCCTGTGTCTAAGTGGCAGGAACTGACTCATGGTTACAATATTTTACCTGTTTTTACTTTTTCAATAAACAAATTTCTGTGAATTACATTTGCATTTCATCAATCACTAGTAATAAAATTTTCATTTTTTGATGCATTTGATGCTACCTACCTTTTCATGTAGAAAACTGCTGCAGTGTTGGGGTTATTTGGCTTTATTTTTTATCTTTTTTTTTCTGATAATCAAAAATGTTATTTGCTGATTCCTGCCTACAAGCAGTTCTAGATGATTTTGGAAGTTTAGAAACATCTGCTCACTGGCCCATAAGTGTTTTTTAAAACATCCACTTCTCCACTATCTTATTAACATTAAAAAATTTGACTGCAATAAATATGCTCTTCACCAGAAGAAATTTCTTGAATTCATTAAGAAAGTCTCATGCTAATTTTGAAAATGCATAAATACAAATGGGAAGAGAATTTAGGTTGAACAGCTGAAAGGCACAAAATTAATTAAAAAAACCTCACAAACAAACAATCACAAAACAAAAAAAAACCAAAACAAAATCACAAAACAGAACAAACAAACAAGCCAAAACCAAACCAAACCAAACAACACCACCAACAAATAAACAGGCTACCTTGTCTACATGAATCTGATTGACCACGGAACCATCACCTAGGAGAAATATGGATGTCCAGCTCTGGAACTGATGCAACACCCTTTGTCTGTTCAGTAGCACAAGAACAAAACAAGCATATGTAGGTTTTTACCTTCATCTCACCATATTTTGCTTATCACATGGATACAGACTGCTGACTCTCAGGGACTTTCTAGATCAGGTGTAATGAAGTGCCAAGAAAAGTTTTATGCTATTTTGGAACTTTGCCCCAAAATCTTCACTTCGTTGCTTATTTTTACTTGTATTAGTAGGTGATCCTTCTGCTCACTATCTCCGGGGCTCTCATCTTTCTCTATTTTATGCTAGAGTAACCCTATAAATTTTAACTGGTTGACTTTTAATTTAAATCTGAGCAAAACAAATGTCTCACCTGACATTAACTGCCATCGAGAAAATAGCAACTGAATGTAGGAAGATGTCATTTAAATCTTTATGTATAAAACTCTATGTAGGGTATTATCATCTTTCCAAGGACAACAGTACATAAAGATTTAATGTAAAAATTAAGAAAAAAATCTGAACGATGAAAGGTTTCAATGTATAAAGACTCTGCACTTTATTTTCCATATTAAATTATTATTGAGGTAAACTTCCATTGATATATAAACTACTATGAGGAAGTACGCCTGTCCAAACATCTTTCCCGTAATACCAATAAAGTGAAAATGAAATGAAAAAGTTGAAGAGTCAAAATAAACCTCAAAACCCCCAAAGCAAACAAAACCCCTCCAAAACAAACAAAAAACCACCTACCCCCTGTAAACAAGAAAAAAACACAAGGCATCTCAAATGTTGGGATGTCTATAGAGCTGATTAAAGTGTCATTCTTGTAAGAAGAGATAGTTCATTTAAGAGGTAATTACTGTCGTGCGCTATGAAAAGCTACTGATTGAACCATTCATCTGTGAAGCCTAGACCTGGTTACTTACAGGATTTAAGCCCATTAAGTTCCAATCTGATAGATATCAAGGATTCAAGCTCTCATCATTCTTTTCTCTCTCCAAAACAGTAACATCCAGTTGTTGCCAATATCTTCTTTGGGGGAAGGAGTAGAAAAGGATATGCAGGAAAAAGTACTGTGTACCCAAATATACCTCATTTCAAAATGACAATTACAGCTGCTAAACAATTAAAAGTTGGGAGTGAATAAACATTTCAAATTCAAGACTGTATTGAAAATATTTATATATATTTCGATCTTTGACGTTTTCAAGGTAATATACTGTTCATCTTACTGTAGATGTGCTGAAAGTGATTTTGTGAGTTTGGAGCATTAATTTCAATGATTTGCAATAGTTTGCCCTTTTTGAAAGGGAATTATATATTTCTAATTATTGTAAAAACTTTATTTATATTTTTGGGGTTTCTTTGTCCCTACTGTACCCTTCAAATCAATCTGTAACTCTTCATATAGTGTTTATTGATCTTTTATTTTAAATTTTCAATAGAAATTTGAACCTTACTTGTGTTGTTGATCACTCAGTTATGCAATAGTTCATGAACATGAGGAGGTATATGATAATGCCTGGACTTTCAGCTTTGGTCAGCATGAGAACAATAAATACATTTGGAAGTATTACCAGAGTCTTCATTAATCATCATTTTGTGGTAAAGATGTGAGCTTTTTCTAATAATTTTCTCAAATACATAGACATTGTAGCTGGCCTGCAGCAAACAATTGCATACTACAGTCAAAACCTGAATTACATAAACTGTCCATTCAATATCAGGAAAAAAGATGTACAATGAAGTAGAGCTATCAAGTAGACTAATAAAGTCCAAACTATACCAAATTGCATGGAAATCATCAGTAAATGGGGAATAAAAAGCAGAAGATGGAAAGGTCATGGCCATATCACAGTTCTCACACAGTAGAATTATTGTGTTTGAATTGACAAAAATTATGGTCACAATACACTGCTTGAAATTATATCTCAAGCAAGCTCTGCTATCAGCAACAGATGACTCTGGGAGAACATGATTCACATATAAAAGAAAGAAATCATGCTGTGTTAGTACACCATCAAGAAAATTACCATATATGTTAAAGACCATAGGAATATAAAATTGAAATTAATATTTACCAATGTGTACAGAATATGAACGAAATACACTGTTTAATATTTTTAGATCTGTCTAGTCTTGATCTTACTGGTTTTCATTTTGTTGCTGCTTCTTCCCTACTTGAAAGCAAATGAGAGAAATCCCACTGGAAAGCACAAAAAAATGCCTGAGGGACAAATATCACTATGTTTGTGGACTCTTTTAGAGTTGTTTTTGTGATAGGTATTAATTTTAATTGTAGAAAAGTGCTGAGTTGTATGGCTTTTATGAGTATTTAAGGGAAACCTATCATAGGTAAGGACCGAGGGCCGAGACCTGATCTTGAAAGTAACTTCTGAGCACTGAGGCAAAATGCCCAAATAAAGTTTCTCTCATCTCTTTGTCACTACTGCAGAATGATTCCAGGTCACCCAGTTACCCTGTGCCAGAGCCAACCTTCGGCCCCAGCAGCTAAACCCTTGAGTGTCATGGATGCATTCAGGGCCCTAGCTGGGGCCAAATGTCATATATTGTATGGGACGAAACTCTCTGAAACACTGAAGGTCCAGTTGTGAAATGTCGTGACATTTATTAAAATGTCATCTGTACTTCCGTCTCCTCTCTTCCTCCAATAAATGGAGCTAAGAAGACAATGTGTAGCAGAGGTGACTGTACATGGCTGGCTACCCCAGCTCTGAAGTGGCCTCTCTGGTGTTTCTTGCAGTCCTCTAGGGCATGGCATACACTGTGAAGAGAGTTAACATTGCAGTAAAGATTCTGGTTGCTGCCACTTGGAAATGCAGAAAGCCTATGTGAAATCATTCAAGAGAACAAAACCAATCTTGGTAGCTCAGCTGAACCAGGAATAGGAGAGTAGCAGATAATGAAATCACTAGAGATGTTTTTATGATGATTCTGTTTACTGGGAATGCTATTTGAACCATCTTTGTGAATAAGAAAGAAATTCATTATTGTTTCAAGAGTGACTGAATAGCTGGAAAAACAGATGTTATTTACAATATGTATTTGCGAGTATTTATTCTATTAACTATTTTAACAAGTTAAGACACCCAATGTTTTCATTTATTCACACTTGAGATATATATGCAAGGTTACAAAAAGTGATGTAGAATTTCTATAAAAACTGTAAATATTGTAAAAAATGCCCAAGAATACTACGCAAATATATTTGCTAAGAATATTATGTATTGAATTACACAGAATAATGTAAAAAAGGTAATGGCTGTCAGTTCAAAGGTCTGGACAGTCAATCAAGTCACATCAGTTGCACTAAGGAGTTCTTCTAAGAAATAAACTAAACAAAAAATGAAAATTAATGTATCCTTAGATTTTCCAACAATTTGCAAGTTAAGGACTGGAGATTTCATTCACACTGTTGTACTTATTAGGTATTGATGGACGTACTCTTCAATAATTTATCCTGTTATTTCTTCAATACAGTTAAGCTCTACACTATGTGGTGGAGAATGGTTCCACAATTCAATTATAGTGTGCAAAAAATGTTTCCCTTTATTTTTTTTTTTTTAGGACAAATAGAAAATCACAAAATGATAAACTAATTTAGGTTGGAAAAGACCTTTAAGAGCATGGAATCCAACTATCAGATGGAGTCCAACTTCCATATTATTTTCTCTGTATTTGTAATTTTATGAAAATATGCCATAACTCACCTTATTTTCATTTACTCAGTACATCTCACTCCTTAATATGAAAACCAAGTGATAATGATTAAATCTGAATTTTTTATTGTAAGTTAGAGGTATATTTTTCAGTATTCATTAGTTTTTACTCAACAGCATTGAATTTCATCCTTCTTTTTTTTACAATAGGATTCAAAATCATGACATCCTTCTGTATTTCATTGTGCTTTATTTTACTTTTGACTGCCCTGAAAAATTTTATATCAACTGCAAATTTTGTCCTTTTTATGCTTGAACACTATAAATGACTTAGTAATTTATGTATATCCTTGTATGATTCTATGACTTCTTGTTTCTATTGAGAAACCTGAGCCTTTATTTGTGTAATTTGTTTCCTAGAACATTATCTTTTCTAATGTGTTTGGAAACTTTGATACTGTCTTGCCTGAATCACCATTATCCACCTAGTTACTGACTCTACCAAAAGACTCAAGTATTTCCTACCCTGACTGTACTCTAAATGAGAAAACAAAAAGCAGCAGGTCAACCCTCTCCACAGTACATCACAGAATTACAGTCATACAATTATTAGAGTTAGAAGGAACCTTAAATATCACCTAGTTCCAACATCCCCTGCCCTGGGCAAGGATGCCATTCATCAGATTAGGTTTCTCAGGACCCCATCCAACCTATCCTTGAACACTTCCAGAGCATCCACAGCTTCTCTGGGAAACCTGCTTTAGTGCTTCACCATCCACGCAGTGAAGAATTTCTTCCTAATATCTAATCTAAACCTTGCCTCTTTCAGTTTAAATCTATTCCTTCTTGTCCTGTCACTATCTTCTTCAGTAAAAAGGTCCTCCCCCTCATTTTTAGGAGCCCTCTCAAAGTTCTGAAAGGCTGCAGTTAGGTCTCCCTGAAGCCATCTGTTCTCCAGGCTGAACAAACCCAGCTCTCAACCTGTCTTCATAGGAGATGTACTCCAATCCTGTGATCATCCGCCTAGCCCTCCTCTGGACCCGCTGTAACAGGTCTGTATCTTTCTTGTGCTGAGAACCCCAGAGCTGCATGCAGTACTGTGGTGGTTTGAAAAACCTTTCTTGAGCTAGTAATGATTTACCTCACTGATAATACTCTTACTGGACCAATCAATAGTCCATGTGTGCCCTACAGAAATTACATACCCACAGAAACGGAAGAGAATATAGTGAAGATAGTTTAGTAAGTAGGTAGCCATGATCTGAGCCAGGAGGAAGCAGGGGGCCAGTGAGCCCCTCTGGGGGCCAAGGGCCCCCAGCCCCCAGTCGAGGCTACAGGAGACCCGGTATAGTGTCAAAGTTGGACTGGGTCCCATAATCAAGAGCTGGAAAAGTTTCCTTACTGTCAGCAGCAGCAGAAGACACTGAAAATGGCAGCGGAGCAGTCCTGAACAGAGATAGCAATGGCTGAAAGCCAAAAGATAGCCAGTAGCAGCGAGATAACGTGAAGCCGGCTGAGAGACACAGAGATGTTCCTGTAGGAGGGAGAGCTGGCAACAAAACAGAGGAAAACTCAACAGAGCTGGTTTGGTGTAAGACTGTATTATTTTCCCAAAACCAGAGACTCTCTGAAGAGGAGGGGTGGACTTCCAAACGCTTAGGGAGTCCCAAAATGCAGTAGCAGCTAGAAAGAGGGAGAAAGGAGCTGAGAACCCGGAGTTTGTCCAGAGAACTGAGCCAGGACAGAATGCGGAGGAAGTGGCTGTGCCCTCTGCTACTGCTGTTGCTGTTTCTATCAAGCTGTCAAGCTGGGACAGAGCAAAAGAGTGTTGGTAAGACTGAACTGAAAGCTACCTTCGATGTTCTAACCCAGGAGGAGTGAAAATCTACAAGAAAATCCCCCAAAGGCTCGGGTTCGGGGTTGAAATTTCCACAAAGTAAGAACAAAAATCCTGACTGCCATACGTAAATCTGCTGCCTCAGGAAAATGAAGGACACTAACCAGTGCCTCAAAAAACTGAAATGAAGGAACTGTGGCCTGAGGAGTGACAGAAAGACTTTTCTCTTTTTTTTTCTTGGACTTTTGTTGAAGAAGAGAAAAAATTTAATTTAATGTAAATATATATATGTGGGTGTAAATAAACCTTTGTAAATATTTTCCCCTTCCCCCAATAACGAATGGTTGTGTTTTGTCTGAAAACTCTCCACATGGGGTGAAAAAGATATCAAGTCCATACTATCACTAAGCCGTCTCACAGGGGCAAACTGTGGGAGGGGGGGCTTGAACTTAAAAATTAGATTCTTGGGAGTTTCAAACCACCACAAGTACTAAGGTGGAGTCTCAAAAGGTAGAGTAGAGGGGGAAAGTATCTCTCATAGGGTCTACTAATTTTATGACAGAATAATTCAAACAAGTTTTTTTGGTAGTAAATTGATCACTTAATTGGCTTGTAGTTTCCTGATCATGATAAACACAAAAATTAAAAAAACCCACTCTTTTGAGATTGAGGTTAATTCAAATCCAGGGTGAAAACTCAACAGTTTATTATTTTAGTTTCTTTTTACATTGTGTAAATACCATCTCATTATGATTATTTTGATTATTCTTTTGAACATAAGCAAAAGCCCTGGGAAATACGATTAAGAGGGGATCTATAAAGCAGATATCTCTCTACATAAGCATGCATACAAGTAGTCCTCATGCAGCTGTATTGAGAACTCCTTCTGTTGGATGGGAAATTAACACCAAAAAAGAGGAGAAAAATCAAATGTGATGAAAGTGTAGATATCCCCTACTTGCATCAGGAATGGTTGAGTTGGGTTTTTTTCCTCAACATGATGACATTTCAGAAATATTAGAATGGAGTTTTGTCATATTTAGATAAAAACAACATCATTTTTCTCAAAGTTATTAACAATACTCTTCTTACCACAGTTTTTCTACTCTTTAATTTATTTACCTTTTCCTACTAGAGATGGAAGTATCGTTATCCCAGAAATTGGTCCAGAATTAAACAATCTGATCAAAATCACAAAGAAATTTAGCACAAATCCTAATGTCAAAATCACATCCTGTAAAATATGTGATCAGCAGGCTTCAAAAATATGATATTTCACTCTATCACATTATTAACCTATCTCTGATTTTTAGAAGTGTTCATTTGGACTAGAAAATTGCAGAAGTATATCTCTTTTTTAAATCCTGAAGCTGATCTGATTATAACTATCTGCTCATCTTAAATTTGGTAGTAGTTTCAACAAATATATTTTCCACTGTACTTATATTTTTTGATGTATATGTAGTACCAGATGACATGGTTGACTGAGCTCATTGAAAATGTATTAAAATGGTTTTCATGAAGACACAAGCTTTAACTTTCACTCACTACAAAAAAATTGGTTTTACATCTCTCTGCCTTATAGAATTGTTCATTTCACAGAGGTGCTTATATTATTTTAAGTGATGGAAGAGATTCTATGGATTGAAGAGTAAACATCCGAGCAGGAGATGCACTCTTTAGGCTTCTTATGCAGGCAGAGAGAATTTCAGTAATGAGTAATATACTTGAATGTTAGACAGACTGTACAGCTCTGTTAATGGCCTTGGAATTTTTATTACCGTGCTTGAGTAAAGCTTCAACCCAAACTGCTAAGGTTCCTGTCTTACTTAAATACCTAAAACTACTTTTCTATTGATCGGGAGCTTTAAATAAAGCTGCAAGAGAGCTCTGAAAATTTTTGAGACATAAATTCCTGAGCCAAATGTCAAATATATCAAGGAGACACTCACTTTTGGAGGAAGTTAAGTGAACAACCCTGGCTTTTAATTCTTGAGAAATGAAGAATTGGTTGTAGTTGGTTGTAGTTGGCCCCCCCTCCAAACCCCAACAGACCACAGCAAAAACCCTCCAAAGGAAAAAAAATGGAGTAGTAAAAGCTATAGTAAAAATATACATATTTTACATATATCACGGATATATACAATTAAAATACTACGTACATATAAACACAGGAACCCCAAACAGCTTCTAAAAAGGGTAAGGGAAAAGGGAGAAGGGATAAAAAGGGACAAAACCCAAAATAAATACGCACAATCAAAAACCCGGGAACCAGGAAAATAAAGAACCAACAAAATGAAATCTTACCACTTCCCCTGAGAAGAAGCAGAATCGTCAGACACAGCCAGCACTCTCCACCTCCAGCGTGGCAGACAACAGCAGTCACTGCAGGCCTCAACTTCCAGATAAGCGAGACCAGCGCAGGGACCTACTGTTCCTGAACCTCACCGGAAGAGAGTGAAAGCTTCTCTTCCTTTCTTATTTATATCCTGGCTTATGTAGAAAAATGGGATGGAATACCTAGATATGACCACTTCCCTACCTACAAGCTGGTTTCCAGGAAGGCCTAAAAGTATTGCATTAGTGATGCAGTGAAGACCACAAAATGGTAACTTTATCAGTCTGATTTTCTAAATCAATTCTTTGACTAATCTTTTTTTCTTTGATAGAACCTGATTGAGCCTCATGGTTTTACAAGACCAAGGAATTTACTTGGCCAAAAATCTCTTGTCTTTACATGCCCACAGTAGAGATGATGTTTATAGATAAAGCCTAATACAGTTCTAATTTTCTCCTTTCCCATTTCCATTTTTCAAGAGCTGGGCAATATACTTCAAGATTTTACCAGAAATCAAGTATTCAAGATTCTGGCATCCCTCTCCACCCTGAAGTAACTCCATTCTTCCCGAAACCCAAGACCTATACTTGGGCTCTGGCTTAACAGGCAGACATTATAATTTAGACATTTCCTGTTTGTCCCTGACAAAAGTTCTTAAGTACTAATGTTCCTTAGCTCATGTTTTGAGAAAAAAGGAGGATAATAGAAGAAAATGAATAATTTTTTCAGATTCATTGAACCTGATTAAGGTATATGATCTAATTTTAGTTTCCATTTGAATTTACTATTCAATAAGAGTCCTTCCAGTATGTTCTGGTTTAGTCCATTTTGACAGATTCTTTATTACGGCAGTTTACAATTCACAGATCTTCACATGACAAGGGTAAGAAGGAGGGAGAGGGGGAGTGGGACACAAATGTTTAAAGTGACCTTTCCAAACCCGTAACCAAATGTAGTCAAAGAATTTTAAGACAAAAGTTTAAATTTCATTAATAAGGATAAAGGTATTTTGTAAATGAATTAAAAGATTTCCTTTAGGTTTCCATGTTCTTCCCTGTTTTAAGTTGCTTAACAAGAAAATATCTAAAAAGTGATCCCATTTGTGAGCATTGAAATTCCCAGAAAACATGAGAAAAATCACAGTAACGTTCTTGTCAATAGTAATTTTTCAGAAGAAAGAACAGCTGTTTTATATGATTTTTGCAAATTTTGGAATAAAAAAAAAAAGAAAGGAATAAGGCAATTCATTTTTGTGAAGTTCAAAATACATATATAAGCACTGTCATTGTCTGTATCTGAAGTCATTATACCATTGCTGGTCGTAAAATAAAAAAGCAAACAAAAAACAAAAAACAAAACCAAAAACCAGCAATGAACCAAAACTAAAGAAATGTTATGGAATCAAAATCATCTCATCCTCTTTTCCTCACAACTTGTCAAATCCTACGTAAAAATTTAAGGTAAGACAATGTAATGTCATTTTATATAAAGGAAACTAAATGTAAGGGAACATTCCAAGATGTACCTCTCAGCAGAACATGCCATACTGATACTTTTACTTTCAATTATTACATCTGTTTTCTAAATTAAACATAATCCCTACATAGTCTATAAACAACTAATACAGACAAAAAATAATCTTTTGTGGTGGTTTGAGCCACCACAGAAATCCAAAATCTAATTTCCAGGCTTCCCCCACCCCTTCCCACAGTTTTATCTCAACACCAAAGAGAAACTTTCAGGCAAGAGGCTTCTATAGGGGAAAAGGGGAAGTATATACATTTATTACTATACAAAGAAATACTGTACAAGTTAAAAGCAACTGTATATATAATATTACACACTTCTATCATCCTTTGAAGTTTCTCCTTTAATTAAGTCCAGGAAAAGCCTTTCAGGCTGATAGGTAAAGCAGTCTTTCTCTCCTGGGAGTGTTCAGGGAAAAGGGTTCACTCCCCCACCAACCTCCAGCTGTTTGCTGAAGTCCTTTCTTCCTCATGAAGTCCAAGAAGATAGCTCTGAGTCCTTTCTCCTTGATTCTGTGCCATCTCTGCTGTGTGATTCTCTCTCTTTCTCTCATACCTTGGTTCCGTGCTGCTGTAGTTTAGTTCAGCTTATCACAGTACACGTCCTGGAATCTTCATTCCTCCTCCGAGTTTTCGGCTGTCCTCCATTTAAATGACTGCAAGGACATCCTCTGGGCCTTTCTCTGGTCCACCTCCAATTTCACCTGGGGTTATCTCCCTGGAACCGAGCTGCATTCAGCCCATCCACTTCAGCTCGGCTCCAATGCCTCGCCTGGCCTCCACTTTACAGTGAGTGGGGAGGGAAAAGAAGAATCCCCCTCTGCAGTCCAGCTGCAAAGGGGAGGGTAGGGGGGAAAGAGGGCTTGGCTGCAAGGCCTGCCTCTCTCTCTCTCTCTCTCTTACCAGCTGTTTGTGAGTTTCCTTCCTCACAAACACACACTCACTCCAATGCTGCCTCCAACCCTGGCTTAGCCAGAGCCGAGGGCTGCAGGGCTCCCCTTACCCCCCGGAGGGGAAAGAAGGGGGCCCTGCCACTCCTGGCCTTCTCACACCCACACACACACAGCAGCAGACACAGTAGCAGCCAGACAGACTGATTGCCAACAACTTCCCCTGGTTGTGTATATATGATTTTTCATAAAACTAGCAGTGATTGGCCCTCTAGGGGAGGCTGCCCTGGCACCCAATCACCTCTAGGCTCCCCCGGCTCCTGGGGGGGGCAATTTTAAACCATGACATCTGTCTAGAACATTTTATTGTAACAGATGTCTGAGTTATAAATGTGCTGATCAATCTGTTCCATTTGGAAGAAACAAAGAATGCTCGTGGATCGTACCAAGTTTTGATTTGTATCATAGAGTGAAGAGTAAATCATGAGGAAAACTTCTTTCTGTGGAAAGACAGAACTCTAGAATCTCATTAGAGTTTAGTGTAACATCTTTTTTATGAAGTAAAGTACGACTTCTCAAAACTGCATTTTTGAAAGTAAGAAAAAATAGGGATCTTATGTTCTACAGTGTTAGTGGGTTTGGTTTTTTCTAATCTGCAACAGATGAAATAGAGGGGTACAAGCTTGTTCAGCTCGATGTTCAGTTGGGTGTTGGTGGTTGACACAGGAATGAGAGAAGCTGCAAGTGCTGTGCCTCAGAAGAGACCCAGAGGTACAATGTTAGCTTAGAGATCTGATTGAGACACAACAACATGCCCTGAAGACCCATGGAGGACTGAATGGAATCTGTTACAAAAAAGGAGACAGTGCAAGCTGGTGGACTAAAATCAAATCTGTCTTTGTGTATAGACTGTAGGAAAGGAAAATATTTGTTTAGCAGTTATTATTTAAAATATTTATTAGTTGGGTGATTTGAATTTTCTCTATATCAAAAGGTACCTTGCTCTAATTCATACTCTGATAAATCAAAGTCCATAGAAATTCAAAGACAACTTGATGGTACTGGAATATTCAGTGTAAGGAAAGGGACAGGTAAATCCATCTTGAGCATTTTATTGTCCAAGGAATTTCCACTCTACAGAGATTTTCTTCCCTATGTAGATTGTTCCTCATTCCAGACTGAGCTCTAGACCAACAGTTTGTGTAATGCAAAACCTTATTTTGTGTACACTTAATCATTTACAAATCCAGCTTAGAATGTTTAGTGACAAAATGAAGGTATTCATGTAACAAAACTGGACAAGGGAGTGAGAAGGAAGAACATGATTTCTAGATGAAGATGGAGACCACTGGTAATTGTGCCATTTGTTGGTCTTTCAGTTAAAAGAGTTTAAAAGTCTACCAGCTGCAAAAAAAGTGAAGCAGCAGGTGAGATACATGGATGTTCATACTGATGGTTATATAAGATCACCAGTATTCTCCTGGACTGAACTCTCAAGGACATGGGTTACAAAGTTCATAATTTGGGAACTCTCTCAGGGTTTAGAAATAAAATAAACACTGAGCTACATAGATTGTCATTACTCAGTAACTTCATATGTGTAAAAAGATATATACTTTCCTGGAGGGGTCTCTTTTTGAAAACTGATATATTGTAAAGTACAGGTAATTATATTTCACCCTGTGTTCTTAAATACCACTTGGCTCAAGATTCCTTTTTATGTCCTACAATGTATAGATACTTTTGAAATCCTACCTTAGTGTACTGCAAAATTAACACCTTCTAGATAGTTGTCTTTTACCGATTCTCTCAGCTTTCTTAACAATGACATTGTTCCCTTAATTACATAATTAAAATAAAATGTTTATTTTAAAAAAGACAAAATCATAAATCAAAATACATGGAAGTTTCTAAAGATACCTTCAGGCATATTTATTTCTTCAAGAGTTTGGAAATTTCAAAGCTTACATAGCTGTAACTGAACTAATAAAATCTCAGTAATTGTCCATTTTAATTGCCCTTCAGCATTCTTAGATTGAAAGCAATTATGTAGAACTGTTGAACTGAAGTACAATGTGAGCTTTGAATTGTCTGTCTGTATAATTATATGCAGAAATATGCTGAATATCCACTCACTATTAAGTGAAGTGCTGAGGAAAAAGAACTAATCAAAAGCCCATTTTATAAAGTCAGTAGTTTTATCTTAGCAAAACCCACACATTTAATATTAGGAGTTCAGGAGCAGCTTGTGTACTTGTATGGTAGTCAATGAACTAAAGGATAAGGTATGGCTGAGGAAGTGGCCCAAAAGTAATGTGACCACATTAACATGCCAGAGCACAAAAATATAGCACATTTTTTTAGGGACAATTACATATTTTTCACTTCTTAAATTTTTTTTCCTTATACTTTATGAAGTTGTCTAGAAGGATAATGATGGAACATGGTATGCTGCAACAGCCAACAGATTTCTTATGCAGTAACTAACAAATTTGTGTGTGTGTATAGATGTATATATAGAACAAACACTAAAACAACATCCCAAAAAAACCCCGAAAAGTAGTCTAAGGTTGTTCAATGAATTATTAAATTGCAGTTCCTGAAAGATTTGGATAGAAATAATTAATACCTCTGACTCAGATCTCAATAAATAGAACCTCTTTTTGCAAACCTATTCCGATGATCTATTTCTGTTCATTGCAAAGTCAGATGTAGAAGTCCACTAAAGTAAAACCATTAGGGAATAAATTGTTGACAAGTTTGGAGGTTTAAACATGAAGAATGAACACTTTTGATCAGTCCGACATGGTCCAAATTTTCAGTTCATAAATTTTTCAATTGCATTAATTTCTTTAACTGGGAAACAGTTACTCAGGTAAATACAAAATCACAGAATCAGAGAATGGTGGAGTGGAAAGAGGGCTCTTAGATCCTCTGCTCCAACTTCAGTTCTGTTAAAGTAGGTTGCTCAGAATTGTGTCTGTTCAAGTGCTGAGTACCTACAAAGATGGAAACTCCATGACCAACTAAAATAACATATTTATTTAGCTATGTTTAACATATTTAGAGGAACAGCCACGAAAAGCTCTAAGATATTGCCTAGAAATTACCATCTTCATAGGCCTTTATCAGTTCCTTATAGACAAGTGGCTGTTCTATCTACTAGATCTAACAAGTAAATCCTGATGGCAACTACTCAGGACTTGAGTTTGGGACATTAAAGACAAAAAAATGCATTTTATGGACTCTGGCCATATGTTTTTCCTTCCTTCTGGCAGGAAGGTAATTTGTTGAAATTTTAATTATTATGATGAAAAGACATTAAAGAAGATTCTCTAGAATGCATACACAGACAGTACCATACTAGAATTAAAGTTCTGACTACTGTAACATTTAATTGTGTAATACATGTGATATTCTAAAACAGAGAACATACTGTTTTTTTCTTCACAATTCTAGAAAACAAGAGTAATTGATAATCTGAGAGGTAGACTCTGCTGACACCTCTAAAATTTGGAATTGATTCTCTTCTAAGCTTTCTGACACTTATTTGACTATTATAGCCTTTTATCTAAAATTTTTTCTCTTCTCGTTCAGAAGAATTCAAAATCTACTCTGCAGTCTTGTGAGGATACATCAATGTTTTCAGTAGTACTGATTTTTCAGTGAGAAAATCAGAATTTCATCAGCTAATTTTTCTTTCTTTGTAACGTGAAACCTGGGATCAATTTTCTCATGTTCTTCTGAAACTTCTATAAGTTGTGAAACTGTTTCATTGTGGATTTTTCCTCTCTAATTAAAATACACACACACACACATATACGCACATATGCATGTTTATAAATTATGTTCTTTTAGAAGAACTTGAGCAGATACAAGTGAGAAAACCTGTTCGTTTTGTTGATTTGAGCAACTGTCCAGAGAGATCTCTAAAAGGAAGGAGGAAAACTGAATCCTTAAGAGCAGTGAAGAATGACCATAAGAAAAACTTTCCAGAACACAGAACACCTTGGAAAGTCCCTTTACTAGCTTTTGGGTGTTTACATTAAGAAAAAGACGGTGGCAATCCACCTCAAAGCTCTAGAAAACTATAAATACTGTAAGGCACATAATGAAACTTTTAGTTTTTGTGACAGCTTCTACTGTCTTCTTGTGATGAGGAACAGTTTCAAACAGTTGCAAACAGTTCTAAATGACACATTTTATGCAAGAGCAGAAGCTAATAATTCCTTTCAGCTCTATATTCTTATCCTATGAAACTCCTTGGAACAATTTAAGCTTTAATGCTGCTTGCTTCTCAGAAGTCAGTTTGCAAAATATGTGAGAATTGTCTCTAGAGAAATCCATTCTGAAGGCTGAGATGCGGACAGATTTTTAGTTGGGTTTGTTTGTTGAGTTTTTTTTTTTTTGACTGAGATCTGTGTATGAAAAATGGTAAGATAGGCAAACCTTTCATACATTTTAATGAACATCATAGTATCCTTCCATTTTCATAATGCTGTTTATATTCTCTCATTAGCCATTTGAACTCAAGTCTCATAAATCTGTAAACTTAATATGAAGGTATTAATAAAAAGAGCAAAAGTACATGACTATGTATGATTTAGTCATAAACAAATTCTCCTCTATATTATGATAAATTGGATTAAAGCTGGTTTAATTCAGGTAATGCTTCCAAATACAAGGGGGTATATGTATCTTCTGCCACCAGCATTTTGAATTCACCTCCTTACATAGTAATGAACTCAGCAATTTACAAGCTCTGTAATCAAAAACCTCCTTCCATGGAAAATTTTATATATAGTTGAAAAAAACTGAATGTTCTGAGTTTTGGAAAGAAAAATCAGTCTTTATTTTAACCCCATTTTCATATTTATATCCACATAATAATACATTATTTGGAATTTCTTCTGCAAGTATATTGAAATAACAACTGTTTACAGCTGTACTGCCTATGATCTCTCCTACCAATTTTAATGTCTTTGTATACTGAAAAATTACATGATGATTTGAAGATCCGGACAGACTCTTTTGGATAAAAAACCAAAGTAATGCACTGGGAATTCTTTAGAATAAGGTGTTTGTTCTATCAGGAAGTAATTCAGCTCTTCATAGTTTGAGGAAGGTGTTTGTGGGGGAAGTTTTTTGTTTTGTTTTTCTTTAGTTTACATTACAATAATGTTAAATTCTAAATAAAGGTCGTAATGGCGCCATAAGACACAGCTCTCGTTCTCAAAAGTTTGTAAGTGATTTATCATCCTAAGAAGCTTTTCCTTACTTTTAACTACCAAAGGAAAATTGTGTCTTAAGAAAACTAGTTCTTGACACATGGTGTATTGCTACCTAAAAGCTCATTATTTCAGAGGCTTTTTAGATTTTAAATTTTACATCCTCTATTTCTATACTTATTTGGGCAGTTGTCATGGTTTGAATCTTGTTTTCCCCCAGAGGTTAAATTAAGTGGTAGACCCCAAGGGGTGGAAACCCCTGGAAGTTTTGAAGTTCTGCCCAATGGGCGCTCCTGCAGAAATGTAAACATATCACAAGCTCACCGGAAGAGAAGAGTTGTGGTTTGGGTTGTTGTGGGAGAGGTGGCCATGTTGTAGAGCCACGAGGAAGGGGCTCTGAGCCCCTTGGGCCCCCTGGGGCCTCCCAGCCCCTGGCTGGGGGCTGCAGGGACCTGGAACAGCATAAAGCTGGGCTAGGTGCCTGTAGTTATGCTGGGAGATGTTTTCTCCATGGGCGCAGAGCAGCAGCCGGCACTGCCCGGAGAAACGGTGGCAGAGAGCCAGGGCAGATAACACCTGAACTGAAGGAGCAGCAGAAGCAACATGCAGCACCAGAGAAAGGACTCCTGGAAGGAGAGCCGGGAAAAAGAGAGCCAGCAGCCTGAGAGACAGAGTTCTGGGGGTAAGACTGTACCAGATCCCCTAAAACTCCCTTGAGACCCCTCTTGGAGAAGAGGGACATGGACTCCTATTTTGGAGAGCAGTTTTGGACATGCAGCACCGGAGTGAGAGAGGAGCTGAGAAGCTCAGAGCGTCCTGGAGCTGGACCGGGACGGCCAGATGGAATGCGGGGGGAGTTGACCTTGGCTCCCCCCCCTTGCACTGCTGCCACGGTGGCAGCCTGAGAGACAGGGCACAGAGGCCCTGCAAGGAGCTGAGTCTCCTGGAGATACCAGACCGTCACGAAGACCCCCCTGTGTCTTCGTGATATGACGTGGTGAAACGACCTTGTCTGGGGTTACGAAGCCCACGGAAGACCCCTCGGTTGGAGGCGATGGGGCCGAGAGAGGTCTTGGATACCTCCCTCGTGGATGCTGGCAGAAAGCCAGCTATCAGCTGCTGCATGCATGTGAAGAAGACAGACAGACTGCTGCCTCAGAAGATGCTGCTGTTCAGAGACTGAAAGGGATCTGTCCTTCTTTCCCTCCTGGACTTTTATTTGGAGGGGAGAAGAGATCTGGTCCACTGTAAATACATATGTCATGGTAGAGATAGTTGTGATCATGTGTATAATGTGATATGGTATTTATTTGTATAGTCATTGTAATATATTCCCTTTCCCCCACTTTGAGTCTGGTGTGTTTTGTCTGGAAAAACCCATCTCACATTAGGTTGAGATGTGGGAGGGGGAATGGAGCTAGGGAATTGGATTTTTGGGGCTATCTCAAACCATGACAGCAGTACTTAACATACTTGTTACGTATGTTAAGTATGTCAACATACTGCTCTGCCTGTACCAAAGAATGGTTGTATTGTTAATAAAATGGGAGTGAACTGTATATGGGCAGAATTAATGAAAGAAAAAGAGTAAGATGACCCTCACTATACTATATAGATCTTATGAACTATGTCAAATCTATTACAGACATTGAAAACCTTGTCAATAAAAAATGTTCTGACAAGGACATTAAGAAGCATAAAAGTTTGACTTCACATAAAATGCTATTAAGCAGAAACGACAATACCGTAACAAAGTGTGAATGCTTAATTCCGTGTACTGATCTGACTGTGTGGGTCTAAATGTCTAGTCCAGTCACCACTGACATCACTGGCAAGCAAAAATCTCCCTCCCTGCAAAGAGAGGATGACAAAGATGTCATAGCAAGCACACGTTTTAACTCAGCTTTCTAATGTGCTTTGTAATCTTACAATAGGTGTTCCTTTGGTTTTACCAAAGAGTAAAATAGTGGTAAGGGATTCTGAAGTCATTTAAAGACTACCTTTAAAAAGACTTTCCATGTACATATTCAAGTTAGGTTACACCCTATTTTATAGAAGTATTAAGTGTCATTTTATATGTTTTTACTGGCAAGCCTGTCATATATGAATATTTTTAACCAGGACTGCATTCAACATACAAAGCACAACCTCAAAACCATGAACTTTGAACTTTTAGTGGTGTAAGTTTGCTCTGTACACACATAGTGAGATAAAACACAGAAATAATTTAAATTTTGGTGAAGTTAAATAAATAACTTTTGCTTTCATTTTCCTAACTGTAACTTTTTTATTGTCTCTTCTCTGTCAGAATATAAAATATAAGCAATCACAATGATAAAAGAAAATAAAATTAAAGACAGCTAGCCTCATCTATCTCAAAATGTATTCCAAGTAGCTGAAAAGAGGTAGTCCCTTCACATCCCTTTCATTCTCCCAATTTCTACTGTGCATTTTCAATATTTAACTGTGTTAGTTCTAGTATGTTTCCAATTTCAATGTAAAAATCACTAATGCAGCAGAACACAAGCCAAAGGGCAAAAGCAAGCAGATAAACAAACAGAAAAATAAGGGAAAAGGTTTTGCAATTATGACTTAGAGCAAAATAGCAGTCTGATGAGAGTTCCTTTTTCCTTCTTGTAGTGAGGGGGCCAAAACTAAACACAATATCCAGCCTGTCCAGATCCCTTTGTAAAACCTTTACAAGCAGACTCCCACTGTGATATCTGCATTGTTGACCTTCCGATTCTTACCCAAAATCCTTCAACCCTATCATCACCATCATCAAGCTTTAGACAGTCAGAAACACTCCCTAACATTCACAGCTATCCCACTCCCTCTCCTTCTTTGCCTATCCCTTCTGAAGAGTTTATAGCCATCCATCACAGCACCCCAGATGTGTAAGCCATCCCACTGTATTTCCATGAGGGCAACTATGTTGTGCTTTTCCCACTGTACAATGGCTTCCAGCTCTTCCTATTTGTTGCCCATGATGCGAATATTGGTGTAGATTTACTTCAGTTGGACTATTCATCCTGCCACCCTTTGTAGTGGGGCAGAAGCCCTAATTCCTGCAACACCATTCTCAGGTGTTTTCATGGTTTCTATCACATAACTAATCCTTGTGTCTTTGCTGCTACAAAGATCTCTATCCCCTACCTTCTCCACTGAGACAGCAGACCAAAGGTCTGCTCTAGCACATCATCCCTCAAACATTGGTGTGCTGCCCCAGACTTATTTCTGGCAAGTCTGGTTTTATCCCCTTCAAATCTAATTTTAAGCTCCTTCAATGATATCTCCTAACTCCCGTGAAAAGATCCTTTTCCACCTTTTTGAATAGGTGTACCCCATTTGTCATGAGCAAGCGTCGTGTCATGTCAATTGACCTGTAACCTGTGACCAAGAACCCTAAAATTGGACCAAGCTATTAATCTACTGGCTCTTCCTGTTTCTTCCCTCATCATTCCATGCAACTGGAAGGATAGAGGAGAACATTACTTGCTCTCCTATCCCTTAACCAGTCATCCAAAGGCCCTGACGTCTTTCTTGGTGACCCTGGGCTTGTTGCAACTTCACTGCTTCCTACCTGAAAAACTAGTAATGGACTGTGCTCTGAGGGCTGTATCAGGGTAGGAAGCTTTCTCTTCACATCTTTAGTCCAGGCCCCAGGGAGGGAGCAGGCTCCCCTAAAAAGTGGGTCTGGTCTGCATATTGGGCCTTCTGTTCCCCTCAGGAGAAAATCTTCTATGGCAATGATCCACCTCTTTTTTTCCTTTACGAAAGGAGTTTTGACTCAGGGCATAGATGGACTTAACCTTGGAGAAACTTCTATTTAGATGAACCATTGTGCTCATCACTGTTTGGTTCCACTCGTAGAGCCTTCTGTGTAGGGAAGGTGGGGCAGTCATAAAGGAGAAGCACCTGCTGTGCCGTGCAGGAATTTGTTGCCATTACACTTTGTGCCTTTAGTCATTGCTTTCAGTCAGGTGCAGATGGGATAAGGAAATGTCCGAATCATTCATCCTGTCTGTCTGTTGAGCCCGTCCCAGGGAAGATGGGCTGTGATTCCAGTAGTCTATCTCTCTAGGACTCTTGGCTTCCTGCCAGGCAGATGCCATTGCTCCCAGGTTAAGTTGTCAGGGTTTCAGTGCCCTTCCATGTCAGCTGCCATGCAAACTGCCATGCTGCCTCCTTGCTGCTGTGTCACGCTCTGTTTGCCCACCCTATTGATAGTGGTACTGGTTTCTTCCTAAAGACTCCCTAAGGGCTTCCTTTATTGGAGGAGGAGGGATTGGGCACCCTTAGTCATGGCCCTGCCCAGTCCCATCAGTTGTCTTACAAGCTGAGGACAAGCAAGTCTCCTGAGGTTCTCTTGGAATGTGAAACACCCACATGCACTGCACTAGAGCACTCCTCTGCTCATTCTGCTCGCACTGCAGCCACTTGCCTCAGCAATCAGCTCATTTTTCCACATAGAGACATTTTGGCTTCTCGTAAATATTGAGCTTTAAAATTACACTCCAGCAGGAGAAAAGAGAAGAAATACTGAGTAGAATTTAAGAAAATAGAATAAGCAGTTATTCTATAACTGATCTAAAAAACCATTCATTTACTTTATCAACTCAATTGCATTCAAACCAATGTCGGTGTGGGTTCTTCGAAAAATTAATGATGAATATAAAGTAAAATGTATGACCTTTTACATAACCTTAGTTACAGAGAAACCATTAACATGATACATGATCTTGTCAACTTCCATTTAATCACTCTGTCTAATCAACATCTCCAATTTTCCATGGAATTTTAGCATTTCAACTCGCAAAACGCATGCTAATAAGGGGTTTCAAAAATCCAGTTGTCTTTTACAGCACACATCAATATTTAATCAAAATGTGCATACTTTATTGTATTGACATTTTTCTGATGTTTTAAAAATCTCATCCCAGCGAAGTCCTGCATTTTTCCTTCTTAGACAGCGATAGCTAGCTTTGTTGTTTTCACAGCATTTGTTTATGATAGAATTGTAGAAGAGATGTAGATAGGTCTTGACAAGAATAGACCTGAGAAGTTAGTTAGGTGTAGCACCAAACCAGCACCCAATTTCACTCTCACTTTGCTAAAAGATTAAAGGTAACATAGTTGATCACATACAAGGTAAACTGTTAGAGCCGTACCAAATGGAAAGGTACAGTTTTTAGCAAATCTGCATCAGTAAACCATAACTCCTTCCGAAGCTTAATTAATTGTGCAGTACAAAAAGACTCAGGTATCATCTTCATTTTCAAAGAAGAAATGGCTATGCAAAAGTACCTGTGTACAAGGCCACGATGCAATGCTCAGATTTAATACAAACTCACTGTGCTGATTGAGGTCTGTTCAAATTTTGAAAAGGAAACCTGCAGAAGTAGGTTTTATTCTGTATCAGGTACTGTCTACCTGTTCTTCTCAGACTTTATGACAGACCCTCTATTTATGTAGCAAGGATAATTTAAACATTGCAAAACCAAACATGCAAACAAAATACACTTGACTTAACTCTGTACAGTGTGCTCTGTGTAGAGCAGAAGCTGACAGAAATGAACTCAGTTGCCAACATTTGATATGGATCCCACTAGTGCCTTGCAATACACTTATCTGGAGTCATAATAATTGCAACATGTTCCAAATGCCTGAAACAAACTTATTCATAGCAACCAATTTTCAATCGTAATCAGGTGCTGTCCTCATACAGCTATTAGTTTTTTCTTCAAAAAATATTTTCTTTTGTTTAAGACTTGTTACATGGTTTATTAATTTTAATAAGGAAAATGTATTTAGGTCAAGGGCAATAGCATGTGGTTTGCTGTAATATATTGCCATTCTCAGACAGATAAAATTTTACACAAAAATGTTTGCAAGGCAAGACTGAGTGAGCTGGGGTGAGCTTCAGACTGGAGAAAAGGAGGCTAAGAGGATACCCTATCACTCTCTTCAGCTACCTGAAAGGATGCTGTGGATGTTGTCTGTTCTTCCAAGTAATAGGTGACAAGACAAGAGGAAATGGCCTCAAGTTGCACTAGGGGAGGTTTAGATTGAATAATAGGAAAAATTTCTTCACAGAAAGGGTTGCCAAACATTGAAACAGGTTGACCAAGGAAGTGGTTGGGTCACAATATATGGAATTATTTAAAAAATGTGTAGATGTACTTAGGAACAAGGTTTAGTGATGGATTTTGCAGTGTTAGTTTAACAGTTCAACTCAATTATCTTAAAAATTTATTCCAACTTAAACAATTCTATGATCCTATGATTATATGATGCTATGACTCTATATTCCTATATGTAACTCCTTTGGATATGGCGAACTACTTCAGGATTCTCCAAGTTTTCAGAAAGTATTAGCACTGCCTCCTTGAATTTTAAATAAGGAGACTTACAGGTGCTTATCTGAAATGAGGGCATCACCATTTTGAGTGGTTAATCGTAATAAATGGAGTTGGACTACTCGGTATTTCGGAATGCAGAATCTAGTTTATAGGCGCCACTTTGTAGCCTTCCTACCTTGGACATATAGTAAGCTAGGCATTTCAGGAGGCAATCTGCAACTGTCAAGACATGTAGTGAGAACCTACCTGCACACAGAGCACTGTTACTTGAAGATAGGCAAAATAATGTAAATTCTATAAATAAATTTCAAATGTTTTACTCAAAGACATTTCATTTCATTCGAGATGCATATCCTAAATTCCTTCGGAGAAATGTATTTCTAAATTGTTCCTAAAATATGTCAGAAAGAGAAAGTTCCTGGGACCCCAGAATTTCCTGACACACAGATCAAGAGACCCTGACTGAGATAGGTAGTGAACCAGGAATTTACCTTTTTTATGTGTTAAAAACTGTAGGAATAGGCAAGTGGATCCACATCTTTCACAAAAAGTTTTGATTCATTTGTCTAGAAGTATTGTCCATCCCTCTTTCAACTACAGAGCAATATGCCTCTCAGTGTCTTGCTTCTACTCTCACAATTCTCGGTCATATATGGATGTCTTAACTCCTTTGGCATCTCCGATGACATTAATGGTTAAGGTGGGAAACTGAACTAAGTTCCTACTCATCTCACCTTTAAGTACTGTCACACTCAAAATCTTGTTACAAGACAAATTAAACTTACTGTATTGGCAAATCAAATCATTTATTGTTAGTCCAGTTGCAGTTTCAAAAGTCTAATATTTCAAATTATCTAATTCTAATGAAAATACAATATTACAGACAGAACTGTTAAGCAGTGTACATTTTTCTTATGTATTATGCATACCCCTTCAGTGAACCTTGTATCTGAGGCTGACACTTCCCAGTCTTTGTATAGAAAAAAAGGGGTGGGGAGTTGTGGCAAAACGTTTTCCTTCTTATCACAGACTTCCCTTGGTTACCAGTTGATGTCTGGAATTTGTACAACTGCCTTCTCCATCCTTGTTTGACACAAAGGCCAATTGCTTTTTGCACAAGGGGCCACCTAGTTTTGTCAGACCGTTGCTATGTTTGTTGTTCAGCAAGCTGAAGCTACAATAGGTCAGGTAATAGTAACAACCACTACTACAACTATAATTGTTAAAACTGAGACTGATACAAGCTCTGAAAGTTCTGAGTCCCAGTATATCATATAATGCCTGATGTTTTTTACTGGTAATAGCAAAATCTTAGTTCCATGGTGAAATTTAACAACATTACCAGAGTGTGTACTAATGAAACGATGAAGTTTCATGCCTAAACCTGGTATATTTATACTTCTGTCATGTTCACCATGTAAGAATATTATTTTCACGCAAAGAATTTATGGATTTGTCATCTAAAATGATCTTGACAAACAAGAAATTCGTAGAATTAATCTAATCAGGACTAGAAGACTACAGTCAGAATTTAGGCAAATAAAAGGTTTGTAGTAAATGCCCTGTCTATGTAGAGGTCTTTGTAGCACTTTATTTTAATGGAGCAATGAAAAGCAGAGAAATAAGGCATGTCAAAGTGTTTTTTCAAGTGAGTAGTAGCATGTAATAAGTCACAAATTAAATTAAATTCAATGTCAATCACCATTGTAAACCTATTGTTCTCTGTCCTATACTCAGAAATATTTTGTACTTTGAGTTATGCTTAGGGCTTTTTTAAAGAAGGAGGGTTTAATCATTTTGATTCCATCTTTGTCAAACCTAAACTACATATTTTGTTTACATGAAGAAGCTACCAGGTGATATAATTTACAACAAGGCCTAGAGGGCAGAAGACTACAATATAACAGTCTTATACAGTATATTTTGCCCTCTTTTTGCTTAAAACTGATTTTTTAAAATAAAAACAGAATAAGTTGTTACTTCAAAAATGTTACATTTTTAAACATTAAATACGTATTAGAACACCTATTTTGATTTTTACACTTACATTTTACAGTGTTTCATCCCCTTGTACTAATAAGTGCAAGAACAAACATAATTTAATTTTAAATGTCATGGTAAAGACATTTTAAGATTTTTTTTTTTTAATAACAAATCCTGCTAAGCCAGCAACCACGGATCTTATTTACAATGCAATTAATCACTGATCACCCTTCTGATGACCAGAAAATGTTACTACAATCCATCTCATAGGACTATTTGACTTAAAAGAAAATAAAGAACTTTGTGATTGATAAGAAGCAAATACTTTTTATGTTCAGAAACTTCAAGCTGATTTGTTTTCTTTTTGACTTGTTATATAGGGTGCTACATACAGTTATAAACATATTTAGAACAAATCAAATACAACTACATAATAATTTTAAGAGAAATTTTTTTTTAAAATATCAATTTGGAGTAAAGAAATGCATTAAAGTTTTATGATGCATAAGATGAAACTATAATAGAAACTATAATAGAAATTCTATAATAAAAATTGAGACCATGTTTCTGTTTTATTAATTTGAAAAAAAATATTTCACTACAGACATCACCTGATTCTCAAAGTCAGACCAAAGGTTTATTTAGGTTAATAAAATCAATTTGCAATATTCATTGAGTCTTGGATCAGATAAATATAAAACAGAGGAGATGTAAGAGAGTAGAAATAAAATTTTGCAGTGTGTGAAAGTTTAACAACTTAAGATTTTCATAAAATCACTTTTTTTCCACCTCAGACTAATACTACCATAGTTCTTCCCTCAAAATTCAACATAGTCAAAAGAAGACTCCACCCTTAGACAGTTGTAAAGAATCTGATGTTTCTGTAGTCTACTGTGCAAGCAGTCTGCTTCTGATGTATCTGAACCCAATAGGGTTTATGCTACAGGTTTTAACCCAGCAAATATCAGCAAAAAGACACAGCCTCAACAGAATTGGGACCACTCTTTGTAGAGACCAATTCCCACGTGGTTTCTGACAGTGCACTACTGAAGACATGTATCAGTCAAAAACAGTCCTTTGCACCTTAAACATGATTAATTTATTATTAGAGTTTTCAAATGGGATAGAACTGCTGTAAATTATTGAGAAGGATTGCTACAAGATCTGTCATATTTTTATTTCAAAGAGAATGAGTACCTTTCTTCATTTGGATAGCTTCTCCTCAGTAAACTGATAGCACATTTCAACAATTCCTTTTGTAGGGAAACAGATTATTGCTATAATATATGATACCATTACTGCAATTGCATATGTACTGCAATTGAGAGGCTGTGTAGGTGCTCTTTCTGAGCTCCTAAATGGCAAGCTGAGAGTCAGGTTTTGATTAGCAACTTTATGGCCACAACAGATTTACCTACACTGTTGCATCACGCACTTCCTGGGTCCCAACTCCTTAGTACCTTCACTGAATAAATGCATAAATTAGAAGCTGAATCCAGTGGACTTCTGGGGCCCAGACGTTTCTCCTTCCAACCCTACTTGAGCATTAACAATGTCTCTAAACTCATCTGATAACCAAGGCCAGACCCTGGGCCCTTTCTTTAGTCAGTTTCTCAGACACTGTGTATTTGCAGATGCATGTCTCCTTTGACTAACAGCTTGAAATGACCCTAAGATTAGCTCAGTTGGTTAAAACCTGGTGCTAATGACACCAAGGTCGAATTTGATCCATGCACAGGCCATTCTCTTAAGAGTTGGACTCAATGATGCTTGTGGGTCCCTTCCAACTCAGAACATTCTGAAATTAACTCAAATGCACGAGCAAATTACTATCCTCTTCCCTCTATTTTATCATGGTTGTTCTTCCCCTACCTACTCTGGTTTGCCTTCCTTCTTGGTTCATCCCCTATCATTTCTCACATCACATCCAACCCTATTTTGTGGTCTCTTTTGTTAACTAAACATCAGACCAGTGCCTCAGCACCAATATGTATATCCTAGTACACACTGTGGCAAGGAGACAGAAAAGCACATTCTGAATGAACAGATGATGAAATAAAAGTAAAATCTATTGTTAATGGGTCCAAAATAATTCATATCTAAGAAATAACTAACTACACACATAATTATAACCTTTAATGGAAACAACCAGAAATCATATAACAGATCTTATAATTGTAGACAGTGCTTGGAAAATAGTAGTTCAGCATTGTTACAGTCTGAAATGAGTATGTTCCAATATGTACCACATCTGACTCTGTGATTTTCAATGTTTCATTTTCAAGGGATGAAAGAAAAAAAACAGAAAAGATTCTAGGACAAACAAAGAAACTAAATTATCAGAAATTAAGTTAAAGTCAATGACGAGTAGTTTCTGTTGTCATATCTATCTTTCAAAAATATGGCCCACAAGTTCTGTAGTCTAGTATTTTATCTAGGGACACTACATATATTCCCCCCCCCCTTCTCCTCTCTCCAAATCTTCTTTTTTTTTTTTTCATGTTTGTCCTTTCATTCCACTGGCAATAGGTTTTTTGTTTTTCCATCCCTGGGCTCCCATACTTTCCTTCTACTTTAGAGGTCCTCTGCCAGTCTCTTTAGATTACTGTTATGACACACACCTTTTAAGATTATTTTTTTTTTTCTGTTTTCACTCAGGTTCTAAATAAATTACCATTATATAATTGAAGACTAAAGAGCATATATGTTCTATCATATTACAGGAAAACAACAATAAAACAACATAAAAAAACCCTTGTATGAAATAACTAGCAACTCTCAGTAGAAGAAAACAAAAAAAGTAAGCAAGCATGTAAACAGTCTACTCTCTCTCCTCAACTACAGTATTTAACAGATTGTTTGTCATTTGAGGAGGTTAATTTTTTGTCTCTTTAGTAGCTTGTCTTTAGTCATATACAGAACGACTTCCCTCTTGGATAAATTCTTATTTAAACACTAATGAATCAATGAACATTTCTGTTAATGAACAATCAGACTATGATGATTTTTGAGTCATTTGTGCATCTGAGTTTTCTATCCATGTGGATCAGTCAGCACAACTTTGTTGACAGGTATATAGCAGTTACAGGTTTGGTTCAGACTACTTTCCTTGCTGAAGAAAGAGGGTATGGATGTAAACAGCAAGAACTGGGATCTGAATCATAAAAATTTCCCATTATTTGCTACAAGGTCTTGCTCAAATACAAGCTGTTCTTTTTACAGCTAAGCCCAATTTAGGCAGTGGATAGGTCCAATAAATTTCATCTGTCTCTGACAATTTCCAGATTTATGGTTCCAGATAGAAAACTTAGAAAAATGCATTAAGCAAAAAATTTGAATTGAATTCCCTCCAAAAATTCAGTATATATATGTTAAAAAAAAAAAAAGTTTTTCTGTAAACAAGTTCAAAATGAATCAGGACTTTTAACATTATGGTTGATCACTAAAGAAGCATGTGAAATATTTCTATTTAAGAAGGGATTGAGTATATATCATAAAACTAAGGGGAAAAAATGAATTCTGTACATTTCAGCAGGTGAGAAAGAAATGAGATCCCATTTATCAAACAGACTTACATTAAGCTTTTTACATCTGCTTCTCATCAATCACATCTCCATCATAGGTAGTGCTGCAAAATTCAATAACTTTTTCATTGAAGACTGCTTGAGGCAATTGAGAGACATTTCCAAATCCACATATCTACAATTCTACATATCACAACAGAGCAAAATGTATTTTCCCAGAGATATCTTTTTTTTTTCTGTAAAAGAGCTCAGCAAGAATTTGTTTGATCAAATGAACTTTGTAACAGGAAGAAAATAAGGGAGAGAAAGAAAAAGAAAACACAAAGAAACAAACAAAAAACCCACGACATTCTCTTCAAGAAAACTGAGATATAGATTAAGAGAAATACAGGACTTTTCTGTTTGGTGGTTTGGTTTTATGAATAAGTATTTTTCAGCTGTAGCCAAAGCAGAAGCCTGTAAGTCTTACACAACTGGCATACCTTGAATGTAAAAATAAGTAGATATACTAAATCAGTGTAACTGATAGCAGTGTAAAAAAATTTTGTAATGTTGCAATGACATAACTACATACAACATATGAGCATTTTAGGTAAGCATGTGAGCAATGTAACCACCAAAGAGCAAAGACTTTTGTAGTTGTACTTCCATAGCATGGAAAAGTATGAGAAAAGCAATAGAACTTGCAAGATGAATAATAAAGAACAAGATAAGAACATGGGACTCTAAATGGGCAGGGTATACCACTGAACAAGCTGGAGCTGGTAGCTGGCAAAATCAGTAACAAACTATTGGAAACAGACGAATCACTCTTCCCTTTTGACAGTGATTAAGCAGCATAAAAACATCATTAGGCATGATAAGGAAAGACAGAGAAGAAAAAAATCCCATTTCTTTCATTAATAAGTTTTCAAAGATAGTATTAGTCAAAATATAATTAGTATAGAAAAAGGAATAAAAAAAGTAAAGAATATTGAAACAAACAAAAAAAAATCTCATCAGTAACAGTACAGTTAAATGTGGTATCTACATGCTTCTTAGTATCTACCCAATTTCTATTGTTGTGTCCATGCTTCCATTGCTTATTGGAATCCTAATATGCACTCAGTATGGGAAAGGTGAGGCATGAACATACTGAGTAATATGAGGTTGGTAGTAATGTGATCTTCCTCCTCACTGTAAGATGTACTTGGCACTATTATATAATTTTTCACATGTTTTACTGTTTGCTTTTTCTTCATTGGTGTGAAACTTTGCATTATGCCTGACTGTATCATATATTTGTCTGGTTTATATGTAAGATACCTGCATTTTGCTTTCCCAGTTAACCCAAAAACTTAATATTGTTCAGTTCCAAAGTCTGCAGTTCACTGACAATTAATGAGGTGTTTTTATAGCTTTAGGACTTTCGGTGCCAGTTTCTGTACCCTCTCTTGGGCCCTGCAAATACACACTGCATCTTTCATCCCTACTTTTCTATGTGCCTATATACTACTACTTCAGTATGTTAGAATTACAGATATTTCATTCTCATTCTACACAAATACTCCTTTCTACTGTGAAAATTATGGTGACACTATACTAATATAAACAAAATTAATCAGACATAGACACCTGGTCATTAGAAAAAAACACTGTTACAGATAAACCAAGGGAAAAAAATATCCCTAGCAGGTCAAGTTCAGAAAAACCCTTACAAGTCTTTGCTCTGACACCCTGCAAACTCAGCACAAAGCCCACGGCCTGCACCAGCAGCAATATCACTATATTTACAGGACTAGCAAGGAAAATGTGAAGTAGAAATGCCCCCTATGGAGAAAAAATTGTAGTTCATCTGCACCAGAGCTGTACAACCCTCAGTGAAATTCTCCAGTGCCTTTGGCACTTAGCAATGAGGATACCCATCCCAGACTCACAAGGTACAGGAGTGGGAGGCATGCAGCAGAGCAGGGCATGTGCAGTGTCTGTACCATAGACCTTATCCCTCTAAAGTTACAGAGGTGGGTATGTGATAATTTTGACTCAATGGAAAAAGTAAAGTGCAGGAGAAAATCAGAAGTTCCCAACATCCCATTTAAACTCTGATTTCATTGGGAAGTCAATGATGACAAATCATTATATAACTGTATTTCAGAATTTCAGAAAATTACAATGTTAGGAGTTTTGATTGATTTGGATTTCGTTGGTTGTGTGTTTTTGGTTTTGATTGGGTTGGGGGTTTTTTTATTGTTGTTATTGGGATTTTATTGTTTGTTTGTTTGGGTTGGGTTTTTTTCTTTTGTTTTCCCACAAGTACTTCTCTTGTACTTTCTGTCGTTGACTTCTTTATTAAAGGCTTTGTATATCCATAAATTTTTCATAGAATTTGTGTTAGTTTCATTTTGGTTTTTAAAGACAGTAAAATCCAACTCAAGCTCAGTAAGATGTTGGCATTTGCTTCTGTTCTTTTCCTTTAGTTATGTCTAAGCTATTGGAATGTTGCAGTGACAGTAAGCAAAAGGGTCAAAAAGAATAGTCTTGTTTGAATCATCTCTACCTATCATATCAGTGAATTTCCATATCAATGAATTTCCATATGATCACAGAAATTAGAGCCTTACATCAATGATGCAATCTCAGGGCTTTTTAAATGTTTTGTTTCCAGTCCCACCTCGTATAAAAATGTGAAGACTGAGAAGAGCTCTCAGGAATGTCTTAGCTCAGCCTGATAAAATAATAAGGAACACTGTATCACATTAAAATTTGATTTTGATGTCCCTCATACCAAAGAAATAATCCTGTGCTAAAGAATTAGGATAATGGTTCTACAGAACATCAGGCAGAAGGTTAATTAGTTTTAATGCTAACAGTTTACTGACAAGCAAGACCTTTAAGTCTGCCACTCTGTTCAGAGCACTTGACTGTATTTGGAGTAGGCTCTCTTCCTAAGAGATCAAAGACAATTTCGATTTCTGGATGGAGTTTTCTCAACACTTTTGTAGCACTTAATAAGTGACAAATATGATTTACAGGATCAGTTGGAGGCATTATTATTCAAATGGCACTGGAGCCCCCAATAACCTCCTGTTTCTGAACCTCCTGGTTGTGAACCGACAAATGCGGAATAAAAGGATAGCTTGGAGTAAAAAGGTGTTACTTAATTTCATCCCAGTTTGATGATAAATATAAGCATCTTGACATAAAAAAACTCTCAAAAATATTGATTTCATATCATATGTAATATGTGAAAGTTATAATTACTTAGAATTAAAATATGTTTTTAAATTTAATCATAGTCCTATTCTACCAAAAACATATGACAATTCTTAGGCTATGTTTACATTTTTATTTCATAATGTGCTCAAAGTAGTGAAAGCAGAATGCATTTCTTACATTAAAATTTTTGATTTTGTTAAATTATAAAGTGGTGGAACAAAATAGGATAAATTTCACTGAAGCATGAAAAATAAACATAATAAAATTCCTAGTATTTGAAATATTCATTAAAGGGTAACAGAAGACTGCCATCTCCAGTATCTGAACTTGGTCATTAATTTCATTGGGATTACAATTAATCCAAATTTATTGGGTGTGGAACAATCGGTAACCTACAATTTGAAAAGGGATCCAAAGTGATTATAACCACATAGAATCTGAAAACTGGAAGGAAGAAAATACCTTTCATCTCCATTCTTTCCTTATGCAAAGATTTAAGTGTTTGATTATTTGCTGTATAGGGACTTCATCATCTTCCTGGAAACACTTAGATATTTTTAAGTATGCATGAATCAAGTTGGGCAAATTAGTTTTTTCCTCCTAAAATTCATGGCTGACTGGAAACTCTCAACCACTTCTGCCCCACTACAGCAGAAGATTGTCTGTCATCTTAAGAATGAAATACAGCTTTACAATATCAACACATGTAATGCTTCCACATTTTTCTGGTAGGGCATCACCACTGAGTGAAACAATTTTGAGCAGTTATATCCCTTTTCATGTTAAAAATAGTAGTCATGCACAAGGACTTAAAACCTAGACATTTTCAAAGAAGGTTTTAATACAGAGCTATTTTTAATCAAAAAATGTTGGGAGTCTGTTTCCTTTTCTTCCACATATTTGTAACTATATGGAGACACCAGTAAGGGCTCATCTGCTTTTTATCCTCATGTATGTATTTCAAGTGTATTAATCAAAAGCTTATCAGCATGCAAGGTAGATCGTGGAACAGAATACATAAACACCCTTAAAAGGAAAAGAAACTATCTCAGGGAATGTTCATCTGTTTCAAGGTCTCTTACTCAACTTCATATAAGTCCTCAGGTCTCAGTTGAAGTGAATGACATTTCAATCAACCTACAAATCTTCAATTTATTATAGTCTGAAACAAAATAAGAAAATTTCTCTTTCAATTTCATGACTGCCATGTAGCTCGTAACTGAATAATGAGGGCTTGCAAAACTCTATCCAAGAAAATTATATTTCCCTATATATTACAAAAACATAAATGTTTTTTCTATGTGCACTTGCTTTCTTGCTTTGATCCCCTACAATTCTAGTATTCCTATTGAAATTTTTGTATGTGGAGTGCCTTGCCTAGTGAGATTCATACTGCATATGTTGCAAAAACGGTTAATTTACTGTTTCATGGATGACCCTAGTATGCATCAAAAGTGTTAGAACCAACAGAAATATCTCTTTAGTGACCTTCAGGTAACCTACAGCTTTTATTGCCATTTGAGGGATATTGTGTCAGTAATGTTCTCCCATTTTTTTCTGGAGAGTAAAGTAGAGTTATGGATAATGCTACAAAATTGTGCTAACCTGAAAGATCAGTCATAATTCAGGAACACAAAGCAATGTCACCACTACTACCTCAGGGAAAGCCACAGGATCAAGATTAAAAAGTTAAATTGTATAAATAATTAGGGAAATTGATATATTTTCATTTGAAAAAGAGGAGAAAAAGAAACTGCAACTACTACAGAAATTAAAGTATGCCTAAAAATTTAGTGAGAAGTTCAGGTATTAAATATTATTATTTGTGAATGTCATTAAAATGTTGTAGTTTAACCTGGTTGACAAGAAAGTACTGCACAGTCACTCATTCACTCCTCCACAGAGGTATGTGGGGGAGAATTAGAGAGTAAAAGTGAGAAAATTCATGGTTTGAATTAGAGTTTAATAATTAAAAGGGAAAAAAAATTGTAAGGACAAAAAACCCTGAAACAAAACTTCAAAGAGAGAGGAGAATAAAGTCAAAGAAAAACAAATTATGCATAAACACCCAGTTTCTCACCACTAACCAACTGATGACCGAGCAATAGCAGCCCCTACCAACCTCCACCTTCCCAGTGTTTATTGGTGAGCATGACATTATATTGTATGAAATATCCCTTCTGTCAGTTGGGGTCCCAGATGTGTCCCTTCCCAAACTTTTGCCTACCACCAGCCTACTCACTGACAGGACAGTGTGAGAAGCAGAAAAGGCCTTGGCAATATGTAAGCACTGCTCAGGAATAACTAAAACATCAGTGTGTTATCAAAACTATTTCCCTCACAAATCTAAAACCTAGCCCAGTATTAGCTACAATGAAGAAACTTAAGTCAATAAGAAATTGAGGTGATTTAATAGGATATGCAGACCTTTCTTACCTATTAGGCATCTAAAAGAGCAGCTTCAGAACAAGTAAATCATAAAGACTACTCCATAGAGTTTAAATCCAAGGTAGAGGTATATTATCTAGTCCTCCATGTGTTACTGGTAACAGGTGAAACATTTCTGAAAGAACATGCCTGAATGTCTCATGCAATCAGAATGCCCCCAAAAGGACTAAAATTAATGAATAAGATTTCCCTCTGGAGTCTGCTTCAACTGTTGAAGATTTCTTTCTTTGGATATTCACTAGGCTTTAAAAACTGTAATGGAAGTTGAATATCTATTTTAAGGAAAAATTTTTATTAGAAAGCATTTCCACAATAAAAAGAACATTGTCATTAATTTATTCACCACAGAATCTCATACATATTTTTGAAGACATAGATACAAAACCAGGTTCTGAGGGACTGATTTACCTACTTTCACAATATGATAACTGCATTACTCTCCTTTTTACAAAGCAAAGGTAGAATTCTCACATTATTTTACGAGTGTAATTTCTCTATCTCACATCAAACATCTGGCAGAGGGCATCCAGATGACTCTCACATATATTACATCTCTACAGAGATATTTCTTCTTGATAGTTAGTCACTGACAGACATACTTTTGTCTCTTTTGATTAACAAACATTTCTGCTAAAATTATCCACAAATTAGTTGACTACTCCAAGTTACTGTACTTTATCACTAGAGTCAATGGAGAGACAACAGTACTCAAGTTGCAAGTCATTCCCTCTCTTAGAAAACTCCTTTAAGGTGGGATGAATTGCTCTAAGGAAGTGTCTGTCTCTTTCTAATGATATAAAACCAACTGAATTCATAGCTCAGATCTGGGATGTGCTTCAGCTACTTAAATATAGGTTTAGCACCATTAAAAAATATTCTTGGGTAATTTTCCTAGCCGCTAGCTGTTGCCTCAGAACATGTCTCCTGCGTTCCTGTCTCTTTAAATTGTAAGAAGTCAGAAGGACAGGTAAATTATTTTTTAATATTGCACAGAAAATGCCTTGAACTAAAATTTCAGAACTCAATTCTCTGTGTTTTGATCGAAGTATTGGCTTCAGCACATCTTGGTACTGCAAAATAAAGCTCTGTGTTGGAACTAAGACATAGAAACACAGGCTTTAATCTTTCAGTACCCAGGGTATACTCACGCTGCTCATGTAATTAATTATGGGATGAAAGTTCAAGCTGTAATAAAATTTGAAGTGGCATGAATTAGTTCAACAAAATTGAAACTGGGGGACCCTGCTGATATTAGTGAAGTGCAGAGAGTTGGTTTTAATATTTGTGTCATTCAGCAGAGACATTTTCATTACCTACAATTCCACGGAATTAATCCATTTGAAAGAGACAGACTACTGGAAATTCATGACAGGAAATTCATGTAGGGGTGTTTAAAAAAAGATACAACTTCTGTCATGCCAGTCCAGCAATGCTTACTGACTGCAATGAGACAAAAAAAAAAACTTGTGCACAACTGCAAAATGCGCAGAAGAAATAGAGTTAGAAAGTGTGAGATTGATCTGACTGCTAGAGGTATTTGACCAAATGCAGAACTCTAGAATGCAAATACCATGACCAGAGACATCTCTGAAGTACCTTAGGGAGAGAAACTCATCTTACATGGGCATAAGTCAAGACATCAGGTGAGTCCAGTTCAAAAAGTATCTGCTTCCTTTCACTGACTAGAAATAAACTAAGAGTACCAAAAGATATAAACATATTATATTACTAGCCATTTAAAATTGAGACAAAATATATTGCAACAATTTAGGATCATATATTCTTTCCTATTACTATAAACAAAAGTATATTACTATCTCATACAATCATGCAATATATAAAATCATAGAATGTTTTGGATTGAAAGGGACCTTAAAAATTATCTAGATATCTAGTTCCAATACCCCCTACCATGGGCTGGGACACTTTCCACTAGATCAGGTTTCTCAAAGCCCCATCTAACCTGGCCTTGAACACTTCCAGGAGTGGCAAATCTCTGGGCAACACATTGCGGTAACTCACCACTTTCAGAGGAAGGAATTTCTTCCTAGCATCTATTCTAAACCTGCCTTCTTTCAATTGAAAGCGATTCCCCTTGTCCTAAATGCCCTTTTGAAAGTCCCTCTCCAGCTTTCTGGTAGACAATCTTTTAAGTACTAAAAGGCTGCTAGCAGGTCTCACCAGAGTTTCTCTTCTCCAGGTTTAACAACCCAAACTCTCTCAGGCTGTCTTCCATCTTAAACCTATGGTATAAGACTTATCGGTGATAATACATACTATTTAATATTTCACTCTATTGTTATTCATAAAACAAGTATTGAAGTATTGCTTAAGTCTCCCTCTACTATGGTAGGTACTTTGTATTATTAAATAGTTTAGTTTTGAAATATGATTTTGGGCAGTTAGAACTGTTCTTCTTCTGGGACATATAACCCTTTTGGTTTTTAATTCACTTGCAGATCTGCATTTTAAAAAGGAGGTTATTTTTAGTTCTCAAATGCTCTTTCAAAAGGCAGTTCCAAATTTCCTCAATGCAAAAGAACCTTCTTATAAGGTTCTACTTTGTTTTGGTTTGTTTTTTTTTTTTAATCTGTTGTTTTGTTTTATTTTTTTCTTATATTTATTTTTACTTTTTTTTTATTTGTCAAAATTTATTTCTATTTTTACCAAAGTTGTCCTTCAGTTCAAACAGTATTTCTATATAATTATAGACAGCAATCACATTCTCTCTTAGCATTTGTTTTTCTGTTCTGAACAAGCCACATTATTTTTATTTTCTGATTGCAAAATTCCATTTCATACTATTAATCTTTCTTTGTACTAGCTAAGTTGGAGTTGAGTCTGGTAACTATGGATGATTAAAACTAAATTCTGTACTTTCTGTAAAGTTCCAGTAAATCTTTGAACAGAGGCAACAATCCCAATAGTCTTTTTAATCTATTTGTTGGGAAAAAAAATAATTACAGATTAATTCCTCATTTCTGAATTCACCCCTTTGTCACATTGTGATGAAATCCCTAATTAGACAACTTTCTTTTCCAGTAATTACCTAATAATAAGGTCATGGTTTGTAGTTGACATTTTTGTTATTAGATTCTTAGTCAACAATTTTACCACCTTCATTGTTTTATCTAATTTTATGTTTGTGAAGTTTTTTTATCTGTGATAAATTAATATTCTCTATTAATAAGTATTGATAAGGGTGTCTCAGAAGCAAATTTCTTTAGCACGTATCCAAATCTTATTCCAAGATAATTCAAGGGAAATCCTTGTTCATTTTTCCTAGTTATTTCACTTATATTTCTCCTTTCAGTATTACCTGTTTCTATCTTCTTATCAGATAGCCATCAATCACTCTGCAAGCTGTCCATTAATTCTTATCTTTTCCAGTTCCATGTGATACTGTAGCAAATATTTCACTGTCTTGAAGGATGAAGTGATCTACCACATTCGCTGCAGCTAGAAATAATTTTAGTTATCACAGAAATATATTATGTTAGTCCAGTATGACCTACCTCTGGTAAACTCAACAGAATTTTACAACAAATTCTATTTCTTAGACATCTGCCTTAGATTTTATTTTCTTAAATTCTGATTCCTTATACTTTAAAAAAAGGAGCAGAAAAATGTTCCTATTTTTGCTTATTATTGTGTCTAATACTCTCGGATCATGTAGCACTTCTCAGACTTATAATTAAGTCAAAAATTATCTTTTAAACTTGACGAAGGTACAGTGCTATTCCATTTTGGTTATGCTCCTTTTGGATCTAATCTAGCTCACATGCACCTCTTTTAGCTTTTGCACTGTGCTTACCTCCCATTTGTTACTGACTTTCATGCCATTAGACAACTAGTGACTCTGAACTCTTTTTACAGACATGTAAATATTCTCCTACAACAAAGCTAAAAATAAGCCCCAAACAAAGCTCACAACAAAATGAGATGTCTCAACACTAGAGAAAAGAGGATGAGAGACCAATCTGTAGGACTAAAGCCAAGTAGTTCATGTAAGCGTGGCATAGGACTATCACTCTCTACAGGAGACACATCTTGAGAAAGGTTGATGCAGTGGTCCAAAACAAGCAAGAATTTCACTAATAACTTAAATAACAGGAAAATGGATTCTGGGTATTTTTTATTTAGCAGTGCAAAGTGTAATAAATAGAAGAAAGGAAAGGAAGGGGTTTTTAAACCCCTTACTTTCCACTGTTTCCTTTCAGGCAGGGCCATGCTTTCAGACTTGATTTCAGTCTACTCAGTGAGGCATGAAATTCTACATAGCCTCCTTTTTTTTTTCCTATTCCTTGGAGATTACTTCTTGAAGCCCTTCTGTGCTTCTGTTCCCTGTTCTTCTGAGCTGGAAATCCTTGATTTCCACTTCTGTCTGACAAAAAACACAGTCTTTTGAAATTTCCTCTCCCATTCAATACCAGGCATACTTCTTGCTTCTCCAGAAAATGCGCAAACATCCCTTTCTTGAGAGATAGGAGAGTATTAAGATGTTTACAAAGATATCATCTCTCAGATTTGATGGAAATTTCAAGTGTTGGAAAATGCCATGGGGATTTATACTAAATTAGCGGAATGAACTAGGCTGATGTAGTTAACATTGAATATATTCACACTAATTATTTCCAGTATGAAATATCACCTCTTGCACAGACATTTACAAGTGTTGGATAAAAATCAATAATTTATTTGGATCTTTACATAATTAAGACCTGCTTAGGGAATCACATTGCTCAAGTAGGATGATAGTTCACTGTATGGAGGGCAACAGAAGTCTGTATTCCAGGTGTCCTTGCAATGGCATCTTCAGTTCAGTAAGGTGAAACTTCTTGAACTGCTATTCTGGTGAATTTCCTATGAGGAAGATGTGATTTGGGAGGCTGTGCACTTCTAAGTTCACTTATGTACCTGCAAGAGCATGCACATTATTAAAATGCCTTGGGATTATAGAAGAGTAGTCAGAAAATTTTAGCTATGTATTAATATGTGCAAGTGTCTAGTACTATGGTTTATCTGTCCTATTGCAGTTGTTGTTCCTGAATGGATAGTTCCATTATTGTGGTTTAACTATATGTTATTAATAAGTCAATAACCCTCCTTGATTTTACATTAGGTGAACTAAGAAGTGTTTCATTGTGACTCTCCATCCTGTTTCCATCACTGCTTGCTGCGTTTTACCTTTTCCCACTTCTACCTTCTTATCTGAGATCTCAGTTTATAATATAGATTCCCTCCATCTTCAGGATTGTCACTGATTAATATATTTCACCTGGGCTTACCAAATATTTTTGATTATTGATGCTTTTGACTAACAGAACTTGAAAACTTTTGAATGGCTGAGTCATTAGTATTTTTCCCACTGTGGACTCTGAGTCTCTGAGAATTTACCACAATGGGGCTCTCCTAATAGGAAGAAGAATTCAAAGTGAATTATGCAAATATAAGAAGAGAGGATACAAAAATTGTAACTTAGTTAACAAGTCAATAAAAAAGTATAAATACATAGAAAGACAAATTTAATTTGTGTAAATGAAGATATAATGAAAAAAAAAGTTTTTAATAAAAGGACCAGAGGTCTATTTAAGGTAAAATTAGATTGCAAAAAAAAGTTTATAAATGCAGAAAAACCTATATAATTATCAGGTCCTTCCTTCTGCATAAATTATTCATAGAACTACAACCTATTAATTCCTAATATATGTAGAGTATACCTTTCGGAAAACCTAGTCAGAAATTAAAATTTTCATTTAGGTTGATTCTAAAATGAGCCTTGCTGGCCTTTTTATTACTGGTAAATTGTCTTTTTGTTTAAAATAAAAGAAAAAGCCCTCTGCTACATTTAGAGTTGTGCAATTTTGTTTAACAGAGAGTTAAAGTAAGAACAGATTGTAGAAAGGTAACTCTATAAATTCATTCTTCAGCCATTACGTCTTATTACTTTGTCAATTACTTCTCTGTCCATTTTATTTTCAAATTTATATTCCCTGTGAAGGCAATAGAAAGAGATCATGTTAGTGTTTTATTAGTATTTTTGATAATTCAACAAAGTTCTTGTAATCTTTAGCTGTAAAGTACGCGTTTGACTTTCAGTGATTATCACAGTTCTTTAAAGTTATTCAGACGCTTCCTGAACTGTCAATATCAGACACGTGATCCCAGATATCTCACCAGTTCCAGATATAGAGGCTCTGTTTTCTCTTGTTCATATATACATGACTACTAGTCTTTTGGTTAGTCTGATACTACTTCATGGTTTAGATTTCATAAGTGTGATGCACAGCTACATTTGTTCATATAAGAATACATATGTTTGTGATCTTTTAAACTGAGCTTTAGAATTCTATTGATCTATAATTATTTAACATTCTTCTTCTATTTCTGTGTCCTACAAACTTTATTAACAAAGTGTTATCATTCATGGGACTGCAGAAAGCAAGATTGTTTCTAGATCAGGCAAGGCCAATGTCTGCTTGAACAATAGAAGAAATTACAACTTTGATCTTGTAATAAAAAAATGAAAACTTCTATTAAACTGTGTTTTTCTCTCTGAAGGATAAAATTCTTCACAAAAAGTTAATTTTAGAAAACAGATGGTCTGACTTTCTCCTTTTTTCTTTTGCAACATCAGGTGCTGATTCTTTTGGGTGCCACAAGAAAGGATCAAACTCTCTCAAGTAGTATGAGTATTTAATTAACTTTCTAAAAAAGGTAATAGCCAGTTTTAAAATCCTACATCCCTTCTGATATTGGAAACCCAGGGTTCATGCAGCATTAGATGAACTTCTGGTGTGGTCATGGCATTCTGAACAGGTGCTGTCCAAGGGGAAGACTGTGGGAATTGTGGTTTTCAAAGGTTTTATAAGATTTTCTAATGAGGACAGTAATAGAAAAGGATGTTTGTATGTTACTGAGAAAGAAAAGTTATTTAGTCTTCAGAAGCTAAACTAGAATGTTTGCATCTGCTAGTCAATTATCTCTTTTTTTTTATCTGCTAAATAAAATGAGAACTCAAGTAAATGTAAACATGTCAAGATGAAATTATTGATTATGAAGAAAGAAGTATATGTTATTAGGAAATAATTTAGATTATATCTTCCTAATAGATATAGAGCTAAATTCAATCCCTTACACCATAGGAAAGCTTCTACATCACAGTAGGCAAGGCGCTTAATGCTCTCATTTCAGAGACCTCAATTTATTACACATCCTATAATTTGTATGTCTGACTTAATTACTGGGACAAATTATGCAGAAAAACTTATGCTTCTAGGAAGTGACTAAAGTTCCTGGAAGCTTCAGGGGTGGGGAGAAGAAGAAAAGACAAGTAGTGCAAAATATGAATGTGGAAAATGTAAGCACTGAATGATTAAGTGAATGTGGTTAATTCTGTACCTTGACTATAGCAGATTCTTCTGGAAGAAAAGGGAAAGGTATATAAAGTCATCTAATGAAAGACTCAGACATAATGTGGATGAAGGATACTCTATCCTAACCTTTTCTGGTTTCAGTTAAAGAGTTATATTTCTGTGCTACAATGGTTTAATAATTACACTGTTTTCAGTTTATAATCATCTCCTAAGAGAGATGGGAAGAATAGAATGTATACTTAGGCTGTAGTCAGGAATTTCACATATGTAAGGATGGTGATACTCAAAAAGAGAGCAAAAGCAGAATTGTTGATATGTATTCTGAAATCAGTGAAATCAGGATTCTGAAAATATTTTGTAGATAAGATATTTATAATAATATAAAGATTTTGCTCCTACCGCTGCTGTCTATCTTCCTGAGCTACAACAAAGGCATATGAGCAAGCACATGTGTGTTTTTGTATAAATGGATATCAAAGAAATGCACTACATTAAAGTTCTTAAGAAACTGGGAAGCTTAAACCCTGCCTATAACCAGAAAACAATTTCAAGATTTTTTTTTTCTGAAAATTAATTTTTTGTGAGAAAATCATTCTGGAGAAAAAACTGTAACTGCTGTAACTATCATATACTAAGATTTTGGATATTAACATAGTGGCCATAGGTGCAGCTCCCAACCATCACCTAAATAGCTAGATAATGGGGAAAAGATTGCAAGGTGCTATATGACACTCGATTTTGTGATAGAAATATTAGAAAAGAGGGTGAATATATGTTAGTATGTACAAGAAAGCACTGGGTTTTGACTTTCTGAGGAACATACATAACAAGCAGTGTTCCCTAGGAATCAGTACTGAGTTCTCTCTAATTCATTCATTCATCTATGACCTGGACAGAGGGACGGACTACACCCTCAGCAAGCTTGCTGTTGATGCAACACTGTGAGGAGCGGCTGCCACTCCAGAAGGCGGTGCTGTCATTCAGTGACATCTTGACAGGCTAGAGTTTTGGGCAGAGAGAAACTTGATGAAATTCAAGAAAGGTCAGTGCAGTGTCCTGCACCTGGAAGGGAATAACCCCATGCACCATTGCAGATTAGTGATTGACCTGCTGGAAAGGAGCTCTGTGCAGAAGGATCTGGGAGTCCTGGTGGACACGTTAACCATGAGCTACCAATGTGCCCTTGTTGCTTTGAAATCTAGAGAGATTAGTAAAATGTTTAGACTATTTTTAACTCCAACTGTTCTTTATAACTTCACTTACCATCTTTCTCCGTGGTGGCTTTGTGTCAGTCAAGCATTTCTTCTTCTCTTTGCTGCCAGTATTCTAGTAAACAATTTTCTTTCTTCCTGATTTTAGCCAAAATATGTTGTTACTGTTCTTATTAATCTCTTGAGGACTTAATTCAAAGACCTTTTTTAAATAAATGGTCCTGAAACACTGCCTCATTACATCTCATAACTTCTATTTGGAAGTCTTATTAATATTAGCTTTTTAAGTTACTGCTGAAATAAAGCATTAATTAGAAAATATTTTAAATTTCAGGAAAGTCTAGCAGCACTTCATTCTCCTTTGATCTATCACTTGGTCTGTGTACATATTTATATATTGATAGGTAATAATATTTGCTTTACTGATAATACTTGCTGTAGCTTTATCATTAAAGAGTCCATGAAAAGAAACAAACCTGAAAGTACACACAAGACTCAAACTAAAGCTAGAAAAATGAACATGAAATTAAGTTGCCATGTAACAAACACAACTTTACATAAAGAATGAAGAGACAATTATATTCCTATTGTTATGCTAATATATTAGTCTTCACGCTTAACTGGACGTTATCAAGGCAGCTGCAAATTGAGTAGTTTTAACAGCATATTTACAACTGTAATACTTTTTATTCATTCATCTGGTAATTTTAGATTACCCTTTTTCAGTAATATATGCTACTTTAAAGGTTGTTTTGTTGCTTCTTGAGTTTTTGCAATGCTATTTATTTAGGCCAAATAACACTGAATGCAAGCTAAATTTTGGCAGATTAGACTATGAGACAGAGATGTTTTCTCTAGTATATGCTTTTTGATTCTAAGTTGTGATTGCAGTATTTTGAAGACAATTCAAGGAGTCATGAGGAGGCAAAATCAGAGTTTCAAGTGATCAGTCTATCATAAAAAATTGTACTTATTGTACTCTGAAGCCTGACTATATGAGAAACAATGAGAGAGTTCACAGTCTTTACTTTTCTTCAAAAAAAGAAGTGTCTGTTAGAGGTTTTTAAAAGTGGGAAAAAGTAGTAGAAAAAAAAGAAATAAATTACATAATTTACATTTGTGATCACAGTATACAAATATATAATTTCTTATTGCTCTGAGCCATGAACTAAAATGAATGTACCTATGCAAGATTTATTAAAGTTTTTCAACTTTTTTTGATTGGAAACATTCAAAATATTTAAAGCACATGATCTCTAATACATGAGAAATGGAAGACCATTTAGTTCATGGTTGATCCTTTAGTAATGCAGTCAGATTGTTTTGCCCGTGTCATTTTGCCTATTTCACGTGATAAGCACCACTCACAGATACCAAGGGTATATATATGAACACATAGACACACAGTACACTTTACACACTTGACAGTTTCTTTGTTTTAAGCATAGAAGGTATCTGATTAATAATTTAATATACTTAATCAGAGAAAGTACTAATTCAACAGCAAACATTTGACGTATGTAAAAAGCAAGCAGTAACCCTGACTATGGTTACTTAAATTCAATTTATTTACTATATTGTTTTACATTTACAGTGAGTTTCAATGTAATTTTGCAGGTTTAGTGCTTTTTTCCTCATAAAAAATGCTCTTTGAAAATGACATTATAAACCTTTTAGTATCTTTGAGGCTTGATCAGACTTTTTTACAGATAATTATTTGTTAAATAATTTACTTCTGATATTTCTTAATGTTTGCTTTGTTTTGGCTTTATTGAAAAAAATTAACTAAAGAAGTGAAAGAGAGAAAATTATGGGATTTACTGTTCCTAACATATTCTTCAGTGTTGTTCTGTAGTTCAGAGTCCCTCTGCATTCACAAAGATAAGATGAATAGTTAAAAATTGAGTTGTGAACCTCTGAACCAGTAAATATCACAGTGCTAAAACAACAGTGAAAGAACAAAATGTAACAGACAACTTATAACAGGAAGATTTGCTCTGTCAGCCTTCTACTCTTTTCCTTTCTAGGCCTTCCTTCTTCATGAACTTGCAAACTACTTATGAAGAGAGTATTTAAAAAAATACAGGTAAATTTACTTTTCAGTATACTGTTTTTTTTTTTAATTTATTTATTGCATTTACCTTACAATATCATGTATTTCACTTTTTAATGCGACTCATGATGTAAACATTGCACATACACACACGTACACACAAAAAGGCAACAAAAAGACCCCTGAAAATCAAACAAAATGATCTTGATTGAAACTTGAGTCTGTCTACAATTTAGGAGAAAAAGGGGGCTGACCAAACTGTAGCTCACTGGAGTGTTGTCTACAACTGATTTTTAATATCTGCAATTATTTAGAAAATATTCTTTCTTTCCTCATAGAGTCACCTGTCCTAATTACCTCTTAGACTACAAAGATGTTTCCCTGAGAAAATTGTGATATATATTAGTCCTGTTTCTTTGCCAAAATGCTTTTGTACTCCTCTTGGTTAATGCTCTATTAGTTGAGGAAAGTGTCTTTTTCTAATGCATAAATGCTTTTCCCTTCAAAACAAAAAATATATTCTCTCTATAATGAAGCACACTATCAGACTGGAATATCAAATGAAAGTATATATATTAGATATTTCCTTTTCTGTCTCTAAAGCACTGCACACAATACAACATAAGCAATGAGCTACAAGCAAACAATCAATGTCTTTGGTTTTGATACTGAACTAATGAATGGAATAGCTGGGAGTATCACAGAGCATAAGAGTATTTGTTATAATTTTGGCAATTAAAAATAAATTCACTTCAGAGCCTTTAACTCAGTAAGAAAAAGGATTCTGTGACCCTAAAAAGGAGGCAACTGCTAAGCTATAAGAGAAAATTATCTAAGTAAATGAAAGAATGAATATCAATTGGACTGCTGAGAAATTGTCCCATTTACGGTAATTCATGAAATACACAGGAAGTTGTTTCAAGGATAAATATATTATTTTAAATTAACTGGGGTTTTTACAGTTTGATGCATACTAATGTTCTAATTAATCATTTTCATGACTCTTAGAGTGGAATTAATTGCAACTAACTTTAGAGGTCTATACTGTGGACATCGTTCATTGTTCTGAACCTTCAATACATGATTCATCCAACCAGAAATAGACGTCTACTTTTAATGAATGAGGCTTACTTAAAAATGTGTCCATGCCCATAGACAACTATATAGAGAGAGTTGAGTACCTTCAGAACTCCGTCCTATATGATGTAAATAAATTTCCATGTCCAGAAAGATGAAAACATATGTTCCATTTACCACAAAATGCTGTAATATCTTTGCTTGTTGTAGCATTTTCCATGCCTCCTTTAACAATACTCAAAAAGAATCATCAAAAGTGGTCAATGGTTATAACATGAATACTTTAAATGAGCAACTTTTTATGAAACTCACATGTTTAATGCTTGTTACGGATTTTATTTGTAAAGATTATAAAACACTTTTTTCTTCATACTGATATTTCTGCCAAAATATTACTGATGCTTAATATTAATATTTAAAGTGTTGAAATCTACTGAAAACAAGAACAAATGGAGCTAAGAAAATAGAATTGTGCACAGGTGTAAAGAAAATAGAATTGTGCACATATCTATCTCAATTTATCACTGAAACTTTTCATTCACCCATAGTGTTCAGGATTTTGATTATGATTTAAATCAATATATCTTTTTAGCAAAATTTCAGTAATTCTGTAGTTGCAACATTGCCCTTTAATTTTGTTATGATAGTTGTATCTTCACAGTACAAGTCTGATAAAAAATATCTCATTACCTTAATCTGAAAAATTAGTCAGCTGCAGGAATAAGCATTTTTGTTCATATATGTATCTTATTATATATTATTATAATTTTTTTATTTCTCATTTATATATCTCCAATATATAAAAATATTGGGTTTTTTAGAGAGAGAGAGGTGTATATATGTATTTGCTTCCTAGCATATAATCTTTCTGACTAAAACTTGTCAAATGATCCTAATTATATTAAATGATTAATCTCATGATGTCACAAATTATATTTTATTACACTTTTTTACTATATAAATATTTTATATTTTAATTATATATCTATATTATACAAACTCCATACATGAGATTGACTGCTTTTCTTCTCAGCAACTAATGATAATTTTCAGTTTTCAATTCAGTCATTATACTTAACTTGATCTGCTTTCCAAAATATAGGTATATCATCTACTATTGAGTGTGCTAATAAAATAAAAAAAAATCCTCTTTTTTCCCCTTTCTTTTTTTAATCAAAAACTGAGGAGTTGATGTTGACATGAACACTAAGATCAAAAGGCATAATTGGCTTACATATTTGACCATAACAGTTGAGATTGAATATCTTAAAGATTCTCTTTATTTTTTCTAATTAAAGCCAAGGGCAAAAAAAAAAAAAAAACCAACAAAAAAACCCCACAAAAAACCAGTGGAGATTTCCACAGATATTTTCCTCTCTCTGGACCAAAGCCCTTGCAATTATGCAGGTTCAGGGATTGTAGTTTTGAAACCATTATGCCAATTCTGCTAAAAAACCCCGAAATTTTCTTGGTTTCTTTGACATTACCACAGATGACTAATTAAATTCTAGGAAACTTTAAATGAGAAAAGTAATATAAATCTAGACAAATTCAGCATCCTTTGCCTGCAATATAAAGTAAAATAAAGGAACAATTCAAACAATTTTTTGTACACTTTTTATAGAGACATTATTAGCAAATATTCTTGCAGTAAATTTAGTAAAAACTTAGTTGTTCATTTTCAGCTAGTCTTCTAGCTACATGTACATAGAAACTAGTCAAAGTAACATTTTGGTAGTGTCATCTCTACCATCTGTGGTACAGTAATGTGATTGCCATATGCAATGAAAAAATTTTAAAAATAAATTAATTCAATGTTAATGGTCTTATAAAAAGAAAACTGAAGTCAGTAGATACAAATAACTTCAGATTTTGATGGTTATTCTTGTTCTTTTCATGACCAAACCTTCTAATGGCAACATTTTCATGTTGTCTTCCACTTTTAATCAATAAGTGACTAAAACTATAACCAAAAAATTATTTATATATATTTATAAAAACATACATGGAATGTGCTATGCTATTCATTCAAATGTAACATTTTCTGTGAAAAATCTGTTCTTTCTAGTTATGGTGTTCAAAAGTGTAATTCTTTAATGATTTTTAAAAAAGAGGTTTCTATATTTATCGCAACCAACAATGTGGTTGAGACATGAGAATAATTAAGAGTAATCTAGACTTAGTTTATTTTAATTCCTAGACCTCTATAGCTATGGATCAAAATACTCACAGAGACCTAGGATCAATACCTCAAATTCATTCAGGGTATTGGCATTATGAAATTGAAATAATATCTTAATTAGATCTCTGAATTAGAAGAAAAGGTATATAGGATTCCTGTTCAGATAAACAGCTGTCAATTGAGTTTGCTTTCATGGAAAAAAAAAATTAGCTTATGCGTTGCATGAAAACATTAATTTTCCTCCCTCTTTATATCACCAAGGAATCACAAAGGGTATCTTTATCACTGTTTTACTCCCGTTGAACAGTTATTATTCTTTGGTTTGTAAAGCTGAAGAAGAAAAACTGAAAGATTTTATACTTATGTTTAAATTAAAAGAAGGTGTTCACCAACAAGCCACCTAGAGACCAGAACACATAGAGTATATCGTGGATGAGACACTGTATAGAAAGTACTTCCATGACTGCATGCTTAGGTGTCATTCCAGAGGAATCACTGGAGGAAAATAATGGCAAGCCTGAAGGTCCCTTCCTCACATGTCTGAGTTAAGTCATGATAGGTTGTTTCAGGACTGGAATAAGGAAAACACCATTCCACCCACGCACTCCATAGCATAATTATTGATATTTTCCTCTAGTACAAATAGGATGGAAAAGATATTTTTATCTCGTTAAGCATTTCATAGGAGATACTATTTTATTTCATGATTAGAAGACAATTAGACATTTGAGCCCTTGTTCATCACTTAGAATTAAGCCTACATAATACTGTTCATACTAGCAAAAGTATTCCAGCATGTGGCATGCTATAACAGCAAAAATATCCCTGAAGTATGAGACACAGATTGATTATTGGAAGTTTTAAAAACAGAGGCTGATTGTTTAAATGCTTCAGCAAGCAATTATTGACTTTTTTATCAGATCTGTAATTGTAATTAATTATATCTTGGAAGCTGTAGGATCTGGTTTATCAGTAGTTGCATGGATTAAACACAAAATTGATTTCACTTAGCTGTTCTACACTTCACCACTCTGCTTAAAGGCTCTTCTTTTTTTTTTTTTTTTGTCAGTTGAGCGTTCTCCTCCTATTGTATGTTGTTGTTACAATAGTTAATTTGCTTAATGTTTTAATACTTCCAATTTCACCATAGTTTCAATAATTTCCATTATTTGCCGATGTGCCTCTTTGAAGTAATAATGATTAATACTACAGTTTAAAACAAAGTCAACAATCAAAACCTGATTTCCACTTATGATCTAAATTATAAGGTTGTGTTTCTTCATGCAGTTAGGGTCATGTTCTTAAGATAACTAAAACAAGCATCTAAGAAATCCAGGGTTTGACCACATAAGAAATAAATAGGAATGCTAGAAGTCAGAAATCCTGAAATTCGCTCTTCCTTACACTGGAAAGGTCCAGATCATCTATTATCATTACCATCAAAAGCAAAATGAATGGAAGCTTATGTCTAAGTTGAAGACTCCAATATTTGGGTGCCTAAAGGTAGAAATGGATTTCAACTCACATGTCTAAATACAGAGTGATCTATTTGGTCACATAAATACAGGTGTCTAGTGTTTTTTCAGATGATATATACTACTCTCTGTGAGCTCAGACTGCAACTTCAGCTGAACTTAGGCATTCTGTAGGACATCTGTAACACATCTGCCAGCTATAGCTGAAGCTGTGTCAGATAGTCTAGAGAATGTAAGAGGTGAGCAGACTCTCATGTTTAGGCACCTAATTCAGTGCTTGAGATGCAAATTTCCACAATAGTCAAGATAAATCTTGTGTTCAATTTGTTTGTGTAAATCTAGTATCTTGTGCCATTCAAACAAAAAAGGTATTTCACCTTACCTTCAGCTCTCTCTGCTCTAGATCCTGTATCGTATTATCAGTATCTCCATCAACTCTTAAAACTTTAGCAATATTTTAGGAATCTCCTTAGCCACATCAATCTGAAGAAAGGTACGATGTTCAGCCTAATATTGGAAATAACTTTTTTAAAGTTGTATTGCAACTGTTTATTCCTGCTCAAAGTTCAGTTAAAATATAGTTGATTACTAAACTGCTGGTTTTGGGCAGCTTAAATTCAATTCTTCAGTTTCAATTAGTTTTTCAGGTAGGTTTGAATTAGCATTATAGTTTGTAATTCATATGGGCGTTTTAAGGAAGTGCTAGTAGATGTAATAAAAATACATTAATAGACTTTACCTGTACCAAATTTCTCCTCACACAAAAAATTTTAAATCTCTTCTTTTGACCTCCTTTAACAGAGTTTGAAATCAATACATTTACAGTAGGATTGAAACAGGTTCTAAATTTGCTAGTGGTACAATGGGATCCAGAGAACATTGGTATCATAACCCTACAAATCAGAAAGTTTTCAAGTGTTACTGTGACTGCATCCATTTTGTGATTGAATTCTTACAGGAAATAGTTCTATACTTGTATGATACTTCCCTCTAACTAAGCTGTCACTGAAAAAAAAAAAAGGCAAACCCTCCCAAACCTACACTTTTCTTTCCTAAAATCTAGAATTACATGAGAAAATGACTGCCAGTTTTAATGTTATCACAAATCAGTGAGAATGTTTGTGGCAGATTCTGATTTTAGTAGCACATTGTAAACTAAAGGGATCTCTGCCATCTTCACTAGAATTATTCTTGACTGACACTGCTTCACAGATTCTATTTATCTAGTGCATGGTTTTTTATCAATTGCTTTAGATTATGTTTAATTTCATCAACGTGAAAACTGGAACCGAACCTGCATATTAGAAAACACACACACAGAGAAATTACTTCAGATTTTTAAAATTGTTCCAGACATTTTACTATTCAGGGTATTGCATTATGTATTGCAATTCCATGCATGAACTGCGTTTAAGAACTGCAATATTTCTCCTGAAGTGAGTTTCCAGTCTTCCTTGGCTTGATGTTAGTTAGATGTCATCACAAATGTCAATTTTGGATTTCAGTACATTTTTGAAAGAAAGATATTCCCTTCACAAAGTAATTTTCTGAGAGTTTGTAAGACACTGGATTATTTTATTATTGGGTCAAAACCAACTCAAACGTGTGTGTCTGGGGGAAGGGATAAATCCAGTCTCTCAGAGGTTAGATAATGCCGTATCCCACACACCAGTCTCTGCAAGACTCCTGGGGCAACTCTGGAGCAAAAGTAGCATGAGAGCTCTGCTCCTCACTACACCCTCTGGAACCCCTAACCCAGTCTTAGATTGGCTGGCATGCTGGGAGCATTACCCCTCATCCTACTCTAGAGACCCAGAGTGGCCAGTGGGCAGGAAGTCCTGCCTGGGATGAGTGGTAACAGGGGGTCAGAGCACAGAAAAACAGCAGCACATGGTCTCCATTTCACTCAAGATCTGCCACCTGCCCTGTGGAAGCTGGACTTCCAAAGGACTTTCTGGCGGTACCTATGATTTTATCTTAATCTCTTTTCTCTCTCTTTCTTTACTCCTTTTTTCTTCTCTTAATCTCATTTCCTAATATTTTGGATAACTTAAATCCAGTGGGTTGGATTTTGCCAAATTGTGCGGATTAGCATGTGCTACATCATAGCTTTGTGGAATTTTGGTTGTATGTTAACCTGTTGAACTTTTGCCAAGATCTCCCATATTTTCTAAAATTAATAGTAAAACTATCTCCTGAGAAAACATGTGCATCGTATTCTCTTTATGCTACCTCAAGGTATTAAAGAACCAAAAGCCTTTCAAAATATTCAGTGTGAAAAATTTTGGAGCCTTGTATATTTTTAAAAGTAAAACTCCTGTTTGAGCTTGTAGCTCCAGGCATGGGGTCTTGGAGAGTGAAATCAAAATAGTTAAATCAAAATACTGTGCATTGTTTTCATTACATTTTATTTTACAGAAGCATGCAAAGACAAATGATGAAAGAAAAAGACCTCAGAAAAGCTACTGAAAAGTCATGTGACTCTTAATTATATTCTTGATCTGATTTCTGCTTTGGTAATGATCTGAACCAAAATACTAGATCTTACCACTTCTACATTTTGATATGCTCAAAGTTAGAATAAAGTTTTGGATATGAACTCGTGTTAGCTGGTGTTGTGGTTTAAGAATGATACTACCCAATTCAGTGCCTCCACCGAGACTCCTCTGAAACACACACTGCTTTTAGCTCCCTCTTCCCTTCACCCTTGCTACTGTGACAGATGAAGTTGAGAACTGGAGCCTCAAAAGGTGAAGATCACATGTTGAGATAAGAGCAATTTACTGAAAACAGCAGTGAGATAAGAAAATGAACAGTAACAACAAAAATATTTATAACAAAAGTACAAAAAAGAGATAGTGATTCACAAGTAAAATGCTCACTGAGACCAACCTGACCTGTCTTGCAGCTGGTACCACCCCACCGCTCTCTCTGGCTTGAGACCATCACCATGCTATCTCAACCACTCCATCCACCATGTTTTTTCCTGAGCGGAAACCACACTCTTCTTCTCAGAAGCCGAAGACTCCTTTCCTCCCACCCCCAGCAATGATGTGAGGTTGTACTGAATAAAATTTGGGTCCTGGCCATGCCCCCTCAGCCACACCCCCTCTTGGCTACTGCAAAGAAGTAAACCTGTCCTTGGCTGAAACCACGACAATTGCAAAAACCTCCTATCCAGAATTATACTAAAAAGGATTTTAAATAATTTTACTGTTTTAAAATGTTCATTCTATGACTAATAAATTATTTAATTATACCACATTCTTGTAATGGAGAAAACTACTCCATCACTATCAATAATTCAAGTTTTGTTTGTTTTTTTTTTAATTCTACACAGAATCCTTTTCTTGGAATTCTAATAAATCATTTCAGTGATCAAATGATCACTGAAAAAAAAATAAATTATATGATTCTCTTTTCAAACTCAGTCCTTTGGGAAAAATCATTTACTAACAATAAACTAGAAAAATATTGACCTCAATAATTGACTGTGGAAATCTAAACCACTGGGGACTTGTTGTGTATATTAAACTTTACACAGTTGCTAAGCTCAAAACTAAATTATCACTCTCCTAAGTCTAATTTTATTAATACATGTAAATATGAGGACATATTTATAAGAACTCAGCATTCCTTAGTTTTATTTCTCCAAAGAGCTCTCTAGTGTCAAGTGAACACATCAACCCCAGAAACTCTACATGTTCATAAAACACTGTGAGTGGAATTTCTGGTGGCAAAGGCATTCCAGCAAATAAATCCACAGATGCTTCCTTCACAGTGCCACAGAACTACTCAAGAGGAAAGGGACTATGAAGTGTATTTTGCTGCTCCTTCAAGAAATTGCTCTTCAGTCTTAACAAAGAGCAATTTAACTGCAATAGTAACTGCACCATCTGTTCAAGTCAACTGGATGTCCCTTAACACTCATATATTTAAAAATTTGTTCAGAAAACAAGGATTATGACTGATTATTACTACATAATAATAAATAGACCTCCTTTTGTTAATAACAGAAGAGAGCAAATCAAATCTCTAAATAATGAAGGTACCCTGAAATAACAATTTGAGATCTTAACTTCAGACCAAAATCCAACTCCTAGGTTAACAAATTTCAACAGCAGCACAGAACATCATGTATCATACAAAAGTATTACTCATTTAATTGTATCATTACTTTTGATATTTTATTTTATTTCTATTGACATACAAGAGAAAATATATATACTGATTTTTGACTCTCAGACTCATTATTACTAGAATTACTTGTCCTCTTTTTATTTAATTTCTTCATCAAATATCGGGATTTCTCTTTTTTTTCTTTCTGTAAATAGATCTTGAATGTTGTTATATTTTCTACTTGTTAGTTTTCAGTTATTCTTTCTTTAATAATTTGTTCTAAAATTTTGTATTATGCTGAGATCAAATTAAACTAGGAAATCTCTAGTTTTCTCTTTACATAATGTGTATTTACACATATGTGTTCTGCTTGCTATTGCTGAGTCATACACTGTGTGTAGATATCATAAAATAGTGCTAGTTGACAACTGAGTTAGCATAAGTTTAATTAGACCTTTAGGATAAGGGCAGAGCTTAGTCATAAGGATTGAGTAGTACCTTGCACATAAACAGCCTGATAATCATTGGTTATGGAAGATGCAAACATAACAATTATTGTGAAAGTTCTGAACATGTTCAGAGTTTTCCAGAGGAGCAAACTGTGACAGCTGCTTGTTAGGCACAGAGTGACTACGAACAAGACACTCATGCAACAGGGATCCTCTGCACAATCCTGTAACCAGTGCTTCCCAGGGTCAGTCACAGAAGCCAGGTCTTGGTCCAGCATTATACAAAGTGTGTATCGAGTCTCTACCACAACACATTCAACTTCTGGACCACATTGTATTTCTTGTTGAACAAGGAAGTTACGTAGTTCATAAAACTGCAGAAATTTCTGACTAAAACCTTTCAGTACCCAAGCCCATTTAGTCTATGCAGTGCAATTTCATCTTAACTAAGACACTGTACCGCTGTCAAATTCATGTTTTGTTAAATCACCTTGCCACCTAACTGAAGCGTGGTTGTTCTAGCAAGTGTACTGTGAAAGGAAGTAAAACTTTGCAGTCAACCTTCAGCTACACAGTGCTCCTTTTATCTAATATTTTTCTTTTCTTAATGGAAAATAGTCTTGAAATAATAGTAAATTAAAGTACCAAAATTACAGTCATCTTTAACCTCTCCTTTACTTAATCTCTCCAATTTTTTTCCAGCATGTCATCTCACTTCCACAGGGTGATACTGTGTATACAATTTAAATATCCTTCTAGTGTTTCTCTGTGATGGGTGAGAGGACATAGCTGTATCCAGTTTTATCAGTACTTTGTTTCTTTGATTAGCATTAAAAAAAAAAATCCAGTGCATTCACTCCAGTGATTCCTTCTCATGGACATCAGGGCACAGAGACAGTGTCTGGATGCCAGCAAACCTTGTTGAAGTTCACAGCAGGGTGGGGAAATTTCGAACCCTTCCCAGATGCCTGCTAAACACTAAATTAGAGGTCTGTCATTCCATGCAAATACAGGTGGGTTAAGCTTCCTCCCATGATTGCCTATACCACCAAGTGACTACAACATATCACAGAATATGCTGAGTTGGAAGGGACCTACAAGAATCAGCAAGTCCAAACCCTGGCCCTTTACAGGACCATCTTCCAGAATCACACCATCTGCCTGAGAGAATTATCCAAATGCTTCTTGAACTCTGTCAGGCTTTGTACTGTGACTGCTTCTCTGGGGAGCCTCTTCCAGTGCCCAACCACCCTCTGGGTGAAGAACTTTTCTAATATCTAACCAAAAACCTCCCCCTGACATAACTTCAGGCCATTCCCTTGGATGCAGTCAAATTTTACTGAATTAAATCTAATTCTTACTAGCCACTATTGAAGATTTTTATGATGAGAGTAATGCTTTCCACTAGTAAAAATTTCCAGTAGTATTAACCTCAAATTTTCTGCTTATTCTTGTGCTTTTGCCCTGCTCACTCCTCTCGGGGCGGGGGGGAAATTATTAAATAATTTCACTGAAGATTCTCAGTATTTGCCATTTTTATAGTTTTGACCAGTCTGGCAGAGTTGTTATTTTGTGATGACTTAGCACAAAGCACTACACAAAATAACCCTGTTGAAATACAGAGTCACGACATCTGAATTAATGAGGTAGTATCAACCGTTCCTAGTTCAAAATTTGAAAGAACTCAGGGAATCTACCTTTCTACACTAACAAGGATTCCCAGCTGTGAGACACTGGAATGATTTATGGTTTAAACATTATTAAAATCACTGAAAGACTTTTGTCCACTGTAGCAAATTTTGCAGAGAAGCAACTACTCACCCAAGTCTACAGCCCCCAGAATATGCCAACTATTTGGACTGTGACAGGAACTTGAGGTAAGATAAAGATGGTACTATTGTGCTATTATGCCAGGAGAAGAATGTATCCACAAGTGTGAAAGTCTGGAATGCTAGTGACTCAGACAATCAAGGTATGAACTGCTGATGGTAAAGTAACTACCCAGGTGCTGAGGGTGTGCACACCTGACACCTCAGGCTACAAACTGAGTGTTGGACAAGATAAGGAGGGAGGTAAATCCTGCTAAGGAAAGTAGTGTCTCTTTGTCCTTACACAAATGAGTCAGCTGTGATAACTCCACTCTGGGGAAGCACTGGGACTGTTCACACATAGCCTGAAGTTATTCATCTCTGCCTATGGGTCATAATTGAATCACCTGTGCTGACATAGAAGGCAGTTGTAACATCTTAAAAGGTGTCAAAGACTTCTGAAATGTCCTGTGATCCACTGTTACAGCATTCTTAGTAGAACTCCCAGCCCTAGGGGAGGTACCCGGGTGTTCCCACCTAGCCTAAGCCCAATAAAGATGGCATAGACTTCACTCAGTATGTCGTCTTCCCTTGCCACCCTGAACTTTCCTCACACAAATGGGCTTCTTCCCTCATCACCCTGGACTTCCCTCGATGAATCCAGACAGCAATTATCACTTTGACAAGACTGAGACTCTCACTGCCACAAAGACTACAAGAAGAGGCTACAAGAAGAGGATCAATGGGACACTGTCGGAATCCATGGAGTGGTGATGTTTTTTTACTTAATCTGTCTCTCTGTCAGAGTACTGCGTCCAGTTCTGGGCCCCTCACTTCAGGAAGGATATTGAGGTGCTCCTGCAGGTCCAGAGAAGAGCAACGAGGTTGGTGAAGGGACTTGAGCACAAGTCCTATGAGGAGAGGCTGAGGGAGCTGGGGTTGTTTAGCCTGGAGGAGTCTGTTTTGCCAATGAAGGCAATCAGTAAGTGACTTCTCCCACTTGTTATCTCAACTCATGAATTCTTAGCTGGTTTTTTTCCTCTCTCCTCTGTCCAGTTGCAGAGGGAGAGAAAGAGAGTGGCTTTAGTGGGTACCTGGTATCCGGCCGGGGTCAACCCACTACAGGGACATTTCCAGTCTTTAGCAGAAGGAAAGTCTCTCTGTTCTCTTTTTCCCTCTGTCAGTCATGAACTTATTCATTTGTTTTCATAAAAATTTTGTAGCATGAATGACTTAATAAGCAATTTTCCAGAAACAGAATGCTAAAAAATTATTATGCAAAAGTAATGGCAGTTCTATCCTTATGTGAAATAGAAGGGGTAAGTCTGAGGCAGATTTCTAGTGGTGTAGTATCAAAATAGTCATTGATATTTAGCCTATTTTAGCTATGGCAGGTATGCTTTAAAATGCACTGTATGAATAAACCATGTTCATGTATACTACCTCAATTGGTCCAGAGGCTCAGAAGTTAATTACTGTTCTATGTTTACACATAGAATCAAATAAGAAATGTATTTACTGTACTAATGGGTTTAAACTAAGTTTCTCTATTAAGAAGTCTCACAACCTCATATAGCCTGGAGAGACACTAAATTGTAATATAAACAATACTTGTTTTATAAATGTGATCACTGATGAGTAACAGAAATATAGCAAATACGATGAAAAATATGCTGTATATCTTAAAGAAAAATGGTCTCTATCTTATCTAAAAGAACCAAAAATTGAATTGATTTAAAGAATTTCAGGTGCTAAACAATTGTGCCCTTTATTAAATATTGAATATTTGGAAGACTTCATAGACTATATGTATGGTAAAAAAAGCAGCCATCATGAGACTCTTCTTTTGTTGTTGTTGTTGTTTAAATACATAAGCAGTGTTAACATTCTAAAAAAGAAACCAAACCAAACCAAAAACCAACAACAACCGGCTGTGTTGCTCTATAGTGTGTAAATAGTAAATAATAAATTAGTCAGACAGAAGGAATTAAATAATAAATTAGTCAGACAGAAGGAATTAACTGTTTGGGAAATCTTAATCATGATACTCATACTATTGAAAGTTGCATTTCTAGTATTTTGTCTGTGATATATAGAAGTGAAACTGCTTCAGCGTGCCATGATTTTCTCCAAAAACTGTAGCCTTTCCCAAACTGAAAAAAAGGCTGTCAAACTATATTGATTTGATACTTCAAAAGGTAATGGTGTACATTCAGTTATAAGAAATCTGGCAGAGAATTTGCAAGATGGAATATTTTCCATTAGTTAAGTATACAGTCATTCATAAGCTACCAGAAATTTATTTGGACACGAATTAATTTCTGAATGCATTTACTTGATTAAGTTTTGTTTAGTTACTCCCCCATAAAATCACTGATTTTGGTTTAGATAGGGGTTAAGATGATTTAACATTATGAGAAAAGTCTGAAACAGATTCTTTCTGATACTAGAAGTACAGTGTACACATTTTTTTGTAAGAGACCGTTGAATATTAAACTGAAACATGGAAAATAAAATTAAAAATAATACTTTTGAAAAGGAATAATAGAGTCTTAGAACTGTGCCAGCCTTAGTTTTGGGAACACTGTCTAGACATGAGAGATTGTCAGTGTCAATAAAACCAGAATTAAAAGCAAATCAATAAAACCTATGCTTAGCTTTAAGCATTTGTTTAAAATATTCTAAGGAGAAAGCAAAACTGGATAGATTTGATCTATACAGAATTTATAAATAGAATTTTATAAGGAAACCTTATATTCCCTTAAATACCTACATATAGCTCAATGGCCTAAGGATATGCACTACAACATAATTTTCATCGTCCAGGGTAAAATTTTTTCCAATTCTGTTCATGAATGACAAATAAACATCTTTAGATAAATCAGGTATTCACTGCTCAAATGGAATTCCTCCTGAGAGAAAGGAGATACCACACTTGTAGTTACAACTAAGAATATATATATATTTCCATACAGAGTAATTAAGACAAACTAAAAAAGAGAAACTTTAAAATATTTGACAAATTAATGAATTAGAAGAGATGGCAGACACTTCAGCCATGTTAGCTACAACATTTCAAGCTTCTTTGCATGATTTTCTAAATATTGTTCTGCTATAAGCCTGGGAAGACCAACTGAAAAAATACTGGAGTTGTACATCTGAGTTACTCCAGGTTTTGTTCAAAAGATAGAAGAACATGAAAAGTCTCCCATTTTAAATGAATATATTAGATATTTTTCAGAGCTAGAAAGTTTACCTGATATGTCTGTTTATTCATCCTCTTGCATTAACTATCTTTTATATTTTTGAAGTTGTAAATAAGTAGATTTATCCTTTAAAAGGATTCATTTTTTTCACAGGAATCCTTGCAAGAACAAACTAATAAAGTTAGCTGAAGTTACAGTTACCTATTACAATAAGCTAACGTAACTGTATGGAAACTTTAGTAACTGCTGGAGTTTCCTTTGATTTGCATGTATGTGCATGGATTTATCCGTGAATATTAAGACCCCTCTGCGAGCCAGAAAGCCTTTGATCACACCAGTAGTTATTTGAAGACTTTTCTGTTAGCCTGATTTGGGCAATACAAACTCTCCAAGGGAATGTACTGGTTTAGACTTAGAACATTGAGAGTGTGCTGCAGTTAAGGTACTGACTGCTTAAGGCGACCCAAGAACTGCTTTACAATTTCAGCATTCTCTGATAAAGAGTAGAATACCATGTTACTGTCAGGGTTGCTGAACCACAAAAAACAAAACAAAACAAAAAAAACTAAACCCAAAACCAAAAACCAAACCAGACACAAATCAAAAACTCCACAAAAACCTAGATTAAAATAATTTGCAGAAGCTTTATTAACAACACTCAAAATAGCTAACACTTATATAAATCCTTGTAAGAGAGAAATGGTGCAGAAAGGAAAGAAAATGTGCTTGTTGTATTTACAGGAAGTACCTAGCAGATATCTCAGTCTTCTTTGTTTTAATGACTTACTGTGTTTCCCCTAATGAAGTAACAATTGGGGTTTCCATTCACATGTTCCAGTTCAGCATGTTTTCAATATTTATCAATAGAATCATTCATAGAATACAGACTTTCTTGAAGAGCTGACGCTACAGAACACACTCAGAATCACTTCTCAGAGCACACATTCAAATGGAATTGAATCTTAAATCACATCCCTTCCCTCATTATTTTTGTAAGAGTTTGTTAATTTCCTACAGCCTATATCCCTTTTCAGTTCTTCTGCTGGGCCACAAAAAAGTGGTCTTTCATCTAAAATTTCCTCTGTTCTTGTTGTGCCACTTCTGTAGATTAAGTAAATGTTGCTTTGCATCTTTTTGTCAGAAGAGGAAATGCAGTCACCTGCACTCAAGTAACTAATAAGTAAATCTGCATTTCAACGAGGCATAAACCAGTTTTTTCCCTTCAGTATCTCCTTGATACCTTTTAGTATTAATTGTGTCTTGCACCAAACTGCATTATACAGTAAATTGTAGAGACACTAAATAGTGTAAATGTTACTAGTTCATAACTATCTTCTGACCAAGTATGTCTATATTACTTAATAAAATCAAGATAGAGACTACTCTTTGAGCATAAATTAAGTGGTACATTCTGCCTGCATTTACACTATGAAAGCTCTGGCCACGTATCTCTCCTGTGACTCCTTTGGTGCTCAGTAGTCCTAATACGTATCATTTTTGACACATTTGTCATTTGTTCCAACTTCAAGTGTGTGAGATAAAATGGAGTTTCTTCTTGCCAGAATGATATTTACACAGCCTTGAATTTTTGGTTGTATTTATTTAGTATGTGGCATGAAAATATGTAGAGGTGGTTGTAATGGTCCTGGAGCACTGTATGGGATGAAGTAGCAAAACCTGGTGCGCTCTTAGAAATAGCCCCTCTCCACAGCTATCTTTTGAATTGTTGTCCCAGAATATTTAGTGACACGTGCCACCTGTGCATTGACACAAGGCTAAGTGTGTCAAAGAGATTTCTAGAACTTAAAAATTATGAAAAATTATTAATCTAGTAGTTAAGATTTTTCCACTAGGTCTTTGTTACAGAGAATAGACAGAACCATTGTTGACAGAAAAATGTGAGTTAACCACTCTGGCATTATAATCAAGATACTATGACAGATCCCCAAATTCTTCCTTGTAACTATACAATAAAGTTGAGTAGAGGTAAAGTCCTGACCTGATAATATTTTTGGAGTGGATCACTTACCTTTTTAAACAGAAAAAAATAGATTGAATGCTGTTACAGAAATGTTGTGGCCAGCTCAAGCAAGAGAAAAATGTTCTTCAGATTTATTCTCTGAATGCCCAGCCAACTTCCAAAATGCAGCTACACATGCTCTCAAAACCCAATTTGAGAAAAAAAATTATCAATGCATATGCAGGGACTGCTTTAATATTTTGTTTAAATGAACAATAGTTTTACTTTGTGATATGAAAATATCAACAGCACTCAGGAAAACTATGATATCTGAGAGGGACACAGAAAATTGAAAGTTATTCTCCTTCAGTAAAAATCAACCCAGTAAATCACAGGCAGGCCTTAAACAATCTAAACAGTCAAAAGGAACAATAGCAAGCACTACATTACCTAAAAGTGCAAAAGATACACTAGACCCTTTATTCACAGTTTCAATACAAAGGAATATGAAACATCATTGCTGAAACATCATTAACTGTTCTCTAGTTAAGACTAACTGAAGAAATATCTCTAATCTCTTACCTACTTCTAAAGAAGGAGAGCGCTAGCATTTAAACTTGCTGAAAGGATGCTTATCTGCATATAAATTCTCTGTCTGAAAGACCTTTTACCTTTCTACAACTGTCAGGATAATCCCTTTGAAATCTCAAGCCTCACAGACATAAAGCTGCTGTACCAGTGTCCACAGGTTCAGCAAGTGTAAGGTTGACCATATATTCCCAATAGACATGTATGGATGAATAAAAAAATATTCACACATGACTGGTTACGTGGATTAACACAGATTAACACGTATAGGGCTCACTGAGACAAACATGCTAACCAGCAACACATACACTCAGCTGACCTCCCTGAATAACCTTCTCTCTCCATTTTCCCAAGCTTGTTTGTCCCTGATTCACCTCAGTGTCTCCCTTTCCTTGTCATTACTCTTTACCCTAAACATTTCATAGATCATCTGCGTTCACACTTCCTTAAATGTTCCTACATACGTTTCCACACAATTCTCAAATGTTCTTCCTCCTGTGTAGTCTTATTCTGTGGGGATTCACATCAGGGACAGTAATCTTATTGTTCTCCTTTGTTAGTCTTAGGCCAGTTGATTCTATATGATCTCTTTGTCTTGATTAGATTACTAAGGTTTCTTTACCTGCTATTGTTTATCTGACCTTTACTGGATCTTTGTATTTTTTTTCCCTTTAGTAATGTAACTAAATACTGTTTTTCTAAGGATTAAACCTTATGTATAGTTCTGGTGTTTAACTAAACAAAATTAAACCAACCAGCCAACCAGCAAATGAAAGAAAATCTTTGTAGAGGAAGCTCCTCAACACAGAAAGACCCTCTGGAGAATTAATGTATCTGTAACCTACATTAGCTGTCTTTTCAGGTTCCTATTAGGCTTGGCAGATTAGGTTTAATGTGCTGTTCCAATCCCTACATCATCCTATCTTTAAATGTTGAGGTTTACAACCTTGACATGGGTCCAAAGGGGAAATTAATGACACAGAATTGTCTGATCCGTATTCTGCAAATTTGGAGAATTATCCACCTGAGGTGTAACACTTTATTAAATAAACATAGATTCTTAATTCAGGATGTGATCAACTGAGCTGTGAAAGATGATATAATACATGTCATCTTAAAGTAAATGTTCAGATTTTGTTGGAAGAATTTTTTCCCAGAAGTGTCCCTTTCTCTTCACAGACTGAAAAGAGAGCTAAATGCAATTCAGCAGGTGAAATATAGATTTCTAGTGCTGCAGCATCTGAGAAATTTGTAGGGAATTGGAAGGTATGGCACACTCTGAAGAAAACCCACAGCTCCTGAAACATAGAGTACCTAGAATATGAAACTTGAACATCTCAAATCACACTAGCCTTACAGCTCTGTATAGGCAATTACAGCCTAATCTTCCTCTTCTATATTTCCATATTAAGATGTGATGAATATCTATTCTACAGTCTTATATAAAACATCAATAAGAAGTAAGATATCAAAGTATCAATAACAATAAGACAATATCAATAAGAAATTCAGTAAGCATTTTATTGTTGTTTTTGGATCATGTAGAAGTCCGGTATGATAGCACTTTTGACAGGGTACTATGAAGAGCCAGACTAACTGGCCAAGCAGCAGCTCTGCTTAGAAAGATCTTGGAATCTTGGGGAACCGTAGGTTAAACAGAAGCCAATGGTGTGCCCTGGTGGTCATGAATGAACAGCATACACCAGGTTGTATCAGCATAATAAGGCAACTGAGTATTTCCCCTTATCTGGTACTCATTAGCTGCACCAAGAATACTGAATCTAGCTTTGAACTTACCAACACAGGAGGGAAGTCAATCATCTGGAATGAGTTTGTTGGAGAGCCGCCCATACAATTAGGAGCTGGAACATTTACACTGTGAGGAAACGCTAATGAACAAGACTTGCACATACTTGTACAAGACTGGAGAAAGATTTGAGAGAACTTAAGAGTAGTTTCCCAGTGTTTAAGAGAAGGTTATTGAAAGTGTCAGGCTCTTTACTGAAATGCACAGTGAGAGAACAAGAGGCAATGGCCATAAGTTGAAATAGGAGGTTATAACTCACTGTAATGAAAACAAAATCTGTGTGAAGATAATTAAGCACTTGAAAAAGAAGGTGTCTAGTTGTGCTTGAGGCTGAGGTGGGGATGCTGTTGTTTTAAATGTTGGTTTTGATTTATCTTAAGTGACATAAATTAATTTTCCTAACTTAAACCACCTTTACCTGTGACAGTAATTGATAAACAATCCCTCTATCTTGATCCACAAGCTTTTTCTTCTTATTTTGTCCTCTTGAGGAGAGGGAGTAATTAAAATGGCTGGAAGATGGCCTGACAGCTGTCAAAGGCTAACTCCCCACATTAAATTACATAATTAGAGTACAGCAGCCTATTTTCCTTATCCTTGCTCTTTATTATATTAGATGCTTTGATATATTGAGTTACAGGAAAAAAAAAATAAAAACATGGAAGAAAACCCTTCAATCACAAAAGTGTCTAGATGAATATTTTTGTATCTGTCTTAGACTCATGCCTTCAGTCTCACTTGTGTTTCATGGGCTCCAAGGCCATTTAAAACATATTTAGATAAGCTGCAATACATTTACCCCCAAAACATTTCTTTTTAATTTCATCATATTTATATATCACTTGAGAAAAATTAGAACAAATGCTGTATTTTCTTCAGGACATACTATTTATGATTTCTGAAAATAAATCAGTCCATGAACAATGAAAACTAAGTTCTTTATTGTCAGAATGCTGTTCTGAATGGTTGCCAATGTTTAAACTATATGATATTAGAGGGAAATAGACTGTTCCCTTACCTGATGGCTAGCTTATAAATTTTTCAATAGTAGCTGCATTACATGTTCAGATAATAATAATTTCCGTCATTATTGTTCTGTGGACAAATAATATTGGTAGCAATAAGCACTGTGAGTGCTTTGACTGAATTCTGGTGTTATGATCAAGTTTTTAAAAATTGTTAGAGAAATGCCTTTGACATATGGTCTCATTTGCTCCTTAATTCAGGCAAAGTCAATAGTACAGACTTTTATTTAACAGTAAATGTGAGATAGAGACAGAAAGAAATAGGAGAGAGGGTGAGGAAGAGAAAGAATCATAGAATTTGAGGATCATAGAATCATACAATCAACCAGGTTGGAAAAAACCTCCAAGATCATCAAGTCCAACCCTTGGTCCAACACTGCTGTGGTTACTAGACCATGATACTAAGTGCCACATCCAGTCTCATCCTAAAAAACCTCCAGGGACGCTGAATCCATCACATTCCTGGGCAGCCTATTCCAATGCTTGATTACTCTCTCAGTAAAAATTTCAAAATATTCGACCTAAACCTCCCCTGGCAAAGCTTAAGACCATACCCTCTTTTTCTACTGCTGGTTCCCTGGGAAAAGAGACCAAACCCCACCTGGCTACAACTTCCTTTCAAAGTGGGGACAGTACTTAAATTTATTACTAACAGGAGTGAGAAATAAAACCATCTTAAAAAATACCTTCTCCCCACCCCTCCTTTCTTGTTCTCCCTCCTACCCCCCCCCAGTGGTTCAGGGAGACGGTGAATGGGGGTTATGGTCATTTGTTTTTTCTTCCTATGCTCAGAGAGAGGAGTCCTTCCCCTGCTCCCGTGGGATCCCTCCCATGGGAAACAGTCCTTGATGGACCTCTCCAGCAAGAGTCCATCCCTCGGGCAACAGTTCTTCCCAAACTGCTGTCCCGTGGGTCACTCCTCCATGAGGTGCAGTCCTTCACGAATGAGCTGTACCAACATGGGTCCCTCACAGGGCCACAAGTTGTACCTGGGAAAAACCTGCTCCTGCGTGGGCTTCCCTCTCCATGGGCTGTAGGTCCCTGGCAGGACCCTGCTCCATCTTGGGCCTCCCATGGGGTCACAGCCTCCTTCATGCGTCCACCTGCTCCAGCATGGGCTCCTCCAAGGGCTGCAGGTGGGTCTCTGTGCCCCTGTGATCCTCCATGGGCTGCAGGGGCACAGTTGCTCCACCATGGTCTGCACCACGGGCTGCAGGGGCCACAGCTCTGGTGCCTGGAGAACTTCCTCCTGGTCCCTCTACACTGACCTTGGTGACCTGACATTGTTGTTTCCATATTCTCACTCCACTCTTCCCTGGTTGGAATTCTTTCTGTGCAACAACCTTCTGTTCTTAAATGTGTTATCACAGAGGCTTTACTATCACTCCTGATCGGCTCGGCCTTGGCCAGCAGCAGGAAGCCTGTCCTGGAACCAGCTGGCATTGGCTCCATGGGACAGGGGAAGCTTCTAGCAGCTTCTAAAAGAACCCATTCCATAGCCCCCCCTACTACCAAAACCCAGACACAGAAACCCACTATAGTCCCCTATACTGGTGGGTGATAGCAAGACTTGTTTCTTCCCACTTTAATTTTTCTTAAAGATTAGACACCATTCTGCAAGCCTAAATCAAATGCCCATTTTCTATGAAACTAACTGAATTACTTCCTTCCCAGGCTAAAACATTCCAAAATATGATATATAAATTTATATATATTATATTATATATATATGTAACAGAATTTTATGCAGATTAAGGTGTTTTTAGATCACAAAGCACAGAGACAAATAGCAAAGCTAGAATGAATCCATATGTAACAGAATGGATCTTCTTTCCCTGCTCACCACAGATAATCTCAGTTTCCAAGAAAACCCAATTGTAAAGTAGTTTGTGCTGGAAGAGATACTAATCACAGTTCAACATCATACAGCTATCTTCCTCCTGACTTTCTTTTGGTGCTAGATTACCTCATTTTCCTCAGAGAAAATTGTTGGAATCCAACTACTTCTTTTGCAACTGAAATTCAGAAGTAGCCTAATGGAAGCAACAGGTTAATTTCTAGTCCTGGTAGTGTCTACAAATTTTTCTGTTCTTCCGGTCTGCAGTTCAGCACCTTTTTTAGAGGTTAGTAACTATCAGAACCCTTTCAAAATTTTTTTATCCTTAAAACCAACTCGTGCATTCTCTCAACAGTTTATAGCAGACTGTATTTCACCTGCTTGTTCCTATTTTACTTACTGAAGTTGTTTTTGAGTTCTTTTCTATTTCTATATATTTTACTTTCAAAAGAGAAATCAACATCCATTTGCTGTCCATATGTTATGACTCACCTCTGAAGGCAAAGGTAACTGAGATTCTTGGTAATAGATCCCTTGGGGCAGATTAGAGTGAAACAACACTGAATGACCACTGGTTAGAGTAGAGTAGATAGAGGAAAGATATCACTACCTGTGGATCCAGTGATGAAACTTGATTCTTGCAATTCAGATATCCATTGGTCAAAGTATTGTCACAATCTTGATCCATGGGAGGTGAGGGAAGCCCATGAAACATAGAGCTCAGTGGGTTAATTTATGTTGATGTGGGAACACACCCAGGTACCTCCTCTGCGGAAGGTAGTTTTATACTGTCTGATGCAACACTGTGAATCTGTTGCAACACTGTGGATTTTTCACAATCTTCTGGTGAAAGGCCCCAGAAATGAGTCTGGGGGGCACTTCAGGGGGGCTTTGATGGTTTGATGGTTTGATGGTTTATGACCTTCTAAGACGTGGCAGCTGCCTCTCACATCAGCATAGTTGAACCAGTTATTCCCCATCAGAGGGGATGGATACCTTCAGGCCTACCTGTGAATTCGAATATCCTGATACCTCCGCTGGGGTGGGAAGAAGCCAGTTCTGAAACGGAGGACATTGGCAAGACAAAAAGCATTATCCCACCCGGCAGGATCTGCTTCTTGTTGGCTTCTTCCCTTATCTGGCTCAAAACCCAGCTTGTTGCTAAACAAATGTTGGTTTGTTATGGTCATCTTCAGGTGATGGGTACTCACTTTCTCTGCACCTGGGCTGTTCATATGCAGACCAGAGGTTTTGGCCACCACAGGTCCAAAAATTCTTCTCCTCCCCTTAGGCTGGGGGCTGCAAACAGAAGGGTGCTCAGCAAAGTACCCTGCTGTTTTTGCAAATGGATGACTGTTTTAAGTCATTAACCTTTAATATTTCAGTCTCTCATAAATTCTCCTGTGTTTTTTTCTTGTACCACAACTAAACCAACGTCAAGAAGAGCTATATTGTTACTTACATGTACAGTCATATTTTCTGACTTGACCTTGAAAAGTTTTTAAGAGCAAGCTATCATGCTCAATAGCAGTGAACAAGATAAAATGTATTTTTTGAATGCAGTTTATGTTAAATGAATAAATTTATCTTATAAATAAATATATATTTACACTATCATCCTTGTAAATTTTCCAACAAGAACAAAAAAACTTCTCCATAAGTGTCTTTCTTTTTTCTGCCTTCTCGGATGAAAATATTAATTTCATACTACCTTTGAGTATTTTACAGTAGAAACAATGTAACTAAATGAGATATCTGGAAGTATGAGACATCCTGATATTTAAGCAGGCTCTCAAAAATCTTCTTCATTACGGAAACTTTACTGGAAATAGAGATTTGTTGGATTTTGTTTATTTGTTTGATAGATTAATATTTTTAAGACCTTTAAAAGTTACTGTCTTGTTCTGTTGAAGAATTCACAATAGGAGACTAAAAAAAATGATCTATTGATATAGCTTCATTTTTATTTGTCTCACATCGTGTATTTTTGAGTACCATATGTTGGTAACACAAAAACCACACTACCAATGTAAATAATATAACATTGTTAATTTCTTTTGTTTCTGTCTCACTGTGATTTAACCAAGTAACACAATTTACTTGAACTGTCCTCTGCAAGACTCTTTCTCTGTTCCCAGTGCAGAAGACTAGACCTTGTAACTCAGAGATTTTTTTACTTTAAACCACCTAAAGAGAAAAAAAATCCACGCCTCAAATTGTTTGTTTTCGGGGACATGATAAACTTGTGGCAAAACAATTGCAGATCTTGTTAGTCACTTACAGCTAAGTGGTAGAAGCTATTGATTTTCATATGGGAACTAGTATTATCCAGCCCCTTATAATTATTTTTTTCTTGTTCTACGGTGTAGTAATACAAAGAGAATTCAAACTGCGGAGAACCCGAAATTTGTATTGCTTAGGAAAATATAAGACAGAAAAACATTTAGCAAGTTTATTATTTCTCTTTGCTGATCTTTCTTTACAAGCAATAAAGTGACATTACTCATTGTCTAGTGCATATCTGTATATTGTTTAGGTACATTACTTCTAATTTTCAGACACGTGCTAGCTGAAAATTACAGGGACAGCTTTTTAATGGGTTTTTTGGGGTTTTTTTGTTTCTTTGTTTCTTTGCTTTTTTCCAGGACTTATTTTGTAACTGTGAAGTGCCAAATAAATGCCAGCGAAGGTGAATAAGTGTTACTGTAGGGTAACAGAAAGTTGCAGTAGAAGCAATTTGTAATGATCAAAGATGAAGGGTGATTATTATAGATAAGCCTTTTGTTACCCTTGGTAACAAAATTTTTTGACAATGTGAATGCAAACTAGTTTAAATCAGATTATCTACAAGCTGAAGTGAGAATGCTATAACATCCTGTTGAAAATACTTTCCAAACATAAGGGTAATGAGCAATAGAAAGATACTATGCAAAGAGGTTAAAGATTACCTGTCAATGGAGATTTTAAAGAGCAGGTCAAACATAAAGATTAGTTTAAGCATTAAAATGGAACATATCAATGAAAATGTCAGTTGACATTACTTTGCCCTTATGAAGAATCTTATTAATCCAATTGAAACATTTTTTAATCAAATAAAAATATTTATTTAAATTTATTTTGCTAAAATTTTGTAAACTAGTCTTCATAATAAAAACAGACAAGGTAATCAAGACATAAGCAAAGATCATGAACCTGGAAAAGACTGACAAATTGATAAAACTTGGGATATGAAACAACTTCTCTTAGTAAAGTATTTTTTCACTCAAAGATATAGGAAAAAGTAAAACAACAACAACCATGCAAGAAGAAGAATAGCAGGATTTTTTAATCCACCTTGTCGTGGGACCTATAAGTGAATGTGTGAAAGCTTACGGGCAGTAGTTAACTATATAAAAGTCCTGTTCTGTCCTACTAATTCCTTCCTGGACTATCATTCCAAGGACATCACTGTTCCTATTATACAAAATTTCTTCATCTGAATGATGGGAGTTGAGGTGACACAAAAAGCTTGAAGGCAGAGGTCATCCAAAAGGCAGAAGGCATCTTAAAAGAAAAAATACTATCATTTCAGCTAAAATTGAAATTATCTGATTTTACTGATTGAAGTATACATTTTATTTTGATTCAGCTTTTCATGAATAGCATGTCTGTATATACAGAGATAGAAAAGCAGGGCACGATTCTACGCAAGAGTTCTGCCAGAGTAAGAAAGACAATAACGAGGCTGTTTAGATGTATAACAATGGACTGTAGGTAAAATAGTTTTATCATTTCAAAAGACTCAACAATTTTTTTAATTAATTTGCTGAAACCACTGGCTCTTGATAATCTTTACAACACATTACAATATTATTCAATATTATGTCATACTATGTGTCATTTACATCTGTAACAATTATAGTGTAGAAAAATAAATTGAATGAAATGGAGAAAAAAGGCTAGTTTCAGTTTTATTTAGGTTAGAACACAATGTGAATGAACATTGAGAAAAAAAACCTGGTGATCATGGATCTCTTTAATTTCAGAATAATATTAGTATATTTTTTTATGACACCATTTTTAATTAGCATGTGAAAAAATAGGAAAAAATAAGTTCTGAGGAGAAGGAAATTGATGAGGAACAATTTCATGTGTGGGAAGCTTATAAATCTGAGATCTGAGTCAATCTCATTTAATTTAGGCATTTAGAGATGCAGACCTCTCACATTTCTTTCTGGAACAAGACAATTGAAAGTCATCATTATTTGGATCAATATCGTAAGTAAGCCACTCAGCATTGAAAGTTCTCAATGTGAAAAAGTATGTTTTGTTAATGGCTAGAAGTATTACATTTTTTTTCGGTATCTAATTTTATTTTTGGCATTATATATTATACTTCCTTTGTAATAATCTCTTTTGTGGCATAAAAATCAGATACTAAGTACATTACTGCAGGTTTATTTGCAGTATTTTAATATCCCCTAGGTTTCATTTTACACTTGTAAAATTTTAATTAAATGGTATACAAAAAGAGAATCTATGCATTATCCAAATGACAGCTTGTTCTTTTAAGGGTTTCAAGTAACTGTGCATTGTTAAAAATAGAAGTAAAATGTTTAGGATTAGAGTTTATTGGTCTTTATTAAAAAAATTATAATCATAATATTTTTCTAGATTTTTTTTGGAAAGCTTATTTTGTGAAACAGCCATGTTTTTATCTTTGTTTATATATAGTGTTGACTATCTAACATGCTGAAAATGCTGAAAAAAATTTTGTGCTTTAAGGCAAAATGAATTCTTCTGCCTCATCTCTACAAAACCTTATGTGTCTCAGAACCTGGTATTTTGTGCTATTCTATGTGTAATGTATTAGAAAGTACTTAATAGCTCCCCACCATTTATGTAAAAAGTGTACCATTTCCAGACCACTGTGCTGATCATCCTTAAATCTGTGACCAGGTTTCCAAACAAAACAACTAGTGGGAAGTAATAGACTGGAAGATCCATGTCATCAGTACACAGTGGGATGAGCAAGTAATGTTCCAATATAAAACAGGTTAGAACGAAACACAGTATAGTCGTACCCCTATCAACCTTTTGGAATACACGAACATAAGAACTGAAAGTTTTACTGCCACTTCTGCCCAACATACCCCTTACTCAGTATGCTTAGTGAGTATGATTGTAAACAGAATCTGATTTGAAACAGGCAACATGAAATATTCCCCAAATGGGATCTCAGTCCCATCTTATCATTTAGATATCCTTCCTTAAAAAACACAGGAGTCTTTATACCTCCTCTTCTGAAGCATTCTCCTATATGGAGCCTGTCTTGCATTTCAGCTAGAACTTCTTCCTTTCCTATTCAAGCCCCTGATGCCAGTCATTTTCAACATGGAAACATAAGCATTTCTTCTGTAACAGGTTTGCCTTTTTTTTTTTTTACTTTTTATTATGCAGTCTCTAGAAAAAAATACCCATGTGCTTTTGACTGTACTGCAAAAGCTATTTTAGCTTCTCCTAAGAGAAAATTGGCTGTTTTCTTAAAATCAACTGACAATAGACTAAATATTCAAAGTTCTTTGTCTCACTTTAACTGTGTGTTTCAAAGTGCCAACGTGTTCACTTATGTGATCAGATACCACTGCTAAACATTGGCAGGGAGTGTTACCCAGATCAGGAACTCGAGCATACACACATTCTAAAAAGGTTAGAAGAGTGTCTGTCTGTCAGAGATTTTGCTTAGGCCAATTCTCCCAGTCAATATTTTCCATGCGTTTAGAGTTGGCTTAGAGTAAGAAACATTCCCAACAGATGCTTGGGTAAATCCACTCTGTTTTGAAGACCGTTTAGCAGAATTAATTCAGGCTGTCCCACAACAATAGGTTTCGGGACAATTTGTCTATATTTGTCAATCTAAATATAGCCTATCAGCCCTTCTGTAACAGAAATGGAAGAAGTGTATTTCAAGAAGGACACTATTGAAATAACAGAAAGATTTCAGAAGACTGTAAGTGTTAAAATAAGACTTGTAAAACAGTAAACAGGAGAGTAGAAACACTTTATGCCTTCTAAATACATCAGCTGTGGAAAGGTGAAAGATTGACAACTGCTTCTCTATTGCTTAATAAGAAACGACCCACAGTCATAAATACTGTTGTAAAATCATATACCTCATTTCATATTGTTTATTTTGCAACAGAGTATAACAGAGGTTTGTTTATAAAAGACAATCAAGGACAACTTTCATGCCCTGAAGATATTACCAAGAAAGTATTTCCAACAAAATACTAATATTATCCTACTGACAGGTACAATTGCAGTACAGAGTGTAACAGTACTGTTAAATCCATTTGACACTTTATTAAGCAAATGTCTTTTTTTTTAACCATCTTTTTCCAGTCCTATGAAGGACAATGCTTTGAATGCGTATATATAATCTAAAAATAAATGGAGAAGATTTTGCTCACTGAAACCAGTATTTACAAAGTAGTATTTATATAGATGCTGCAGGAATGAGAAAAGTGAGATTTTTTGTAATGCTGAGATGACTCTTTGAACTTATTACTATATTCACTTAATGGTACCAAAACAATATTTTATATGTGCTTCAGTTCACTCACATCTGTATAACTGAAATGGTAGGAATGGATCTGTGGTGGTTTGGGCTAGGCCTTCCTTGGTGACCAGTTTGTAACCAAGGAAGGGTCCAGATTTACCCAGTATTCCCTACGATTTTTATGTAAACCAGATTATAAGAAGAAAGGAGGAGAGGCCTTCGTTCTTTTTCCTTCCGGAGGCTTGGAGGTGCAGGTTCCCTGCTGTTGAGTCTGCCGTGTTGGGGAGTGAGGCCTGGTTAGACCTTGCCGACCTTGGGAGACAGAGGTTGCCGGCGATCGTTCCGGAGCGACCCTCGGTTGTCCCAGGAGAGTAGTGAGCTATTTCTTTGCTAACTCTTTTAGTGGATAGATATTGGGCTACTAATTGGGATATTTATATATATATAATATTTTGGTTTTGTTCCTTTTCCCTTCCCCCTTCCCTTTCCCTTATTTTAATTGTATATAAGTGTAAATATATTTATATATCTCACTTTGGTTGTCTCTCTCTCGTTTCGGGTTTTCTTAGTTTTTTTCCTCCCTCTTCTCCCTGAGGTTTGGGGGTGGGGGGAACTCTGGTGACTTGGCAGGGAGCCAGCTTCATATCAGGATCACAAATAGTATTTGAAAAAATTACAAAATTATTTATGGACCAATACAGAATTTGCTTTCTATTTTGGAAAGGTGATTTTTCCTTACCAGTATTAGAGGCTTAAAAACATATATATATTAAAAAACCTAAAGTTCTCTAAAATATTGAATTGCCAAACAGTTGTAGGGATAATAAGAAGGACTGTAAGAATTCACAGCAAATAATGCATGTAATATAATCTAGAGAAGAAATAAAAAAAAACCAAACAAACCAAAAACCCAGAAAAACTCAAACCTACAGATTTTAATTTACAATGCAAGTCGTAATTTCTAAATCTTCCTGTCCATTCACAAATCTTTTATAATATATTGGATTTATTTGTTGGTACTGAGGAAGGACTCCATGAATAGTTTTAAATCGTATATTTAGTACCAAGTTCTTCTCATACAGGTATTTACAAAAGACTTAAAAATGCTTCTCATAAGTCACAAACCACAATGAAATTCAGTGTCTCAGCAGATGTTCAATGAGAGACATGCCATATTGTCTGTATGAGAATTCTGCAGTTCTGCACCATGAACTAAGAATGGTCATAATGTTCCCCACTTAATTAAGCAAGCTGCAGGATCTTTCACTGATGTATGAACATTTCACACAATTTCAGTACAAATATTACTTTTGCTAACAATGACTATACCACTTTCTTCAGCAGCGTATTTTAAAGTATGACCAGTTTATTCCAATAACTCTCTAAAGTGCTATTTTTTGTGATAAAATAGATAGTTAACTTGAAGTGGACATTCCTGGGAATCAATAATGCCATTTTCTAAAGGTTGTAGCCAAAAGGATATCAGGAAGTGTGAAAACAGTATGGAAAGTCTATCTATTTCACTCTGAAAGTAAAAAACACTTCCATTATTCATTGACTGAATAACCTTTCCTGATTTCCCAAGTGTCCAGTTTCAAATTATAACAACTGCACATTTATAAGGAAGTGCTTCCACTAGTATTTGTCTCCTTTCCTTTCATTGCTTAGGACTTTACAACAGCAGCGGGGAAAAAAATATTTACCCTTTTACTGTAAATAGTGTACTCAGTTTGATGCTTTGATTTTAAGGTCTGCTAAATGTTTTATACAGACTTATTTAATAGTAATTTTTGAAACTATCACATTACTTATTTATTCCACAAGTGTATTCTAGCTGTAGGGTCTAGGAATAAGGATACAAGCTAACTGTATTTTAGAATTGGTGCTGGTAGAATTCCCATTTAGGGATGTGAAAATCATCTTTTAATTAGACTCATCCAAAGCTGTGGTTCTTGAAAAAGAGAAATTGCTATTTTAATTCTATTTAGAAGAGAATGTCTATAGATAGTGCAAAACACTATGCTGAATGGACAGTGTTGCTAAAAAATAATGCTATAATGAATTGCCATCAAAGTTAATAAGGTCATGAAGATTACATAGAAATATATTTGAACAGATCTTAAAAAAACACATTTATCATCACTGTTTGACACCTATAGACCACGGAAAAGTCTCACTCTGAAAACTGCAACCATAACTTTGATTAGCTGTCAGAAGAACATCCTCATATATTAATGGTGTTACTCTAATTTAAGTGGCGTCAGGATTTATGGTTCAAATATTAAGTGTATATGTATCCTGTTAAAAAAAATCATATAGGAAATTAATTTTTTATAATCGGTTATTTTTCTTAATCACTGTCTATGAAACGTAAAGACGATACTTCCCCTAGCATGGAAAAATGCATTGAAGTTCTGAAAAATAAATAATATATCAACTGATGACATCTTTAAAGATGAGAAAACAGAAATAGAAACCCCAGGCTAATAAAATATGACAAGGTAACCAGATTGCAACCAGAGATCCTGCAGCACATTAAAAAGAGAAAGAAATGAAGCAAGACAGTCTAATAAATATAATATGTTTCCTCTCCCTCTCTTTCTTCTCTGTGCATAGGTTTTATCTCTTGTTGTGAATATTTAAAGACAAAAGCAGTAAAAGTATCCCAGTTGCCCATGTTCAAAGTTCTGTATTCTAAGCAGTGGTATTCAAACTGTGGAACTCTTGAAGGGTTAGTGTGAAACACTGCTGCTTACACAATTTTATGATACAATAATAAAAAAAAAAAGAGTAACAAGAAATCGGTCAATAACTTGATCGCAGTTTTACTATGTAGTCTTACTAAAGTAAAAGCAAACACTAGTCTTTAGAATGCACCACTACACCATCTCAAATCTTCAGAGACTGTAACCCTTAGCCTTTCCACAGCTAATTGTTAGAGCTAAGGAGTTTAAAAACACGTTCCAAGTCACTAATTAAAGGATAAAAGCACTAAGAAAATAATTTTAGCTAACTGATATGTTTTAACAGAAGTCTTAATGCCTGTAAGTAGTAGCAAATTAAAAATTCTTAAATACAACATTTAGTAGAAAAATAAGCCAGCTGGAATGTTGAGATATGCAGCACAAAATACAGTACTACATCACCCTTGATAGAAAAAACAAACCAGGGACATGACAGGGTGTAATTAAGAAAACCAGCATTACCATATATAAATGCACTTTGCATTACACATTGAGCTCATGTTTTAAAGAAGTTCTTAAGTTCAAAACAGAACTTTCCATAGCTTCAGAACAATAATACATCTCCAAACAGTATTCAGCTCTGTGCTGATATGGTGCAGCCTCAACTAGTGAGGGCAGAGGAAGTAAATGGGAGCTGTACATTTCAGAAATATGTTTGCTGTGGTTGCCCATTTTTAAAATATAGGCCACATATTAAGAAAATTGAGTGTATATTATACATTTCCAGCTAAATTTATTGAAAATTCTCATTCTACTTGTTTTCTTCTGTATATTTGTTGTGTCTTCTTTTTATGAGATTCTATTGTAGTTCTTTAGAACTATTAATACCTAACTTTTACAGAATTAGAGCTACGTAAAAGAAATTATTCCATAATCCATGTATTCATAAAATGTGCTCCTTTTCTATCTCCTGCAACCTACACATTAAGTCAATCTACCTATGACCTATAGCTACTTTCCTCTATTTCTTATTGCAGCATATGAAGTAAATTCATTCAATGTCTTCTATTTGAAATTCCATACATTAAAGAATTTTAGTCATTTTATTCTTTCCAGAAAGATTTCACATATTGCATTACACACCCAGAGATTTTTGGTCTGATTTAACTGTGAATACATAAAAAATGCCACTGAGATACCCAAATACTGCAAGAGAGCAAAGTCCACAGTAAGTAGCCGTACAAAGCACACACCATACTGCAAAGCTATTCTTGTATCAGCATAATAAATTCTGTTCAGGTGTACCAGGGACTGCTTATCCTATCCATGAACTTTTGCTGTAGTAGACAAACTAACCAAACTGTTGTTTAAGTAGAAGAAGATGAAATATGGTGGATCACCTGTCCCAAACAACAGTGCTAATGTTGAATAGTTTTTGTATGCTCAGAGACGTAGACAGGCAAACTGTGCAAACAACCTGTTGATCATAAGAAGTAAAACCTTTCAGAATTGTTCTGAAAAAGCAGGTATTAAACATTAAAAAAGGAGACCATAAAATAGGCAACATTAGTGTGGACCAGTCACCAAAGAAGTATTCTCTTCCCAATCTTATAAATAAGGAACTAAGGAGAGACTCATCAGGGAACACAGAAACAGGAGAACCTGAGACACTCTGAAGGAATCCCACAATCCTTTCCCAGGTCTACAGCTGGAATAACTGTGCTGATCTGCCTAAATTTTCTTCTGGATTATGACATCTCTCCCACAGAAAGGAGAAGTAATGCAATTCAAAAAATTGCATACAGTTGTGATTAAAGTGTTTTGGTTCCCAAACTCTTCACAGTATTTTACCTTAAAGAGCTATGTAAGGGTGCTAAAAAGATTGATGACGTGAATCTCACCACTGATCTAAAGCAGCCATGGCACTTTACATTGGTATTCATGTTTTACACAATCTACAGTTCAAATGTTTTTCTTACTGCAGAGTGAAAGTTCATTTATTCTTTAGAACTAGGGATCCAGATTTAACAAAACAAGAACCCATGATTCAGATAAAACTTTAGCATCCAAAAACTAATTTCAGAGTTTGAAGTACGAGTTTTGTTCTAAGCATGTTTTGTTCTAAGCATGTTCTCAGAGTATCTTTTAATCAGTATAATTTCCTCTCGTGAATAGAACAACATCTGTAGTGTTACGTATTGGTGGCTTTGTCCTCTGATTCCAATAAAGAATAAAACATATTCTGCCCTAAAGAATCTTGCTGGACAACACGTCATAATATTTAATGAAAATGAACAGTATTACGTCTGGATCCCTAACATGAAATATATCCCACTGACTTTCCTTAGTCATGCTGAGGATCATCATGGTCAGTGATTGACTGTTTCACCATAGAACAGAATGAACTGCATACCATACAATTTTTTTCTTGTGTCTGCAACTGGCTTAAGAACTGAGGATATAAGCATTGTCATTTAAGCCATGCCAGATTGAGCATGCAATAGTACTTTCACTATTTTGATTATAACCAACAATTTTTTTCCAGATATATTAATTTTAAGACAAACATCACAAAACATTTCACACACTAAAAATCTCACGGTTTTAGCATGAAATATGAAATGCAGCAGAAAATTGTAAAGGGAATATTTAAAGAAAATCCAAAGCATCTTCCTGAAATCTTGTTATGCAGGTAAAGTGCTTGTACTTGTATAGGAATTGTGTCACTGCAACTGACATTGTGGAGAAGGATCACTTAAGAGGCAGCTCCTCCTATTTCAATAGCAACCTTCTGAATGGGATGAAGTCCTTGATAGGGGCTCAGTTTAGATATTTAGCAACCTCACTTTTATGCAAAAAACCTTACTAGTTCAAATATACTGTTTTTATATTTTCCAACGGTACTTAGTTGCCTCTTTTTCAGTCAAGAAGAATGGTCTGTGATTAATACAGTGATGGTTTTATGCTAATCATTCATCATTTATTCATAAACCTTCAGATGTTAGATTTCTAGAGGTAATTTCATCCTTCCTAAAAAGCTGTAAAATTGCTACACATATTACACGAATATTACAAGGACATGTTCTTACCGGTGCTTTGTTTAAAAGTCATACTCTTTCATCAGTAGCTGCTGTTGGATGAGGTTATTGCCTTATATAATTTTTCTGGCACTAGTTTTCTAATTTTTTCTAATTTCACCCTGTGATGATGTATGACCTAATATATCCCTTTGTTGTCTATTTCCATGTGCTATCTCTTAAATGGTACCATGTGATGCAAAAACCAGTCAAACTATTTTTTGTTTCCATACAAAAATATTTAAGAGACCTCCAAGGCTAAAAGAAAATAATTCAGAGAAAACAAATAAGTTGGATTCACGTTAAGTCAGTAGAAACTCAAAACCATTTGCACCAGCTTTTGCAATATGCCTAATGTGTGTTTTACTTAGATAAAACTTACCAGCTCAGCAGCCAGGCATGGGGTCTCCAATGTCCCATCAGTCATATCGGGAAAAGCAGGCCATGTCAGTACAAGAATCAGCCTACTGAAAAAAGGCTGGCCATTATTGTCAGGAGCTCCTGGAAACTTCCAGAGCTGGCAATTGGCACCAGACGTCCGGATTTAACAAAACCAAACCCAAAACAAGTAAGAAAATTAATAAGCCCATAAAAAAAAAAAAACTCACGTGAGAAGAGCTTATTAACTTCCCTTCCCTCCTCCTCCCAAAATTTTCACCATTTAAATTCTATGAAATTAAGAAAAATCTATATTTTGTTTGGTGCCTAAAATTATCATCACTCTTACAATGTGATGAAAGACAGCTTAGACCAAGCCTGCAATGTACCATTTATTAGTTATGTATTCATACATTAGAGTATTGGTGAGTTTAAAAGAACTGAATACTTGTATTTGTAACACTGGTGATACCTCTTGAAACAGAACACATTCAGCATTTTTTATCACGTTACTTTTATTAAAGATGTGCCAAATAGTTGAGATACCTAGCTTAGAATTTCTGGAAGCTTTTCTCCCCGAAGAGAGGGAAAGGAAACTAAAATTATTTTTGCATTTCTTTTATCATCATTCAAATGCCATGTGGATTGGCTAATGTTATTTAAAATGTAGTATACTGAAGCAATATGAGTAAAGTAAAGAATATAGAATTAATGCACAGTAAGAATGCATTAGTCAACCTTGTCAAGACAAACAAGTAAGAAACAAAAATAAAAGCTTGAAGGCAGATAGATATTGTAATAAAATTTACTGGAGTTTCCTCCCCCACTCTAGATTAAGCAGATTGCTTTGAGTTCTAGCACTGCTGTAAGGCTTTTTGCTCCACTGTTTATTTTAGATAATAACTGTAATCTCACAGAAACAAGTCAGAGAATGCAAATTAAAAATATTACTAAGTTCACTTAATAACACTTTACACTGATAGTGTGCCCTAAATGGGCTATAACCCTTACTCAGTATGAATATATTTGTACTGATATGTCATAATACAGTATAGAAGCTTCTTCCTTGAATTTCAAATTAAAGTAATGAAAACATTTTAAAGAAACCTGAAGGTAAGAGAGAGAGAAAAAAAAAAGGAAATTTCATGGAGTGCTTTTTTTGGAAAATGACCAGTTTCGTTCTAGGGGACAGAAATTAGTATGCACGAAGTCCTGTGGTTGAAAGGTTTTTGTGTTACATCTTCAGGATTCACATGCAGTTTACGTGAATGCATTCATATGTAATATATACACATGTGAGATGTAGCCATGTATATGAATCCAAAATAATCAGTGTAAATATTATCATTTTGTTCTCTGCCATGTGCTGAAGTTTTCACTCTTACTTTAAATTCTCAGTATTCTAAAGACTGAAATACTGAGAAAAATTCTCTAGAAAAAAAATATTTCCTGTTCAGAAATATTCTAAGAAAGATATTCAGTTGCTACAGCAATATATCTTAGAACTTGTGTTCCTATATGAGAATTTTTAAAATTGTGAAACATAGATTATTAACACCTGAAATATTTCTACATCAATGCATACAGCATGAAGAACAAACAAAAGGAGCTTGAAGCTTTGGTCCAGTCCCAGAGATTTGAAATCACTGGCATAAGTGAAACCTGATGGGATGAGTCCTGTGATTGGAGTACCCTTTAGGACTGTTACAGGCTCTCCAGGAGGGATAGACAGGGCAGAAGAGGCAAAGGGTTTACTCTGTATGTAGTAGAAGGGTTAAAATGTATGGAGCTCACAGTTGTCAATGGCACAGTTGAGAGCCTCTGCGTAAAAAAAAATCTGTTGACAGGAGGAAAAGTACCAGCAAAATGTCAACGTTGGACATGAGGAGAGCAGGCCTCAGGTTGCTCAGGAATTAGTAAGTAAGGTCCCCTAGGAAAATGTTTTGCGGGTGCTGGGGTCCATCAGTGCTGGTTACTTTTCAAACATCATCTCCTAAGGACACAGGAAGAGGCAATTCCTAAATGTTGGAAGTCAAGCAGGCAAGGCAGAGGGTCAGCTTGGCTGAGTATGGATCTTCTCTTGGAAATAAGGCAAAAAAGGAAGGTGTATGCCCAGTGGAAGCAAGGTCAAGTGACATGGGAAGAATACAGAGATGCTGCTTGTCGCTGTAGGAAGAAAATTCACGTGGCCAAAGCTCAACTTAGATGAAGCTGCCAAAAATTTGGGGGACAATAAAAAGAGTTTATTCAAATACACAGGCAGTGCAGGAATATGGTTGTCACATTACAGGATGAGGACGGTCACCTCACATACAGGGACAAAGACAGGGCAGACATGTTTAATGCTTTCTTTGCCTCTGTCTTCAACACAGATGATGGACTAAGGGGCTCTCAGTGCCCTAAGCTGGAGGACTGTGACTGTAAGAGTAATTAACTCCCAGTTGACCCTGAAATCGTGTGGGATCTGCTGCTCCAGCTGGATCCTCACAAATCTATGGGGCCTGATGGGATTCATCGCAGAATACTCAAAGAGCTAACTGACACCATTACAAAACCTTTTTCGATGTTTTTTGAGCTGTCTTGGAAATCCAGAGAGGTCCCAGATGACTGGAAGCTGATGAATGTTGTCCCAGTTTTCAAGAAGGGCAAGAAAGAGGACCCCAAAACTACAGGCCTGTCAATCTCACTTCAGTACCTGTCAAAGTTATGGAGAAGATTATTCTGGGAGGTATTGAAAACATCTGAAAGACAACGTAGTCATCGGTCCCAGCCAGCACGGCTTCATGAGAAAAAAGTCCTGCTTATCCAACCAGATTTCCTTTCATGACAAGGTAAGCCACCTAGCTGATCAAGGAAAGTCACTTGAGGTAATCTTTTTCGATTTCACTAAAGCTTTCAATATTCTTTATCACAGGATCCTTCTGGAAAAAATGTCCAGCCCACAGCTGGATAAACACATGATGTGATGGGTGAGCAATTGACTCATGGATTGAGCACAGAGGGTAATAGTGAATGGGGAACATCAGTCTGATGACCTGTCACTAGTGGGGTTCCACAGGGCTCCATTTTAGGCCCTGTGCTCTTCAGCATCTTTATAAATGACTTGGACGCAGGAGTGGAAGGGATACTAAGCAACTTTGCAGATAATACAGGAACTATTGACTCCCTCGAAGGCAGGGCAATCACCAACCATATGAAGTTCAACAAGGGAAAGTGCCAAATTCTGCAACCAGGATGGGAAAAACCCTGGATGTATGGACAGACTGGGGAATGAGATACTGGAAAGCAGTGCCATGTAAAGAGACCTTGGGGTCCTGATCGATGACAAGTTGAATATCGGTCAGCAGTGCCCTGGCAGCCAGGAGGGCCAACTGTGTCCTGGGGGGTATCAGGCAAAGCATCACCAGCCGGTTGAGGGAGCCGATTGTCCAGCTCTGTTCTGCGCTGATGTGGCCTCACCTTGAATATTGTGTGCAGTTTTGAGCACTGTAACATAAGAAAGATATTAAGCTACTAGAGAACATCCAAAGGAGGACAACAAAGATGGTGAAGGACCTTGAGGGGAAGCTGTATGAGGAGTAGCTGAGGTCACTTGGAGGGATAGGCACTGACCTCTTCTCTGTGGCAACCTATGACAGGAAGTTGTGTCAGAGGAGGTTTAGGTTGGATATTAGAAAAAGGTTCTTTACCCAGAGGGTGTTTGGGCACTGGCACAGGCTCCCCAGGGAAGTGGTCAGAGCACCAATTCTGACAGAGTTCAAGAAGCATTTGGACAAAGGTCTCATGCACATGGTGTAACTCTTGGGGATGCTCCTGTGCAGGGCCAGGAGTTGGACTCATTGGTCCTTTTGGGTCCCTTCCAATTCAGCATGTTCTGTAATTCTGTGAATTTTTATTTTGACAGAGTTATTGCAAGGTTGAACAAAAAGCTTTTCCTTGTTATTACTTTTATTTATAAATTCTTTGTAGTTTCTCTTAATTAAGAAGAATCTTAAAATTATATCCTGCCTCAATGAACATTTAATTATACTATAAATTTAGAAAAACCTCAATGGAAGAGATGAAAATACTGCTTCCCTTTACCTTAGAGTTGAGTCTTTTTTTAAAGAAATACCTGAGTTTGAATCATACCTGGGAGATCCCAGACACAGACTGTTATGACTAGTTTGGAAGAACAGTAATGCAAAAAGAACTTCTTAATTTTGATAGCACTGGGTAAAGCTTAGTAGGAATGAAATAGAGTCTGTCTTTTATGAATGCCAAGTTCTATAAAGCATGTAAAATAGATAACTGCATAATTCATATCAGTGTAACCAATACTGTGTGGTTTTAACGTTTAAAAGTGAAATGATTTTTCAAGCAGTCTTCTAGATACAAATGGAGCAGGGAGCATCATTATAAGTGAGTTTCCTAAATACCTACTACCTTGCTATTGGTTTGGTATGGCTGAGGATATCACTGTTCTCTGGTGAAATGCTTTCTTGTTAAAACTACACCAATGTTCCCTAAGAAAATGAAAAACTCTTATTTCTCATTAGTTACTTAAGTGAATTGTGTGCTACCTGGTATTCAAAGAAAATTAGCTCTCTGTCCTCTATTTCTTAACACAGAATCACAAATGAATTGATCTGTTTCTCTTTTCTATTGGTTTACCTAGTTTATTTGTTTGCCTATTCTACTGAAAAGAAATTGATCTGAAGACTGAATGTTTATATGTAGTCATCTTGTCCTTACAAGATGACTTACACCCCTACAGGACAGGACAGGACTTTACTAAATTTAGACTTCTATAATGTACACCCCTATATTCAGGCTAGGTCCCCTAGGCTCCTGTTGTCCTGTCTGAAAAGTAATAGGTCCTTTTAAAATAAAATTCACCTCAACCTAAAAGTAGGTCAGATATATTGTTCCTTAGAAGTACTCGTTTCCCTTCATTAATTATAAAGGTAGCCTTGGTGATTAATTCAGATGAAGATATTTAGGCTATAGATGTCTGATGGCTGGTTCAGTTACCTAAACATAGATGTCTGGCAACATTTAAGATGCCCTAGGTTATCCAAGGGCACATGCACAAGACTGGAAATTATGACACAAGGCTCATGGGAGAAGCTAGCTGTTCTAAAGAAGGAACTGGAAGCACGGTCAGGTTTGTTAAGAAACCTCACATGGGCTACTTCAGAAAATTCATTAAGTCCTATGGTTGTTTTGAGTACCAGATCAGTTGCCTGCCTTTGAGTATCTATTGTATATTGTGAATAACTACTGCACTAAAACTAATCTGTTAAAGCATACTTTATCAGCTCTATAGTTTTTCAGTCTTCACAGACTGTATAAACCGTAACAGAGGTTAAAAATTCTGACTACTTACATTTAAACACCTAAATTCACATGTTGGCAATCTAGAAGTAAATCTAGCCTCTGAAGTGTTATGAAATTAATTGAACTTGCAAGATTGTTGATTGCAAATAGCATAGAGTTACACAATGGTTTGGGTTGGAAACCACCTTATAGATTATCTAGTTCCAACCTGTCTGCCTTAAGCTGTGACACCTTCCTCTAGACCAGGTTACCCAGAGCCCTATCCAGCCTGGCCTTGAATACTTCCAGGATGGGGCATCCACAACTTTTCTGGGCAACCTTTGCAGTGCCTCACCACCCTCCCAGTAAAGAATTTATTCCTGGTAATACCTGATCTAAACCTACTCTCTTTTAGTTTATGGCCATTCCTCCTCATCCTATCACTATGTGCCCTTGTCATGGTACCATCTCCAGATTTCTCTGAACATATCAAGTCTATTTAAATCCTTGTACACATTACAAATTTAAATAAAAAAGCATTTTCCAAAATATCTCTGGAAAATTCCAAGAAGTTTCAAGTAGGAAGTTCATTATTCACACATTTATGTGCTGGAACAATAGACAAATTCTTAGATTTGACTTCTGAATTAGAATCTCTGTAAGAAAAGTAGTGAAGATATGGCCCAATTGAGACATAAACTCTGAAAATCACCTTTATTAACCAGTGACAGCCAGGCACTTAAGAAAGGGTAAATACAGGTGATGAGAAGAAAGTAGGTAACTTGAGCGAGCACTGGATACTATATCAAGAATTATTTAATTAGATAGGTAAATATACTTACCTAATCAGGCTTTTCTTGCATAGTTTAAATCTCCTTCCTACAACCTTTTGCCTTCTCTTCAGTCCTTGTTCCAGTTCCTTCTTTGCTTTTGTAAATTTATTTTCTTCCTTTCCTCAATGTTTCTCCTTATTTTACTATTATTTTCTCTTCCCATACCTCTCTACCGGGAGCTCCCATATACCCCCACATTTCAGTTTTCACCTTGTTTACTTTTGCACTATATTGCATTTCAGCTTTATCCTCATATATCCTAATTTTCTTTTTATTCTACTTTCACAATAAGGTCTTTCATTGCTCTTTCTCCTTTGCTTCTTGCTACTCTGACAAATCCACTTCCTTATTTCTTTCAAATGCTTTTCCTTTTATTCTTGAAATCTTCTTGAGTTAATTTCATTCATTCTTTAGTAACACTTCATTTTAATAATCTGCATTTAATAATCCGATTTTTAAAATCTGATTTTAATTATCTGATTTTTACAGATTGCACTGTTTGATGTGACGAAGAAAAACCTTCTCAGAAAGACAAAGTGCCTGAGTATCTGTATCCAAACTACAACTCTATTATCAGAATACAGTACTTTCTTTGTTATACTGCTTTTGTCAAATTCTCTCTCTATTGGTAAATGATAACAGAGCTATGTATACCTTTCTGAGGTTTCTTTCTGAAGATAAGGATAAAAAATAGTTAGTCTTCAGTTGCCCTAATATGGCAACTTATAGTTTCTTTATTTGTTTTTAATAAAGGAATATTTATTTTTTTTCCTTTTTGTTACTCAGACATAGAGATTTGAGTGAAAGAATTCATCCATTTAACTAAAGCCATCTGTCAGTAGTAGGATAAAAAGCTAAAACAAATGAAGTAATGTGTGATTTAAATACAAGCAGCATCTTCCCTGATGATAATGCCATCCTTTAGTGTCTCTGAAATATTTTTTATATGTACTAAAACAGTAGTCTCAGAAGAATACTAAATGCTGGGGAAATGTTACAGTATGAAATAAATCTACTTTAGCAGATAAGAATGGAAGGAAAATAACAGAAGAAAAAACTTCTTAAATTACAATGAAATTCATAGACTTAAATGAACACCTTGACAACTGTGTTATCTCTTGTGGGCCAAATTGTGTTCAGACCTACTGTAACATCACTTTGAGTTAACCCCAAATGAGTTCAACAGAGGAACTACATTAAAAAATTGAACAAAACAAAATAAAAACATCATACTTCTTTGGATTATTAATGCGTTTCTTTTTACCACAATATGTTGTAATGAGTTTCTCCTCAAACTTGGCACACATAACTTTGCTTTGTTTTTTTCTGAAATACTAGGGAAGACTGGATTTCATGTCTTGGCTTAAATTTGAAGACTCTCAGGAGTTCAGATATTGTCTCCATTGCAGACTTTTTATTCTATTTCAGTTTCCCCACAAAAAACCCACAAATACAGGTTAGGTACATAGAGAACAGCAGCTTATCAGGTTTTAAAAAATGTCCTAAAAATAGTCACATATTTCTCATTAAAAACTAATTCTAAAGCAGTTCTTCTTTGTTCTTACCTTTTTTCAACCACTGTACTGTTACTGGAAGTATATGACCAGGAATTATCAATTATAGAAAGTTTCATAGAGAATGCATTCTCTACCAAGAGTAGAGAGAGACCAGAGAAGCACTGACTCATTCATTATACAGTCTCAAACACAGATCAGTTGACTCTAGTGTACCTTAAGTCTTAGAAAAACTTATCACAGTACTTCCCAGGAATAACTTCCAATTTCAGTGGTATTTCAACGACTTCCCTTAGTAGAAGTGATGTATCCAAATATAATGGTTTCTGATAATTTTAGTTGTCTACAGTACTAATATCTAAATCTAATCTAGTCACCCTGATTCCTTTAAAATCAGAGACAAATAAGAACTTTTTAGTGTGATGCCTCCTAAGAATAATACCCTAGGAAGAAGTGAATTTCACTCCATAACTAGACACATGCAGTTGGTCAGATGAATCCCATGTAAGAAAATCTGATGAATTTCTTTTCAGTTAATATGTCTAAACATTTTTTATTTTTTTTTCCTGGATTTTAGCATCTGTGTTTCTCTTATCTGAAAGTCCAGTAGATAGTATTCCTTAGCTTTTCTTTGGATCCATTTAGAAGCTTGTAGTGGTTTGAACCAGGTTTTCCCCCTGAAGCTAAGAAAGTGGTAAAACCCCAGGGGGTAGTGACCCCTGGAAGTTTTGAAGTTTTGTCCAATGGGCACTTCTGCGAAATGTAAACATACCACAAGCAAATGGAAGAGAAGGTTAGTTGTAGTTGGGTTGTAGAAGTGGCAGCCATGTACTGAGGCCACGAGGAGCAGAGGGCAGGAGCCCCCTGGGGGGCTTTGGCCCCCCAGTCCCCAGTGGGGGCCTGTGGGGACCTGGAACAACATAAAACTGGGCTAGGTGCCTGCAGCTGAGAGCTAAGAAAGTTTTCTCCACTGTTAGTGAGCAGAGACAGCAGTGGCAGAAGCAGCGTCCAGAAGCGATGGCAGAGAGCCAAAAAGATAAAACCAAGCAGCAACGAGGGCATGCAGCCCTGCAGAGAGAGAACTCCTGGAAGGAGAGACAAGGAAAGAGAGTCACTAGCAGAGAGACAGAGTTTGGGGTAAGAACTGAACTAAAAGACCCCAGACTCCTTTGAGACCCCTCCTAGAAAAGGAGGAAGATGATGGACTCTTACTTGAAAGAGCCTTGGAGTGCTGCAGCACCAGAGAGAGAGGAGCTGAGAAGCTCAAAGACGTCCTGAAGCTGGACAGGGACGGAGAAGGAATGCAAGAGGGGTTGACCTTGGCCCCCCTCGCTGCTTCTGACGAGCCTAGCAGCCTGAGACAGAGCACAGGAGCTCTGGTAGAACTCTTGAGGCAAAGGCTTTCAACTGAATGCTGCCCCAGATGTTCTGACTCAGGGGTGAACTCCCCTGAGGAAGGGACTTTCACGAAGATGCCCCTGCACTTTGTGACATGCCTGTGGTGAAGCGAGTTTTGTCCCTGCTGGCAGTCCACAGGTGAGACCTTTGCTTGGAGTTGAAAAAGAACCAAGAGGGGTGAAAGGAGACCCCCTTGTGTCTTGAAGACCCTTCGTTTGGAGATGATGGGCCAAGGGGCTTGGAGATCCCCTTGTGTGTATTGAAAAGAAATCCAGCTATCAGCTACTGCATGTGAAGAAGACAGATGACTGCTGCCTTAGAAGATACTGCTGCTCAGAGTAGAGACTAGAAGGGATCTGTCCTTCTTCCCTCCTGGACTTTTATTTGGAGGGAAGAAGAGATCTGATCCATTGCAAATACTTATGTCATGGTAGAGATAGTTGTGATCATGTGTATAATGTATTATAATATTTATTTGTACAGTCATTGTAATATATTCCCTTTCCCCCATTCTGAGTCTCGTGTTTTGTCTGGAAAAAACACATCTTATACTAGGTTGAGATGGGGGAGGGGGCTTAGACTAGGGAATTAGATTTTTCTGAGGCTCTCAAACTATGACAAAGCTATGTTTTAAAGATGAAGGAGTCAAAATTATGGAATTGAAGGATTCTAAATTATGGAGTTGACTTGTGAGGAACATTTACACAAAAAATAATGAACTTTTAGAAAAATTTCTAAATATAACTGAGACCCTAGCACTGAACACAGAGATGGAGCATTATCAGCATAGGAATTCCAGTGTAAAATTTATTTGTCCTGTATATTGAAAAATGTTTTAGAAATACTTGCTTGGCCTGTTGTCAGATATCAGATTATTTCATTTACTCTGTGTCAGAGTCTAAACTCATAAGATTAAGAAAAATAAAATGTGAGCTTGTAATAATAAACATGTTTATTTAAAAATCAACTTTCCTGCAAACCAACCCACTGATTAATGAAAGTTGCAGACAATATACCTACTGTAAGTCTGATATATAAATAAGTATCTTAGAAACCTCTTATTTGCAGTTTTTGTTGAATCAAAAAAAAAGGTCAGTTATACCTCTACTTCTCTTGACAATTTCTCCAATGCACATGGAAGTTTATTTTTTAAAATCTTTGCAGTGTAATTTTTTTAATTATTTGCTTTTGGAGGTCTAGAGTGATCACAAATATGAACAGCATGTAACAGAAGAATATATTTCCACTTACATTTTTGTGTTTTACCCCAACCACTGTTGTGTTTGATACGCTTGAGTTAGATGGAAAGTTGGTTGTTTCTATAGCTACTGTGATTTCTGAGTGATACTCTGTAAGAAATACTGTGTTGTCATTTTATACCAAAAGGATTGTTTTAATGAAAGTGTAGTTATGTGGAACAGTGTATTAGCATGAAATGCATTACAATGCATTACACAGGATCGGTCTTACAAACAAACAAACAAAACAAGCCAAAAAAAAAGAGGAAAATCCCAACCAATAAACTTTAAAAAAAACCAACACACCTGCATTTAATTTTTTAATGAAGATGAGCACCCAGGATAGCAAACATCAATATATAAAACTGATAGGAAAAATAATCCAATACATTGAAAAGAAGAATTGTTAATTACTATATGCATACAGTGAAAGGTCATTTTCAATGTCTGCAATCCAAGTTGTTCAGATATTCATTCATCATTTATTTGAAGAATTTTTAACAACGTTAGAAAAGAAGTTTGTTTCTGCTGAAAAAAATCATCCAAAATGGAAAACAACGATAAATCTTGGTACTTCATCTTATTTATGATGCAAATTATTCTCATTTTACCAGTAAAAATTGAAATATGCACTCTATCTATGGCAAATATGGGCACTGAAAGAAATAAGGCTGCCACCACACAGAGTTCGATTTTGGAATTTGTCCACCGATCTCTCTGGCGTTTCCCTTTTATGAGGATTCCTTTATAAACAGCACCTGGTGTTTGTCTTTTAGTTAACCAAAATTCCCAGGATCATCCTAAAGCAGTGCTTTGATCCCACTCACTCACACTCACATCATGTTTAACTGTTTTCAGCCACGGGAAAAACATGTAGACCATGCAGATCACTAAGTGGTATCCCACTTTCAGATTGCAGCCTCTTTCTCAAAAACACAGATCATGGCCAAAACACTCCTTTTTGATCCTAATTAACAGAATGTAGGTGCTACTGGCTCAACTTTTTTCCACATCTATCTATCTATCTATCTACTTATCTATCTATCCACATATGTAAATAAACTCCAAAGTCCTTGGGAAACATTTTACTTGTTAATAAATCCCCAACTATCTCAGGTTTGTATAATTAAACAATATTATTGAAAACATAAACTCTCCTTTATAAACTGTAATATGACAATTACAGGAAAAGAAGCCCTTTCAAATATTCTTGTACTGGTGTAGTTTTAGTTAATGTGTCCAGTTGTTGCTTTTTAGCCACAAGCTTAATTTCATAGCTTTGCAGTAGAGTTAACATAAAGTAACACTGAGTCTGACTTTAACCTTTGTACACATCTGCAATATAAATGTTAGGGAGTAGTAGTAGACATGAAGAAGAACAGCAAAAAAAAAGGATTCCTACTTCCTTCAGATATCCAGAGGTTACATACTTCAAAATTCACAGTGCACAGGTGAGTGGAAAAATCTGGTGCAAAGATATTCTACTTTGAAGAAAGGTGAGGAAGTGGATTTGTATTGCTTGGAAAAGAAGAAATGTTGTTTTCTCCTTTGCAGGTTTGCAGAGAGCAGGAAAATTTTGCAAGAAGATGCAGCTGCTATTACAGATAATTCTCAGATTATTCCTTTCTGCATGGGGGAAGCACACTGAAAGCACTTTGCTTCCAAAGTCTGACATTTGCTAATGTAATTTAGTAATTGGAGGACAAATCTCTCCATGGTTTTGGCTGATCATAAAAGCACAATTTAGCCCTATACAGAAAGCAGAGTATCATTTTCATGTATTATTTTTTCTCTCCCTTTACTCTTTCATATAACGATCCCAGATCTGGGGGCAAAAACTGGAGTCATTTATTGAACACGAGTGCTATTTAAGGGTCTTGGGGGCTTACGTGTTAATGAGGAAGAAGGGTTATTCCAAACAGGGGTTTCCACAATCTATTAGCATTTCCAGTAGCAGGGGTGATATAAGGGAAAAAAAGGATTTACGTTTCTCAGATCCAGTATTTACATTTGGGGGAAAAAGGATTTGATATTTCCAGCAAGATTATACTAGGGAAGGGTGGTCAGCTTTTCCCGAAATAAGGATTTACACAGGGACGGAGAAAACAATGGGATATCTGATAGCATCATGCAAAGTCTCTATCCATCCTGCTGAGGGAGATCAGGAAATGGAGCTTGTCTGGTTTTTTAGATGGTGGCTTTTTTCCCAGCCTCTGTGGCCCAAGGTTTCTTGTTTAATCCTAGCTGTTCTTTTACTGTTGGTATCCAAATTTCGGACTGCAACACTTTTAGAAAATATTTTTAATATAACCAAAAACCACTGACAGATCAAAAAATTTTGCCTCTTGTTTTCACATTCCCAAGCCTATTTTATTTTCACTCTACTTTTCTGCAAAAGTCCAAGTTAATGTTTACTGAAAAAAAAAACACTAGTACTTCAAATGTTTGAATTTCTGGTAGAAAAGTAGAAAATGTTGAGTTTGAGTGACTTGATTTTTCTAAGAAATAAGAAGTCATTATTTATTTCTTACTGTACACCCGAATAATGACATTTTGTATACAAATATACATATGAATAACAACAATAATGATCCTCTGAGAGAGGAAGAAAGAGATATTTAGGCTATTGACCTATCTCATTTTGATATTCTGTTCACCCTTGTTTAAAATAAATGTGCAATATATAATTTCTGTGAATATGTTTGCCTTAAGTTATTTTTATCAAGTAGTCCTTGGAAACAATTGTAGTATAAATTGCAGAGATTTAAAAATCTCTGCATCTTGAGAATATACTTAAGCTGTCTGCTACACTGACAGTTTATAAATGCAAAGGACTTTCAGATCCGGTAAAACTACTGCATGACTACTGTGCATAGTAATCAATACAGTATTATGTTACCATTTTTATCTGATGAAAAAATATATTCTATTGAATAACCGAGTAGTTTTACCTCTTGCTGCTCCTGATTTCTCTGAAGACATACATGGAAAAACCTCAGCAGATTAAGATGGAAAACAACATAGCGGTACCACTTTCCTAAATAGCTCTTTCCCCGGTTTTTATTTTGCTTCCTGACATTTACTCTTGACTGCTAGGTAGAGCTGATTCAAATTTTATAAGTAAACAAGTTTTTCTCCGCACATATTTCTTATTTGATATCATTGTCAATCAAAAGCAAATAAACAAATTCCAGGACATCAAAAATATTTGTGCAGTTGTCCAAAATGTTATGATCAATTGATAAGAAATATTTTTTTAAATGGGTGTTTTGCTATTGAATTCTAGTAGACATACTTTTATAATACTTTTTTTTGAAGTTCTGCTGAGATGTAGAATTTTTTCTTGTAGCCATTTTTGAGATAAGAGTCATTATTTCTTGGACTTACTGTCAGAATGTCATCTTCTTTAACATAAAAGAATTCCTTACCTCCAGGAATATATTGCTATGATGTTTAGCCTTAATACATCTCTCATGATTAAATAACTGATCTTATAGGGGTTTTGCAGATAGGAATTTTAGGAATCAGAAGCATCATCCCTATATGGAAGGGGACAGTATTCATGATATAAAAGTCTGTACTACTTTTAAGGATAATCCTGGAATCAACTGAATTTTACCATTATAAAGAGTTAGTAAAGGCTACTGGTTTGAGGGGTAAGCATTTGCATATTTGATAAGGTGGCATATTAATTAGAGGAATGTATTAATTCAGTCTGTACTACTGCTTAGCATCCAAAAAACATTGATATATGCAAATGAATTCTAGAAGCATGACTTTTTTCTTTATTATCTTTCTCAGGAAATAGCTGAACTTCTTTTTGTGTCTCTTGCCTATTGACAAGATTTCTTTAACAGAAAAGAAAAACATAGAAAAGGTCAGTTGAATATAAATGCTTCCATTAATACTTTTTTCCCCCTGATTTTACAAGCTGTAACAAAGAACTTTAACAAAGAGTTTGAATCCTTTGTGTCTGATGCTGTTCTTGCACTTAGATACACAGCAGCTTTCCCTTTACTGATTCAGAAAGGAGTTGTCATTATCTTATCCGAGTACTGAAAAAAGTTTCTTTTAGGAAACTGCTTCAAAAGTACATGTATTTGTAGGACAAATAATCCTGTCTTAATTAGAAGCTGCAGTTACTGTAGCAACCCCTTACTACATTTTGCTCACACGCATGCACACACATACACGTTATATCTCTCTCTCAGTGTATACTTACACATAAAATCAGAAATCTTTACCCCTGCTTCCACATGGAAATTTTTCTTCTTGACACAAGTAAATTAATTCTGAAATATTTTATAATACATCCTACCTTGTCAAGTGAAAAGCTTTCCCTTTTACAGGGTTTAAGGAAAATAAAGGTAGTTTAGATGTCAATAAAGCAAAAATATTAGAATTTCACTCACTTTTAGTTTTATTTACAATTTCAAAAGTGAAAAAAGATTTCATTACCACAGAGACTCAAACATTAAAACATTGAGTAATATAAGGTGAAATATTTTAGTCTTATTTTGTGATTGACTACCATTAAAATGATCACTCTTCTGTGGTTGAAAACCAAACAAAAGAAATTAAGGATATACATAACTTGAAAGAAAAGGGGAAAAAAAAAAAGAAAAAAACCCCAAACACACACAGACCTACAACTTTTAAACTAATTAGAGATAATACAAAAAAAAGTGGTCATAACCTATTTTACACCATGCAAAGAAACACAGTAAAGAGGTGCTTGAATGAATACCAAAAACTATAATTTCACCCAATGAAGTACTAGCAGACATGTACTGCCTGTGTTCTATCAGCCAGCCAAGTACATTCTGAAATTCATCCTACCATCTAGATGCATTTCACCTCCCTTTTCTACATTTGTACCAATCCTCAGAGGGGAGAGTGTACCTTCTATAAACTCAGCCTGGTATTTTCTCAATAAAACCAGTGAAATGTTAAGAAAGATGTCATGCCACTGTTGTTGAAACAAAATATACAAAGTGTTTCATAGAAGTAAATAAAAGTTCTTTTTTTTTGAGATAGTATATGACATACAAAGGTCAAAACATAAATCACTGTTCCTGTGATAAGGGAGACTAATCATTACTGAAGACACTTAACTGCTATTACAAGCCAAATACATTGATTAATAATTGTGATTGGTGCTGGAAATCCGCACACCACTGTATATTCCCTTTTATTGAACTTTTTACTTTATGCTTGCATATACATATGCAATACACTATTTAGCCTTTTCAAAAGGTTTGCATTTGATCTCATGTAATTTCATGAAGAACAGGTTTCTATTAATTTTTCAGATGTTATTAGACAACAGATTTCCTCTGACCTGTTACTCAGGTATGCACTCTCACCTAAATATAAAGTATACTCCCATCTGAAGACCCCAGTTCAGTTCTAAATGTTAATATCTGCAGTCCATACCTTCAGTGACTCTAATATTACAGACATTCTGAGAACAGCATGATAACTATAGATTGACTGAGAAATTTTTCTGTGCTGATAGCTGCCACTTGCTCACCAGAGGAATGGCATAATATGTAAAGGAAGCACCTGGTCCTGGAGTTATAGATCGGTATTTCTTTTTTTATGTTGCCATACTTTATTGCTCTCCACCTTCCATCCTACTTCAGCTAGAGTGGTAAGTTCAGCTTCCTAACAATGTGCTTGTTCATGTTCTCCCTGCTCCTTCTCCAAAAACAGGAGGACTGCCTACCCCTTAAATTCTCATCCGTTCAGGAGTTTCCCATGCAGTTTTGTCTGCATGGCTGAAAAGTCAGAGACTGCTCTTGCAACTCAATAGTTGCTGTACAAGAATTGAATCCGAATAAGCATGGCAGAGAAATTGGGCATTTTAGAATGACTTTTGAAAGGAAAATTTTAGAGTTCACTTATTTCTTCCATAGCATTTACATTTGAAAATTTATACTTTCATAAAATTTGTCAAGTACCATTTAAAAACAAAATTTCTTGAAATTAAAAATTTAATTGACTTAAGGTCATGTGGTTAACCTCTCAAAAAGAATCCATTCCTTTTGTTTCTTCAGCAAAGCACAATAAGGGATACTTGTAATAATTACTGAAAAACAATGTTGGTTTACTACATTTTATAAGATATCCCAAATTAGAGACATTTTTTTAAATAAAAAGACGAAGAAAAGTCCAAGATTTAAAGCTACAGTATAGCTCTCTGCAGTTAAATATTTCTTGAGAAAAACAAATAGGTTTTTATTTTTCTGTGTGTGTTTGTGTAAAAATTATTCAGATTCCTGATCAGTGGAATAATTTCTTTTAATTATATTCACAGTGAATAGAATGACATTTTTGCTCAGTCCCACAGAACGAAGTGCTCATTTGAGGTATAAGTACTCAGTGTTAATAAGACCCTGTCCTTTAGTTAACACTTTGTATATATGCAAAAACAGTTTTGGTGGAAAAAAAAAATCTGCATACCAAAAGAACAGAATAAAATACCATAGTTATGAAATTTTCCTTTTATTTCCTCATAATTACTGTGTAAAAATATCCGTTTTATGGCAGAGAGAAGTAATATGCATTTTTTTATGTAATTAGCTCTTTTATAAAAAGCTACGTGTTAGATGTTGATATTATTGGATTAGATATCTTTGGCAGTGATATTTCAAATGCTTAATTGAAATGCTTATTTCAATTTGCACAATGGTAATAATACTGAGAATGTTCAAAAAGAAAAGTAGCCAAAGCCCATATCTTGATTTTTTTTCTTATTTTTATTACTTTTAAGGGAGAAAATGAAGTATCCAGTTGGTTTAAAATTAAAATTATTATTTACTACTTTGAATTTATTTTGTAAAAAATAAGCAAGTGTCAAAAGTAAGTATAAAGATGATCAAATTGTTTGTCTTTTATTTTCATCATTCCTCTACAGTTTAGAGTAATTTTTTTTTTTGCATTGCTGTGGAACAAAAACAAAGGATTTGTGTGAAAATATATCTGATGTCAACTTAAATCCCATGAAAAGACTATTTTATATTTTACAGTTAATGATAGCATACAAAACACTGAGAATGGAAGACAATTTTAGAAATATATGAACACTCATGCTTTGAAAAAAATCTCCATTTTGATTCTGAAAGAATTACAAGTGAATTCACAAAGTGTAGAAGCATAGTGCATGCTAAGCAGACTATGTTATCTAAAAAGGATTAATAGACCTGTCTTTCACTGCAGCATATTCCTTCATACTCTGTTGCAGAAAGGCAAATTTCACAATATTTGCCTCTGGCTCAGGGATATTGTTTTTTAGTTTGGTTCAACTTGATTATTTCTCTGAAGAAATAATTTGCAGTTACTGAAAATTAGGTTCTCTTCAAGTCTTTCATAGTTGTGTTCTCAAGAAGGAAAGCTGGAACGTATAAGTATCCTGATAAAGTAATTATTTGCATAGTTGAAGTAATAGTTGATATGTATCATTGACATTATATTATTTATACTTCTAAATAGGTAATGATATTTAATTTGCAAATATAACACACTAACCCTTCTTATCTATATAAATTATATCTGGAAGTAACGCAGAGCATATTGTAAAGAATTTATTGTCATCTAAAGCCTTCAGATATTAGTATTCATTGGACAGATGAACACAGAGTCCTTGACTGTGAAATATTCAGAAAGCTTTGTTACCATCCCCCATTGAATACAGTAACTACCATCATGTCAACAGTATGAAACAAGATGTTAATAGCTCTTTTGTTTACCCTTCAACCATCTGGACTATTTAGCAGATTCAGATACCCAAAACAAGAAAGTAACATGCTCAGGTGCTGCAGACTCAGGTCCCTTTCAGCTGGACAGCTTTTTTAACACAGCTATTGGCATGGTCCACTTAGAACATATAAATTATTTAGAAAATTCATCCTTTCTCATTAGTTTTACATTAAAAAATGGTTCATTTAGACAATTAAATTTCATATATCATTAACATTGTGAAGTATGTTGAAGATGACTGCATTGAATTGATCAGTTTATTTTACCCGGCAGACCAAAAGGTAACACTAATAGCACATGCCATTCTGTAGATATTGTAGCAAATTGTAAGTTGGAAATAAGGTAGTAAAAGCAAATGTTCAGGAAGATAGAAGAAACATTTATGTAAGTCTTTGAGGACATCTTGGAAGTAATTTGTTAATAATATTTGTGTTGATTTGTAGAAACACATATTAATATTAACTTCTTTGGACCAGTTGCAAAATTTAAAGCACTTGCATTTTTTAATCCTAGATCAAAATACAAATGGAAATACAACTCTCTTGCAACTGCTAAAACAAGTTTATAAGGAATCTTCAGTGAAGAAACCTAAATATACAAGTCATATATGACCAGTAGTAACTTACAGCAAGCATTTTTTTAACTTCGTTAGTAATCTGGATGAGAACAAGTTTGGAAAGTGCAACTATTGATTAAATAACACTACAGGGAAAATATTTCTATTGAATGTGTAACTATTTTTGTGTATCTAGCATCTGCTTGTTCAAACAGGTTAATGAAAATGAACATATTACAGCACAAATGCAATGAATTAATTAATGATACCACTTGGAGGTTGTAATGTTAAGAAAATAGAAAGACAAATAGCGAAGTTTAATTGAATTGGTTTACATTAGCATTATTTCTCTTTGAGTTTACCAAAACAAGACAAAAATTGTGAGTTAATTCCATCTGCATATGTCCTGGGTAAATATGGGACATCATTATTGTTTCCAACTTCTCTTTGCTTTTCATATTCTGAAAATTTCATGTCAAATTGGTCTGTTCAAGGCTAAAATTGTTGTTCTTCAACTCTTCAGCAAGGTGCCTAGGACATTATAGTATGGTAGAAAGAAAAAAAAAGGAAAAAAAAGGTTTGTATCAAAAAACTGACTCTTCTTTAGGTAAACTGAAGAAAGATCAAGAGTTGAATGAATTTTAAAAAATTCTGCTGCTTAGGTAAGAGAACTATGCCATGGGCGAGATAAGCTGAGGTCTTGCTTAAAACAGAAGGCTGGGACAGAAGGTCCCCAGAGGTACTTTCTAAACTAGACTTTTCTCTAATTGTCTGAAAGTAGAGTTTTGGTTTTTTTTAAATTATCTACATGTTTTCTACTATATTTATCCATAGGAACCAAAACTTTACCAGCTCTCCATGTGTTCTTTTTTTCCTAGAGATTTTTGTTTCTAATACTACTTTTATGTTATTTCTGAAAACTAGGAATGGCTCCCACTTCCATTTGTAATTTTAATTCATAGAGGAATGGTGCATGAGTTTCCAAAAGATTTCGTGAGGAAGTCACCCTTTCCATCTAGTTCAAAAGGACAGCAAGGGTAGAACTGTGTTGCAATCTATTCTGTCATTTCTTTATGCAGATAGCCTATAATAATTTAACCATCCTTGTAATGCTACATTTTTTATTTTTTAGTTATTATTTTGGGGAGTTTTATGGTTTTGAAAGTATGCAGTAAACCTACAATACTATTTTAGGTAAAGAGCAAACTAATTTTCTACAGAATATACTATTTTTTCACTATAGTTGATTGAATTCAGAATATATTTTATTAAAATTTAAAACCATAATGGACATATTTTGCTTACTTAAAACAAACAAACAAAAAAGCTATTTATTAAGTGGTGACATATTTTATTCCATAAATTAGAAATTATTCCATAATTAAGAAATTTTTTTCAATACTTTGCAAAACTTTACATAACTGTAATCAACAGAAAGATGAAGACACCAATAGGTAATAGATAAATTTATAGCATTTGTTATAAAACATAAATAACTTATGTTGGAGTAAATGTTTTGAGGCTTTTTTGTACTATAACATTGCATGTGTTCTTATTTATAATTATCATTTGTTATCTTTTAAAAGGGAAAATAAAATCTTTATTAGTTTTAGTCACTGTCAAATAAAGCAGCAAATTAACTGAATTTTTGCCTTCAAATTCATCTCTTAACAAATAAAATTTTCCTATTTTTCTTATATACCACTGGATAATTAATTCTAAAAGTTCTGTTGCTGTACAGTAATCTCCAAGGCAACTCATGTCCTCATATATTCACCATACACAGTTCATATAAAATTAGGAGAGATGCAGAGATTACTAAAGGCATTGATGACAGAACACTTTCTTGCATCTCAGACAAGAGATATACAGGAAGCAGGAAGTTTAGGGATAAGAGATGGGTCAAATATGGGTAGGCCATTTTTTCTTTTTTTCAAGTGGTACAGAAGTCATCAGTTGCTTCTTTTTTGTGTTTTCTGATTATTAAAAGACAAATTCTTTGAGTTTACACTAACATCTGAAAACTTTCATTTACAAAGGTAGCTCTGCTTCTTTAATTCTGATTTCCCCCCCCTACTTTATGTATGAATGAAGGAGGTGACTCTGGTCTTTTAGCAAACAATACATACTTTTCAGGAATAAGCAATATGTAACAGATGTTTACAGATACTTCTCTTTGAATTTTTGTTACATTTAAATAGATGCTTTAAGGTTTTTTAATGCCCCCCCCCCCCCAAGATCTCCCCCCAGTACAGAGGGACAAAAAATGCAAGGAGGTTATAAGCAAAAAAAACCCAGGTTATTAACAAGGAAAAATAACAGTACCACAAAGATACAAGGGAAATAGCTACAAAAAAGAAGTTCACTGCATCTCGTGATTGCCCAGGAACAAAGGGCAAAGATAATGGTGGAGGGTCCTTCCAGCCAACCACCCCCATCAGTCCAACCAAAAAAAAGAAAACAGTGGGAGAACAGGGGCAAAAGCAAAAAACACCGAGAGAACTGCACCGCTCACAAGGAACCACACTTCCAAACTGGCCACTCCACGCCACCCAGTCAGCTTCAGGTCTTAACTGTAGTGGTTCTATCAGTTTGGAGTCTCTTTGTTCCCTGCTACCTGTTCCCCCTGGCATGGTGCATTGGCCTGCTTGGCTTGGCTGGGCTGTGGAGTGGTGGCAGGGGCTCTAATACAGGCAGTTGTTCCATGCGTCAAGCGAGCGGTTGCAGTCCCAGACGATGCTCCAGCAGTGGTGGCTATGAGTTTGTGGCTGTGCAGTGGCTGGGACAGGGGTGACCCCCATCCTATTTTGATCCCAGCATGGCACAGTGGGTCAGCAGCTCCTGGCTTTCCTGCTGTCCCAGTTTCTTGCCATAGCTGAGATCCCTAAAAAGCTTTTTTACCCGTGGCAAATGCCCCCAAACTCCCCTGCACCCGGTAGGTGACGTGCCACCTTCAGATGATGCAGTGGTATGGATATTCATCACGATAGCTCCTTTCCCTGTCTTGTAGCCATAATATTACATCAATTTCCTAGATCTTTCAGCAACTGTGTCTGAAGTGAACAATTGGTATCTGACTTAGAATTGCTTGGCATGTATTACGCCAAACAAACCAGAACAACTATTCTGTCAGAGTGATTCCTAGAGGAGTATGGAAAATTTTAGTAATACAATTCCCACCATACATTTGTTTTGTTTTGCAACAGTTTGAAATAAGCTGAGAACTGAGTGACATTTTTATTCCAATAATCATCTGGCACAATGTTCTGTTCAAAATCTACTGTCTTGATGAATAAGATAAAACAGAGGTTCAATGTGCAAAACATGAAGATGCATTTAAAATATATTTTAGCATTCTATTCATGCTGCCAAATCAGAATCAAAACTCATTTTTTGCTGTCAGCAGAAGGTTTAATAAACATAGTGTCTACATGCATAAACATTCCCAATTTCCAGACTTAGAGATGGATTCATCTGATACTGTAGATATTAACAAAATGATTAATTCCCAGGGTCACATCTATACTTCCTGGTCAGGAGAAAAAGTAATTTTCACTTGATAAAAAGTAGATGTATACTATGCTAGTAAATCCACTCTAGAAATGTCTATATTTCTTCACTGACAGGAAAGTTTAGATGAAAATGCAGCTGTTCATACACATAATGAAAATCTCAAATTAAAGGAATTGTCAGTTTTTGTTCCAATACTACTGAAACCACTTTTTAACCTTTTGAATCTTTACACAGTTTGCATATGCTAATGCAACAATGGAACCAATTAAACAGACCAGAGAAGTCTTACATTAACTAAGAACGATATGGATGGGGATCCTTTGCATATATTATTAGGATACTGATGTGTGCCTTTGCCAATGTATAACATTTTGTTCAGCATAATGTAGGGTATGACAAGGTAGTTTAGCCTTCAACCAGAAGTACTACTAGGAAAAGACGACTGAACTTTGTTGACATACACTGAAACTTACTGAATTTGAAATAATTCAAGACCCAAAAGAAGAAAAGTTGTCATAGGGAAGGGACAGTGTAAGAGAAGTGTGTGTGACTGTCTGCATATGTCCATGCATGGGGAACATTCTGTAGGAAAACTAGACTGTATTTATATAACCATTTCTTACACATTTTGTCTCATTTTATCTTTCTTTTTTTTTTTTTCTCCCTATATGGTGATGTAAATTTTTATTTTCTTACACTAGTTTATCTCCCTTTTCACTGCTTTAAACTCTCCTTTGTCTATTTTGACTTAACCAAGTTGCTAGTTTGTTGCATTTGTATACTTTTGATGCATTTAATGATTTGGTCTTATTTTTTACCTTACACTTAATTCCGATGTCATTTCTGTTGCTATTTCCTGAGATTAGTTATGACTGTCTCTTTAAGACCAGTGTTTTATATTTACTAATATTCCTTCTCCTCACTTTAAGGTTCATAAATTCCACAGTTGCTCTTGTTGAAGTTGCCTTCTGTTGTCAAATTCTCTATTAATTCATTTCTGTTAGCAAAAAAAATATGGTAGTTTATTTCTGTTGTGTTTCTTATCCACCAAATGTTTTTCTAAACTTTGTAACTCACAACAGGTACTCCTTACTATATCCTCAATACATCTTTGAAAGATCTAGGTCAATTTACTTATATTTTCCTGCTGTTGAAAGTGATAGAACTTCATTGTTCCTTGACTTCACTGTTTAAATCATCTTGAGTATAAACCATTGTGACAACTAAATTGTTATTACCGTAAAGTACCATCCAGCACCATCAGCTACCTTAAACTTTGTATAGATATGTCCCCCTTGCTATGACTGGGCAAAGCCTTAACTTTGTTATGGTTTTGGTCATTCTAATATGTTTAGGTTTGTCCAGCTAACTTTATGAGAAACGTGAAAAACTCTTGGGATTGGTATCTGGATATGAATGAATCTTCTCTGTAAGAGGAGATTTTCACCTCTGTGAAAACTACACATTTTGGGCAAGTTTGTATATTCTTCAGAATGGGGACTATGAAACTCAAGTGCTTATAGAAATGAAGCTTCTACAAAGAAGTAAATACCAGCTACATGTAACAATTATGTAGGCACTGTATTTTGTCAATATGCATCCACAGATGTATAATTTATAAAGTCTAAACAACAATAACATCTCTTGAAGGGATTTGACAACCATAATTGTAGTGCTGTAAGAATCAGTTGTTGAATTTTGTTCCAGATTCAAACATGAACTAAATGTCTGAAAGTTCTTTGAATGTTACATTCGTTGTGAACATAAATTAGGGATAATGCTTCTATCTCATGTAAGGGAAATTAATGCGCTACTTGCAGTGAGTTCCTTATTGTTCAGTCTTGTGTTATAACAAAAAAGAAGAAAGAATGTTCTTGCAAATTGTAAATGTCAGGATTTATTGGATGGAATTATTTGTTATGTCTTACAGTTGATATTCTTCCTACTGAGGTAGCATGTTAGTGGATTAATATTAAAACTGAGTAATAATTGGGGTCATATAAAAGTTATTCTTACAGAAAAATTTACTTTTGAGGAACTTCAAAATAAGAAATTTTTCTGCCAAGAACTTCTCCATAATGAAGTGGGGAGGTGCTGAAGAAGGGACTTAAGGGTAACAAACAAGCAGGCAGGGAATAGTGGAGTAATTGGAGATTTTGACTATTTGTAGATAGGAAGGCTTGCGGTAAATTTTTTAAATGATCACAAAAGATTGTGAAGAATTTGCAGAATTTGTGAAAATTTCATACATTTTAGGCTGAAACTCACAGTGAGTGCTGCAAGGAAAATGGATCTGAAATTAGGTACACAGAATTCAAGTATCTTTTGTTTTTAATATACTAGATCTCTGCTGAAAGTATTGTAAAAGTATGATGCATTTAATCCTAAAGTTGGAATATGAAATAGCTCGAATTACTTAGACTCTAAAAAGATATTTTTTCTCCGTTAAATATTGAAGGATCATAAAACTTCCAACTCATATGTTGTAATTGTACATGATTCAAGTTGTGTAGATAACTCCCATTGCCACTGACTTCTACTCAACTGTTGTGTTTTGGGGATCCATCAAAAAATAACTATATGTTTACTTTTTCTTCAACTTAATTTAAAATTGTTTATATTTTGCTTCTTTGCTAATAATTGCCATTTTATTTTTCTTTTGCCTTTGTTTCACTCAGAATTAACTTTGTGTTTTAACCATTCTGGGATTACTTTAATCTGTTCCTGGTTTATTACATGTGTTGCTATTCATTTACATACTCCGATATTAATTTTGTTTTGCTTCACAGGCTTCCTTTCACTTGTAACTTTTTGACCTTTCATTTACCTTCTCTGAGTCTGTGGTGTAAACACTACCATCCCTGACTTTCAAAATGCTCTTATCCTCACTGCCTTTCATCTGCAATCACCAGCTCAGCTGGATCACTTCTCTGTCTGTTTTGTAGGGTTTCTCTAGGGATACAATCATCGACATGTGAATCACCATTCCTTCCTTCCTCTTTCATACCTTACTCTGCAGCTTTTAATTTATTAATTTGTGTTAGAGAAAGTACAGTTTAGTTGAAATGATGTACATGCAAAAATTTAACATTCAATTACTATGTTCAACAACTGCACCTGATCAAGTGTGCACCAGCAAATAACATAATGATGAGTGAAAGCATAGCATTAAATGATACCAGAATTTGGGCAAGGCCTGAAGAAATTATGAACTTACTGTGAACAGAGTATTTTGAGGAAAAACTCGAAAGATTCAAAAGGTTATCAGGTAAATTTCCTAGACATGGTGTGGGAACTGTTATGTGCCAGAAACTCTTCCCAATAGGCACTCCAGATTTTTCTGAAAACTGGGAAACTTTAGTACAGTTGTCATCATATTTTTCCCTGTCTTCAGTCCCAGAGAGGAATTCTTGACACATTTAATTTACTAGTCCAAACATAGCCCAGCATTCTTTTTCACAGCAGGTAAAAAAAAAAAGAAAAAGAATCCTTGTGCTCACCTAGCAATGACTGCAAATCTGAGAAAGATTTGAGGTGCCAGTCCTGCATTCAATTAGTGTTTTATTTTGGCTTTCATTCAAATCTATTCATAAAGTAATATGAAATGTTCCTCTGAAATATAGCCTGTGTCCATCTATCATGTTAGATGCAGGCTTCTCTCAGCATTAGTATAATATGTGAACTTTTTTATTTATATTAAGCTGTCAGATAAAACAAAGAGGAAAACAAAATAATTGTCAAAATAACTGGATAAGCCTCTGCAGGAAGTACGAATATATAAATTTTCCAAACAGATGTTTCCACTTCAAATCTTGACTGGAGCTAAGAACCTCTATTGTCTGCATAGTTCCCCACTTGAATAGTTCAAGCCATCCAGCCTGTGTCTCCACTTCCACTGTTCCCACTTATTTTAAGAATTTATATTTGACAGGTTATAGCCCACTAATTTATTTTATTCATTCTGTCCTTGATTCACTTCTAAAACTCTTGTCCTGGTTTTCTCCCTTGAAAATTTCACTTATAATAATTTCATTGATAATAATCAGTCCCTTGCATATTGTACTGAGTAAAATGTGAAACAGTCTAAGGCTTACTTTAATAAAAGTGTCTGGGATAGTTATGATTTTAAATTTGTCTCAGCTTTTATCTATTTTTCTTGAAAAGGAAGTAAACCTCCTTTACATACTTCAAATTTTAGAAATCAACTACTAGGTTTCTGTGGCCAGGTTTTGGTAGCAGGCGGGGCTACAGGGTTGGCTTTTGTGAGAAGCTGCCATGTCCAGTCAAGCCAATGTCAGTCAGCTCTGGTATGGACCCACTGCTGACCAAGGCCGAGCCAATCAAGAATCACAGTAACACCTCTGCGATAACATATTTAAGAAGAAAAAAAAAAGTTATAGCGGAGATGAAAATCTCTGGCTAGAGAAGAGCAGAGTGAGACCATGTGAACAACTCTGAAGACATGAAGGTCAGTGGAGAAGAAGGGGTAGGAGATTCTCTAGACATCAGAGCTGAGGTTCCCCTGCAGCCCATGGTGCAGATCATGGTCATGCAGGATGTGTCCCCACAGCTCATGGAGGACCACAGGAGTGCAGAGATCCACCTGCAGCCCATGAAGGGGACCCACACCAAGACAGGTGGATGCCTGAAGGAAGCTGTGATCCCATGGGAGGCCCATGCTGGATCAGGGTCCTGGTAGGGACCTGTGGACCTATGGGGAGAGGATCTCACACTGGAGCACTGGAGGACTGGTAGGACTTGTGACCCTGTGGAGGACCCACACTGGAGCAGCTTGTTCCTGAAGGACTGAGCCCTATGGAAAAATGACCCATGTTGCAGCAGTTGGTGAAGAACTGCTGTCGTGTGATAGACTCACATTGGAGAAGTTTGTGAAGGACTATCTCCTGTGGGAGGGACCCCACAGGAAGCAGGGGAAGGACTCATCTCTCTGAGCAATAGCAGAAACAACAACTGACAGGAACACACATTCCACATCCCCCTGCACCGCTGGCAGGGAGGAGGAGGTAGAACTTGGGAAGTAGGAAGGAGGTGGGGGAAGGCATTTTTTAAGATTTATTTTACTTCTCATTCCTCTGCTCTGATTCTGTTAGTAATAAATTCCATTAATATTCCCACTTTGAGTCTGTTTTGCCCATGAAGGTAAGTGATCTCTCCTAGTTCTTATCTCAGCCTATGAAGCCTTTGTTATATTTTCTCTCCACTGTCCAGTTGAAGAGGGGAGTGATAGAACACCTTTGGTGGGTACCTGGCATCCACTACTACTTCTAACATTACATAGAACCACTTACTCTCCAGGTGATCCCTTATTTATTTATTTTTCTACCCAAATAATAAAATATTGACTTACTTCAGTCAAAGGGCATATCCATCAATGTTTACTGAGAATGCAGTATATGGCATTTGACCTTTTATTTTTGGCACAGGCTGATAAAGTGAAACAAGTTAGAGGATTCTCAGAGTTCTGATGAGCATCTCAAGTGCATCTGCATATGTGTGCAAGGAAAAGAAAGTTTTTGTCTGCCTTGCATGTCTGTAAGCTGGAAAAAGAAAATACTAAACAGACGTGTGCTGGGCCTTTAAACGGTTGAAGGATTAATTCTGAGGTTACAGCCAGAAATAGCTGAGGTTTTCAGTGTAGCAAGGAATTGAAAATATCTGACACCTGACATTTTAAATGTCTTTTTATGTAAAGACAGTTATGAGAAAAACATATAAAATTACTTAGGTGTCCTTCCTCTTACCATGTCTATAATTTTGTGGTTATTTTGGTTTTTATATCTCTTTTTTTCTTTTTCATTGAGACATTCACATCTTTAAATTATCACTATGCCCATCCATTTATTTCTGGAAAAAAAAAACAAGGAAAATCATACACATTTTGGTCAAACAAATGAATGGAGTTATATTAAGTTGAATCAATAACATAGCCAAATATCTGCGTGGTTTTCCATATTGAAACCTGTAGTATAATCTATTTTTATTAAGATCTGGATCAATTTAATCTGGTAAACCTGCTTAAACATAACTATCTGTACATAAAGAAATCTAATATTCCTGTTCCTGACATGTGGTACTTATGCGTTGTCTTTTAAACTCTTTTGCCTATAGTTATAAAAGTGCATCTGAGAAAAAATAAAAAACCCTAAATTAGACATCTTAATAGGCATGTAAGGTTGATGTAGTCACAAAAGGCTCCATTTATAATTGATAAAGACACACAAGTTTTTATTCCATTTAGAAGTGATATCTAAGATAGGTCAGATGAATCATCCCTTACCACTGAAATGGGACGGGGTTTTGGTATGAAGTATCAGTACTAAATAGTTCACATAGAGTAACTCCAATATCTATTGAAATTTTGGTCCCACTAACATGAAACCTCACTGTTTGACTTAATTAAAAATATATAAGTTGATGAGCCAAACTCACATATTTCTATGTGACCACATACGACATATATTACCTGTAGAGAATTTAGATAGCAGAGTTTTCACCTGAGCTGGGCAGAGAGTGAAGTTTTCTATATATAAAAAATCAAAGTAGAATTAAGTCATTGCTATTGCATTCCTTGTTACTAACTGTATTGTAGAAAGACATAATAAAACATAGAAAATTCTTGTTATTTCTAGGTATTTTTATGGAACATAGATTTCAAGTGTGTAAAAAAAAGCAGAAGAGGAGAGGACAGCACAGGACAGGACAGAACAGGACAGGACAGGACAGGAAATGAAAGGAGGAAGGGGGAAGGAGGAAGGAGAAGGAAGAAGGCAAGGCAAGGCAAAAATAGTGTATATAAACACATTTACCTGTATGTATATGAGAAAATGGACATGTACTTAAACTTTCAAATTAATGTTAGGAGTAGAATACTGTGATTGAATAATAATAGACTAATTTTTCTATGTTTGACAGAAATATTCACTGAGAACTTCAGGTTGATGGAATTATCTAGCTACTCTACAAGAAAGCTAGTCCTACATAGACATTTACAGAATTTATTACTTGCATTTCACCGTGAAAGCAAAGTTGTCCTTTATTTGTAAAATGCTGATCAATCTACTTGCCATTCTTAAGGTATAGGGTTTTGTACTGACTGTTTAACACAGAAATACACCATATCTTTACAGTTGTGAAAACCTACCAAATACCTTGATTTCCTCAAATAGGAAACAAATCTACAAGTGGCAAATTCTTTTCAAAGGAAATTAAACTTGAAAAATCTTATTTTACATTCTGGATCTGGTATTGTTCTTAATTGTATGTTCATCAGTTTATTATTCATGTGGATATTTCGTTGAGCAAGAACATGAAACACTGGTCTAACAAAGCAGTGAAAGACATCATAAACCCTGAGGGAATTACTATATTACTGTCATCAGGAAATGGTGATCAAGCTACTTCATATATAGTAGTATTAACTCCTGACTTATTTAGAATATTATCATTACCAATAAGTAAATGATATGTCAATTAAGTTGGGAAAAATGTGGTAATATGTGAAGAATCTTTAAAATTTTTTTTAAAAAATAAAAAAAAATATTAAAAATACTCTCAATAAATATATATAATATTACATTCTAGTGAATAAGAGAGTTTTGTTAAAGGGACATTCTGGAATGACCTAACAGAAATTGTGAATTATATAATTAAACTCTAAATTATATAACCTGTATCATCATAATAGTATGATGGATAAAGAGATACTATTGCAATATTTTGAGTAATACTTGCTATATAAAATTAGAAAATACCTTTCATTTAAATAATTTACATATAGACCAAAACTCTTTGAGCCCATCCAATCTAAACAGCTATTTACTTTGATTTCTAAGTGGATCTTATTGCTTTTAAAGTAGTATGGAATCTATATAAAGTAAGAAGACAATACCAGTATTCATTTTTGAGGGAGAAAAGTCAATACTAAAAGGATCTGGAAGTTATGATTCAGCCTTTGCTTCTACTTTTTTTTTCTGTGATTTGGAAAAAAGGGAGCTGGTTACCACAGTAAGCTCTAGGATTCTTCCTGGCACTATTTGGAAATGGCTAAAAGACTCCCAACAGAGAAACCTTCCTTTTGAGAAGTGAGTTTTAAAAACATAGACATATGTTAGAAGAACTCATTTAGCTTCTAATTCAACAGAGAACAATATCCACAAACTCCACTTGTTAATGGATTATTTTAAATTTTACATAATATTATTACTACTGTTCTACATGTATTGTTTTGTCCTAGAAATAAAACATTTGTGACATGGTACAAAAATTTATAATCTTTTTTCTGCACAAAGTGGTTTCTAGGTCCTTCTCAACAGAGAATTAAACTGCCAGCATTTTCTATGATAACAGTTACCTTTTAACTCTATGTGACACATAGACCCTCCTGTCATTACTGGTGCAACAGTTTTTTGTCTCTCAACAGGGAAAAAAAAAGGAGAGCTAGCCAATACAGCTGTAATAAACATTGGTATCATATTTTGTACAGGAGTGCATATTCTTGGAGGAATAAAGAGCCTAAAATGTTCTATCCTGATAAAATTGAAAGCAAGATAGAAAATGTAGAGTATCCTGAAATGCTAATTGGATATGTCTACAGAAAGTAGAATCATATATTTTGACATTAATACATGGCATTAGTAAATTGTGATATGCAAAACCCTCTGGTATCTTTTTAGCATAACTAATTTACAGTCGGGTTTAAGTTTTTACTTTAGACTTAGTTTAGCTTATTTCTTTATTAAAAAAATGTATATATGGATCAAATGGTACATGCTGAAGAAATATTTTTTCAGTAAGTGCTCAAAGCAAAAAATGGCCTGTATGTAAATGTTTTTATTATTAATGAATGTAAATTATCCAGGAAATGTCTGACTGTCTTAAATTAGAAGGGATTAAATTAATAGGATGAAAGAGATTAGGCTAAAAGTATTCTGAAGATGTGTCAATGTACTGAAAACCTCATTTTAATTAGTATAGTTCAAGACTAATATTCTACTAAGGATTTAAACAGGGTGAAGGCTATTTCCAAAATGCGGGAAGCATATTTGGCAAAATGCCACAATTACTACAATACCAACTCTTCTGCATACTTTTAATTTGAAGACATGTTGAAGACACGTTGAAGGCACAGCTTCATTTCAGAAGAAAAAAAAAGAATATAGATAGGTGAAATATTTTCTAAGAATCCTGACCAAAAACCCCACTTGAATTACTGTCTGTTTTTTGTTTTATTCCATTTACTTTTCTTCCTTTGTATAAACAAAAAGGTGTGTCAGCTCTGCAGTTCACTGCTCACAGGTAATCAGCAGTAAGACAGCTTAATGTGTCACCACATAACTGTTATCCTAATGAGTTCTGCAAAGCCCAACTGCAAGACACCTGGAGACACACAAATTTCAATTAATACAAAGTTTTGAAAATTTTGAACTTTAGTTTTTGGTAATTTTAACAAAAAAAAAGGTTCTTCTTTATACACATATCCATCTAGAGCTAATTATGCTGATTGCTATTGGTTGCCTGAGAAACTTACAAACTTTGCAATTTTGTTTTTCTTCCAGTCAAAGAGATAAAACACAAGTGAGAAATACTCTACTAGTATAAAGTTATTATTCTCTACAGCAGTTACTAAGTTGCTTCACTTTTGTAATTATGATTTGACTTTATTGACTAACGTTACTTTATTATTTTAGTACTAATTTAGTTTAAAAATGTTATATGCAGACATACATAGTCATATAGAATGAATCAAAACTTTTTTCTTTTTTTCTTCCTTTTTCTTTCTCTCCCTCCCCTTTTTCCTTCTGGGACTGCTTTACTGCCCATGAAATTCAAGCTTAGCATGTGTGAAATTTCTGGTATCTAAACTGATATCACATGAAAGAGGGGGGGTAGTTTGCCTTATCTTTAGAGAGGGGAGATTTTCTTGACCCTCAGTAATTTGTCTGTCAGTGCCCCAGGGAAGCTGAGACCCTTACGTCCGATCAGTCCGTCAGCATCCTGTAAGAGGGGGGACATTTCACTAACAGATTCGCAGGATCGGAGGGTGATTTGGTTGCCCTTTTCAGGGGGGAGATTGAGCCAACAGCATGGAGACCCCTCAGCAAATCCTGCCAAAGTGTTACCTGCTGCTGGCAATTGGCAGCACCTATAAAGGATTCACTCTAACAGTTTATGGAGTAACACTCTTTATTAATACAAAGTGCAACAGGTTAATAAATAATGTTCGTGGGTTGTTGGTGATAGTGTCTGACATATTTAAAGCAATCTAATAATACTACAAAGCAAGCACAAACACAAGCTCTAATACAAATCAATCTACTAATACACTATAGAGCAAAGCACAAGTTCTAGTCCTAAAACCAGCAATTAGTCCACACAGAATAACTCTCTTAACAATAGGCATCCCTAATGGGAGGGGGAAGACAGGTTCAGTCAACTGACTGGTCTCTGCGGTTTCGGTGGAGTCTCCCTCTTATTTCTCCCTATTTCCAACTTATTTTTATAATATTTCTTTAGGTTTAGGTGGAGCTCAAGTGACTGTAGTCATAAATACTTAATTGGGTAGTCACCCTTAGCATCTATCTCCATTGGTGGACAGATACTATATGGTCTTTGAACTATACAGTATCATCATGTTCCCCTTCCTGCAGGATGATTATGGAGGGAGGCCACAGTGTCTCCATGTTACTCCCCTCTTCAATTCCATTCCCCATAGCATGTGCTCAACATTGTTTAGGGAATCTGAGTGGGGCAAGTAGACCGTGTTCCATACCAGCAGTTGCATTTTACCCTCTAATTCTTAGTGCTCTCTAATTTTTAATCCTATCCATTATTCCACAGCTGGAAAGGTTATTGGTCTTCTACAAAAGCTCGTAAAAGTTGAAGACAGTAAGGCTATTAGGATCAGAATATTTTGACATCATAGGTGGAAAGTTGTTACTCAGATATTTGAAATTTAGGTATATGGCTACATGGTCTTCTGAGTGAAAATGGCAAAAGTTGGACACATAGAGACAGCTCTTTTTCTCTACTAATAAAATAGTTATTTAAAACAAGATGCTTTTCTTTCCCTCTGGAGCAACCTTTCTTTGACCATTGGCCAGGTAAAGAGTTGAGACCCCTAGGTTAGTTTACATGCCTACTTTTTTAGTGCTAAATATGTGTATGATAACTCCTATTCCTATGTAAAACAGCTGATGTAATTCTATCAAGCAAATGAAAATAAACACTATAACAAGGACAACATTAGTCATATACTCAGTTATCTTCTTAATGTACTATGCTAAATGAAGTGATCTGTTTAAAACAAAGCATGATTTAAAGCTTGTTTGTCAAGGCTTACAAATTTACCATAGTACTTAGAATAATTATTCACATAAAACAATATTATCTATGAACAAAGAATGTACAAGATTTGGCCCTTATTTTAATTGTGCGTACTGTTTTCCAGTCAATAACTGTAGTAAAAGTATGATGTATTTACAATATTGTCACTATGAATAATATCCTTTGTTTGATAGTTCTATATTTTCATCCAGAATATTTTCTAAAATAACTAAATATCTTATTGTTTGAAATTTAAGGTGTGAATTCAAGGAATTAACAGATAATTCTAAAGATTTTGCATGAATGATTTTGAAAAATCTCAAAAAGCTGTCCATAGACCCTGACCATACTCTTTCTTCTTTAGGGAGATAAATCTTGTTTGGTGTCCTGCTGTAAAGTATTTCTTATGAGTACTACTGTCTGGTGTGTATAATGTGATCAGGTACAAGGATATAATTTAGTTATCTATGTAACTTACTAGGCTATCCCATCCTCACTTACTGAGTTGTTCAAAGAACTCTGCTCTCTATGTGAGCATAGTCTGTGGTAATATACACTATTCAGACTTTCTTGCTTCTAATTTCACCTTGTCCGGTCAGAAAAGGAAATTTTAGAAGTACATGACATTATACCTGTTTATATTTGAATTATGCACCAATATTTACACAATGGGAACCAGACTGAGTTCTCTAAAATACTTTCATTAAATACTTTCCATAAAAGAATGAGAGAAGATTCAATGATGGCAAACGATGGTAAACAATTGGAAAAAATGGAAAACATTTTTCAGGGATGGGATCATAACTCAAAAAAGTGACAAAAAATCAATAATGACAAAGGAAAGCTATTATATCTGATAGGACTTTTTATAAATAATAGGAAACATAGTGGCCATAAGAATTTACATTTCTGGATGCTAGTAGACCTCAAATTGAAAGAGTTAAAATGCGATGTCAATGCAAATAGAAGAAATAATCTTATTTTAACATTAATGATAACTTCAAATATAAAGTTTATTAGTAAAATATTTACATGATAACAGCGTATACTTAGTTGTAATATTATATGAAATTTCAGCTGTACATTGTAAAGATATCCTAGCAAATTGCTGAGTCCTAAGCAGAAGGAAAAGAATTATCAGGATTTTAGAAAGCCACAGTCATGATGAATCATTGATGGACTATAACTTATTGGGTAGGAATTATAAAAGGAGGAAAGTAGCAAAAAAAGGGCAGAAAATAATGAGGTGAAAACATGGGATTTTTTAAAAAAATAAATGGAAAAGCTATAAAAGGTTCTTGTGAACTGAGACAACAAAATATTTTACTTATACACAGACTAAGGTTAGATATTAAAGAAAACCAACACCTCTGAATGAGGCCTTAATTAGGACTATAAAGTAGGAAATTAGTAAAATCTCACTCTTCAAAGATTTTCAAGAATAAGTTAGACAAACGGATACATGGGCCATCTACAGATGTCTCTTTATATCTTCTCACAAGTATACTCTTCAGTTTCCTTGTCTACATTCTACCACTGTATTTTGTAATGTTATTAAAAAATGAACTTGATAACAGCTATACTCCAGCTCTAGGTTATAAATAATTTGAAAGCACAAGAAAGAGGAAAATCTGGTTTTTTCCTTTCCCCTTAAAAGACTTCTCTAGAAAAAAAAACTATAAAAAACTGACTTGGAGAAAACTTCTTACTGCTATGTGACTGTAACCATCTGGCTATGCTCAAATTTTTGCTTTCCTTGTTTTGAGTAAAAAAAATTTATAACTTTGTTTTGGTATTATAACTTATGCAGAAGGAAATTGAACTCCATACTGGTTTGGTAGCTCAAACACTCCTTGATTAAGAAGCCTTTCTATTTGTGTATTCCCTCAACATGGAAAGATCATGGTATCCCATCAGGAATGCCCTTAGATTTCCAAAGCCTGAGTGAGTCCTCAACAGAACAAGGGGCTAATATGTATGAGATTATGAGATTCTTCTGACTACATTTAGAAGACAGCTACTGTCACTTTTGTGAAGCCTAGTTGTTAAGGTGTACTCTAAAAATGTCTACTGAAACAAGCTTCTGATGATTAACATGTAGAGAAACAGCGTATCTGTAGTTCAGATTTGAGTACGGGCCATTTGTCTAAGAGTTGGACTTGATGATCCCTGTGGGTTCCTTCCAACTCAGAATATTCTGTAACTCCTGTCTGTTAAGCTAGTCACCAATCTGCTCACAGAAGATAAACATCCACGATGGAATTTACATAGCAAAATCTAGGAAATCTTTAATATTGCAGAAGCAGAACAGTTTCCTTTGATCACTATGTTGGATGCCGTTAATTGAGTAGTTAGACTTCCCTGAGACACATAGGCCAGCCTGCCTTTGTAAGGAAACAGAATAAACTGATGAAAAAACAATTTTCTACTTCTACTGCAGGTATATTGAATAGGTGAGAGGTACCATACTCTGTAAAAGGCTCTTTTCAAAAAATAAAAATAATTTAAAAAACAACCAAATTGGATTGATTTACTCCAAATTACACCTCATAAATACGGGGGGAATGTTGTTGACCAAGGACTGACATCCATCCACTTTGATGCAACCTAGTACTGTCCCAAATATGGAGCTGGAAAATGTGACCTAGGAACCACCCTTCCAGAAGGGTCTTTTGTGATAGATGCCTAGCACTCAATCTATATCTGGGTAAGTAATACTACTGTAACCTACCAGAGGGTGTAAATATTTGTACGAGTCTGGAAGTTATGGTACAATACCTCTGAGACATCTTCACCCTTCCTGAAGTAGCAGGTTAAAGCCAGCTGGGTTCCAGCAAGGAAATCTCAAGTTGATTGAGGCATCTGTGTTTTAACAACTGAATCAAGTCATAGGTGTTTTAAACCTACTTCTTCTCTTACCTAATGCTTTGTGATTTAGAGCGTTCTTATCAAATGAAGGACAGTTTGTCCTCACTTCTGAGCAGTTCTAAACCTTCGCCTAAAATAAACCATTGAGTTCAATACAAACAATGTTTTATTTTAATGAATTTCCCAGAAACTAATAACCAGTTTTCGGGTGTATTGCTGTCTAACTTATTATGATACTTTCTATCTTCTACTAGCATTAGTAATACACAATGTCTATATTGTCAAGGTGTTCCTGGCATTGCAATTGTACTTTTTTTTTATTATTACCACAATTTTAACAATAACATCTGAGAGTTACAGGAGCCCAAGATATTGCAAACATTTAAAAAAACAGGCTACATTTAAAGGTACATATTTAAATCGTAACTGTTTGTGCTGAGTTTGTATACTATACTAACAAGGAAAAATGTATTTGTTTTAAATTACTTTCTTGTGGTGCAGTCAGCACAGCTGTTTTGTTATCTGCTTTGATGTAGTCTAGTACCCTTTATAACAACTTAGTTGTGCTGATTCGATTCCTTTTTTTTCATTTGGATGTAACAACTATTGTTAAGATTATGGTTTGATCCTAAGAATTTTGATAGGATAATTCTGAGGTCATTTTGACTTTATGATGCTTAGAGTCTGCACGTGATTTAATCTTATCTGACAAGCAGTAGGATCAAACAAAGTTACTGATTTTCCCTTTGCTTTTGAAAAATAAAATAAATCAGTAGATCAAGATCTTTAGACTGGGATGTAGAAGATTCAGACGTACAAAAAGACTTTCTTAAGTTCTTGCATGTATTTTAAATTGAGATTAGTGCAAAATTACAAACAGAAAAATCAATCCTACTCCATTAAAAAAAAACCAAACAAAAAAAATGTAGCAAATGTCCAATGATTACATTAAAGTTTCGAGATCAGAAATAAAAGGAATGAACTCATATGCATCTTTGTGTGTAATCTTCAATGTATATCAAAGATATGTTGTATTTATCTCACCTAACTTCAGGAACAGACACAGTTGAGGCTCCTGAAATTTCTGTTATGACTCCTCTTAGAGCTACTTTTCATTTCTCTGCATGACAACTACAATACAAATGATATGGAAAATCTTATAGGAATTCAAAGAAAACAGGGTATTTTAACAACATACTGTTCTGCATGAAATTAGCTATTTGCTTCTCCTTTGTTTCTGGATTTACATTTAACTTGTAAGTTAGCCATCACTTCTTTGAATTTACTCCATCTTTCAGAATCTGACTTGCACGGAGAGATCATTTAGTCATACTGAGTCAACAGGAGCAACAAAAGAGGTATTTACATCTCTAATTCTGACAAAATTTTTCATAATATTTATATATTCACTTCTACAGATGTAGATCTGGCTTTCTGGTTTCTGTGCTACTGCTGGCCTTTAGTAGTCAGCTTGAACCACAAACATCAATGTGTTTATCTCCCTACAATGTCTTTGGTATTTTTAATTAATTTTTTATTTCACTTTGCTTTCACAGAGGAGCCAGGGAATGGGGGAAAGGAAAAGGCTTTTGTCAAATTGCATGTGTTCTTTTCAAAAGCTGGTAAGAACAAAGGCTATTTGTACCCAGATAGCAATTATTTTATGTTAAATAAAATGCTTTTAATATAAGTGAATTAATGGATATGTAATATGAGGTGCAAAATCCTTTTGGTAGAGCAATGCTTTGGTACCTCTTTGGGGCACCAAGCTTGGTTAATTTTTACCATGTTTAAGTAGGTTAAACACAAGGCAGTATCTACTGGACAAAGCTACATAATAGACAGCTAAGACTAACAACTTCTAAAGATGGACTTTAATACTGTCATCACCTGAATAAGATGCCTTAGGAGTTGATCACACACTTGCTTATAAGTTGATTGCACTCTGTTGCTATTTGAAATGGCCTGATGTCCAATGTTTCTGACCTGCAGACTGTTTTGTTCCTTTTTTTTAAACAGTTTTATACCTTCTCGTGCCAGTGTTTTTGCTCTTGAATCCTTTACTTACCCAATATGCAAAGCTGAATGTCCTTAGTTCTGCCTGAAAATTTGGGTTTGCAAGTCTGTCTTGAACAGTTCTATTTGATGTACCTTCTCCTATAGCTTTCTCAGAATTTGGTAGTTTTCTCAAAAGTCAGAGCTCAGGGTGCACAAGTATGCAATACTAAAACTAGACATAGAATAGCAAATTGGACACTCCAGGAAAGGCACTGATAGAGTCATCAAGCCAGGAGGTAAAAGCATATTGCTATCTAAGTCTTCATTTGTTTTATGATTTTCTTTTAAAATAATTCAGAAAACCGATGTTTTACTATTGCTTTGTGTTTTATGTGTGTGTGTTTGGTGGGCAAAAACAGCCCTTTCCTCAACACTTATTACAAGTGTTTTGGACAAATGATCAAGACATTATAGCTTCTATGATATCCTTTTGAATTCACCTTTTCCTCCATTTTTTACAAAACAGGCTTAGGGATGTAATATGGGTCCATGGAGTGCTTTAGTGGTAGGATTTGCTTTGTCTACATCTAGTGCTGTAAAAATTAGGCATCTAGTGTAAGTTTTATAGTTCGCCTCTCAAAAGTGTGATTTATTCTCTATATTTTATATATTCAAGGTGTGGGTGAGCTTTGATCTGTGGGTACAACTGTCTCTTCATTTGTAACAGACATTGGCCAAGTATTTTAAATCAGACGACTAATTTAAATAATTAGAGCTTAATGAGGTTATTGAAACCATGTGAATCAACCTCATGTCAATTGTGAAGATTCCTCTGAAATCTTAGACATGTGTTTGAATTCTGTTATAAGAAGCAACCATTTCCTGGCATAAGATTTCTTTGGTGCTTAGACAAAATGAGATTAAGAGATTAATGAAAAATCTTGTCAGAGAACTTAAAGATTGACCTTTGTGTTTTCAGGTTTTTTCCCCATGACACTAGGACACTAGTATGCTTCTTAGTTTACAAATGGAAGCATTATCTTCACATGGTTTACATATTAACTAGAAGGTGATTTTTCAGAGTTGTGTCTAAAGTTTTTGACATTTTACTTAGTACTATCCTTCACAGGTAGATAAATTTGACCTGAAGATTCCTATCAAAGTTGTTCAATATTTCTTAAAATAAGCACACAATGACTTGCGATACTTTCTGTCATGACGCTGGCATTATATTTCTTCTTTTCTTGACTGCAGTACTTTTGCAGTTTATTCAAAATATTTGTGATATGTTAGTCTTTTGGATTCCTGTCTTTGGTTAAGAACATTTAAAATTCTGTTCTAAAGCTTAATTAATATGATGGATTGAAAGCCAAGTTTGTGAGGTTTAAAAAGCAATAGGGAAAGATGCCCTCAAAGGGCGAGCATGTTCAGAAGGGTTTTGATTTTCCTTAAGCCTTTTGAGTTTATGACAAAGCGGAAAGCAAATACTGTCTGGCTTCACTTGTCTTATGTAGGTTTATTCAGGCAGACAATTCTTGGAGTATGCTGTGAAGTAAATGCATGTTCATATTTCATTTTAAGAAATGCGATTGGCTAATATATTAATCATAAGTGAAATATTTTAAAATAATAATGAAAGTGAAAAAAGTGTAGTGGAATTGATGTTTATATTTTGTGATTTTATACGCTTTCCCTTGCCGTTTAATACATTGTAATAAATATCTCAAAGTGCTCTTAGAGCCATAGCACCCATAACTGGATCTTCTGTCCAAGAAGAAGGAAGCACAGATAACTTCATGTCAGTGGACTTTAACAATGGAAATTACTTTTTGTAATATAGACAACACTAAGTGATAAAGTTGAGATAAAAATTAAAAGTTTGGAGAAATTAGCCTTATTATTTAAGTGGGAACCTATGTTTTTGTTTAGATGCATATTACTGCAAAACAACTATTTACATCAATACAGTTAGTTTAGTTTTTTAGGCTACTTGTAGGTTTTGTAATAAGTTCAATCCAAAAGGTTTGTTTGGGGTGTTTTTACTTTATATTTTTACCTTATCACTATTGTCTCTTTATTAAACACTTTTCTATTGGATTAATTTTTAATGAAAGAATTAAAATGTATTTAGTACCCAAATATATAAAATGACATATGATGACTGCTGCATCCAGCTCTGAGGTGCCCAGTACAAGATATGGACCTGTTGGAGAGGGTCCAGAGGACAACCATGAAAATGGTCAGACAGCTGAAGCACATCTCCCATGAAGACAGGTTGAAAAAAGTTTGGGTTGTTCAGCCTGGAGGAGAAAGCTCTGGAGTGACCTCATTGTGGACTTCCAGTAGCTAAAGGGGGCATACAAGAAAGCTAAAGAGGAACTTCTTCAAAGGGTATGTAGGGGTAGGACAATGTCTTTAAACTGAAGAATATCTTTAAACTGAAAGTGGGTATATTTAGATTGAATACTAGGAAGAATTTCTTCATTTTGAGGGTGGTTATACACAGAGAAGCTGTGGATACATCATCACTGGAAATGTTCAAGGTCAGGTTGGACGGGACTTTGAGTAACCTGTTCTAGTGAAAGGTGTCCCTGTCCATGGCAGAGACACCGGACTACATGATCTTTAAGGTTTCTTCCAACCCAAACCATTCTGGTTCTTTCTCTTTTTAGAATGCCTTTAAACCAGGTCTACTTCTAGATAAACCCTTCATCTTGTCTGAGCCAAGCCTTTGATAAAAGGTTTCCCTTTTCTTGAGAGGTCAGATTGATATTGAGTTTTTTATAATCCATGCCAAACAGAAGAAATTAAACTGAAATTCTTCTATTTATAGCTGAAAGTACACTATCATCTAGGACCAAATTAAGGTAATAAACTTAATTCAAAGTCAGAAATGTGCACTATCTAGAATGCCAACTGCCTTAAGAGGGAATGTAAGTACAGTATTTCTCCTCCCACACTGTAGCAACAAGCTGAAGCTATGTGACATAGCTGGCAATTAGCACAATAAACACTTAAAATTGCAGGGGAAGTGAAACAGATGTAAATATTAGGTCGAAGTAACGGTACAATGCAATTCTCAATTATTTTGACCAAATTAAAAACAGGCAAAAAAGGCAATTCATTTGGGTTTTGACTGTTTGTGGGGTTTGGTTGGTTATTTTTGTTGTTGTTGCTGTTGTTGTTGGGTTTGGGTTGTTTGTTTTTTGTAAGGAAAAGAGATTTGCTCTTAGATGTTATGATTTCTGTATCAGAGGGTCACAAATGATCAAAGCTAATATTTCACATACCCTTTAAATTAGTCTGGATCCTTTTACTATAACATAACCTTTAGCTATTTTATATGTCGTTCTATTCATACATACATTATTAAACTTCTGCAGTTAACAAATCCTTGAATACAGTGTACAATACTTCTGACACAGAAAAGATATAAGAAATAGAAAAACTAAAACAAAAGAATGTCAAGGATGATTGAGAGCCAACCTCTGTATAACGAGAAATTAAACAAACTAACACACTTGAGTTTGGAAAATAAATGACTGACAGGGAAAACAAACAAATATGAGAAATAGGAAAAATCATTCATTTTTTCAACAGAAGATCTGTTTTAATGAACTAGAATTGAACAAATTCCACTTGAAAAAGAAAGAAAATTATTCACAAAATACACAATTAAAATATGAAAGTCCTTGAAGAAAGAAAATTACACCAGTTCGAAACCACTAGAAATGATGCATGAAAATAAAATGCACCTAGAGTTATGACCCACAGAGCATGCCATCCTTTGCTCAAAAGATTTCTGAATTCATACTAGCTAGAAACCAGAAAGATATTCTGTTGAAGTATCATTGCATGTAATTCTTTTATTTTCACAATTTGCTCATTCATTTTTATTGCCATGTTGTTGCCTCTTGTTATGGGTTTTCTTAATATTCTTTTTTTTTTAAGTACAGAATTTACTACTTGGCAAAAATCATTAATTTGTTAAATCAAACTGTAAACACATGAAAAGTGCTTCAGAATGTAGAGATACCACAATCCACCATAACTAATCCTGTATTTAGCTGTGTATGGGCTATTAACAGGAATCATGATTACTAAAGATAGTATAATTTTCAAAATAGCATGGCCAATGCGACCTCAACTAGACACAAGTCAGTGTGTTCTACCTCTGCATCATTACCTCTATGCTATATTGGACATCCTATCAATATAGCACATTCTGTAATGTACTGCAGCCAAATCACGGCTGATATTTCTATTCTTCCCGTCCTCTCTACATTGTTTTCTTAGCCATATGGAGTTAGCATTAAGGAAAAAAAGCTGAATTTGAATCAGTAATTTTGCAATGTTTGATTAATAAATTGTCAATTGACATCAGCAATTCTCCTATTTATTATTTTTCATTATTATTTTACATGCATTAACATTATTGCTGAGCTTCTTGGATTTCAAAGCAGTAACTGTGTCATCCTTACATTATTCTTCATTTGATCTTTGGAGCATACTGCATTGTCTGCAAAATTGAAAAGAAGAAATGAACAATAAATTAGAATTTTAATGTAACACAGTAGAAGAGATAAATTATTTTGGCATATCATAGAAGTTAAATGAGTTCCAGAAGATAAACATGTGTTGGAATTTATAGGGTATAAACTTCATTTTGTATGGCTGTTATAAATCACTGGACAAGAAACTGTAACATACTTAGTATCATACTTTTTTCTATTCTACCACTGAGCATTTATACCCATCAAACAAATTACACCTCAGATAGGATTTAAGGTGTCATTTATTTACAGATGATGATAATGACAAACAAATTCTTACCTACTGCACTGTGCAAGCTCAGCAACAAAACTGAAAGACACAGTAAAACATGATATCATCTCAATAAATGTGACTATTTTGTGGTGCTATGACATAATATGAGTCCAAGAGGATGTAGCAAAAATCTTGCTTCATATTATCCGTAATTTATTTTTTAACTCAGAAAAATTAAATATCTCATATGAGGTGGTTGATTCTGTGGAGTTAAAAGATGATGAACACATTCGGAGTAGAGGACTAAAATGCCTAGTCTGTTGTGTGGTGATGGACCCAGTTTGATCACAGAACATCAGCTGTTTCTAATGAGAAATTATTCCAGCAGTCACTTACAACAACCTTTAAGGTCTCTTTCCCTCCAAAGTTGTGTGACCTTCTTTAGCCTGCTTTTAGGGGTTGTCCTATGGTTGTTCTGAAGTTCCATGAGAACTGCTTGAGTGCCCAACCAGTGGAACAAAAAGATGCCAGAATCTTTACATTCCAGTAGAGTTTAAATAATTAGTACAGATAATTTAAAGTAACTGCGTCTCTCCACTGAGTGTAAAAGAATTCTGTGCGCGAGATGTAGTTGTGCTTAGTATACATGTTTGGCAGAAAAATTCTGGTTTTGCAGTGCATGACAGAAAGGCTGCCTTTGTGAATTCATATATCATCACATAAATGGTTTTGTCCTCAATGACTGTTAACAAGCTATGCTAGTTTTTCTGGATTAATTTGTTGTCATTATTTGGGTTGTGGGGGTGGTTTTCTGTGATTTTCTGGTTTTTTTTCTATTTGAGGGTGTGTGTGTGTGTGATTTTTTTAGTTATTTGGAATCTTGAAATCCTTATATTATCATGTACATCTTAAGAAATAGTCTGCAAGATTTAATTAAATGCATTCTTTATTTTTTTACAGGTGTTTCTCCTTGTAATATTTCTTAGTTTATTATTAATTCTAGAAAAGAAGGACTCTTTATTCTTGATGAATCAGGTAATTAAATTTTTTAATTAATTTTTACAATTAGTTATCAAAGTCATCATGTACATAGACATGATACTTACTTGTAGACACAATTGTACATGTAAACACAAACACACACACTTAGCTTAGTATTTTGGTTTTTGAATGGTATAAAAGATTTTAAGATTACTTAAAATTAATAAGTTACTCCAAAGAGTTAAGTTTCTGTACACTTTTCTGTCTACATAGATTGCATAATACTAGGAAACATTTCAGTGATAATGGACTGGGAGGACTTCAGCAATTTATCTCTTGTTTTCACCCTGTAATGTCTATTTTCATAGAATCATAGAATCAACCAGGTTGGAAAAGACCTCCGAGATCATCAAGTCCAACCCTTGATCCAACACCACTGTGGTTACTAGACCATGGCACTGAGTGCCTCATCCAGTCTCATCTTAAAAACCTCCAGGGACGCTGAATCCACCACTTCCCTGGGCAGTCCATTCCAATGCCTGATTACCCTCTTTGCAAAGAATTTCTTCCTAATATCCAACCCAAACCTCCCCTGGTAGAGCTTAAGATTGTACCCTCTTGTGCTACTGCTGGTTGCCTGGGAAAAGAGATCCATGCCCACCTGGCTACGACCTCCTTTCAGGTAGTTATACAGAGTGATGAGGTCTCCTCTGAGCCTCCTCTTCTCCAGGTTAAACAACTGCAGCTCCCTCAGCCTCTCCTCACAGGACTTGTACTCCAGTCCCTTCTCCAGCCTCGTTACTCTTCTCTGGACATCCTGTAGCACCTCAATATCCTTCCTGAACTGAGGGGACCAGGACTGGACACAGTACTTGAGGTGTGGCCTCACCAGTGCTGAGTACAGGGGAAGAATCACTTCCCTGGTCCTGCTGGTCACACTGTTCTTGATCCAGGCCAGGATGCCATTGGCCTTCTTGGCCACCTGGGCACACTGCTGGCTCATGTTCAGCTTCCTGTCAGTCCAAACTCCCAGGTCCCTTTCTGCCTGGCTGCTCTCCAGCCGCTCTGTGCCCAGCCTGTAGCGCTGCCTGGGGTTGTTGTGGCCAAAGTGCAGGACCCGGTATTTGGCCTTGTTGAACCTCATCCTGTTGGAATCAAACCATCTCTCCAGCTTGTCCAGGTCCCTCTGAATAGCCCTCCTGCCTTCCAGCAGATCAACACTCCCCCCTCAACTTGGTGTCATCTGTATTTTGAAGTGTACTAATCTACTGAATTAATGGACAAGTTAAGAGGAAACATTGCATAAAAGAGTCAATTCAACAAATATTTCTTTAACCTTCATAATGATTTATCAACTCAGAGCAATTAATTTTAACACACAAAAAGAATAGTTTCCACTTTCCTACCTCCTCTCCTCATCTAAATTTCCACTGTCCATAAAATGAGGAAATAAAATGTTCCTTAAAACTGTATTTTGAAGAAAAATTAAAATTGGTTGACAGAAATGTCAGGGGAGGTAATGTTTGTACACCAACGTAATGAAAACTTCTCTTATAACATCACAATTTACAGTGTAAATTTATAGTTCATTAACTGGGATAATTGTAATGGATAGTAAAACTGTGGGATTACAGGATATCATACCAAGCACTCCAAGCTCCTAGGTACCTAATTCCAGTCTACTGCTATCAGAGCTTTAGATAATGAACTTCATTCCTTAAGAAACTAAATTCTGGTCTACAGTATTTTTGTAATTTTGGTCTTTTCCTTCTAACTAGAAGCAAAAATTAGTCTAAATGTTAAGAGAAAACATTTAATGAGAGGTTTGGAAACTTGAATCTGCCCTCACAATAATTTAATGGGCAATGCCTTATATGTTTGCAAAATTTAGGAAAGCATGAATAGGTTAACTGGTAGAAAACCAATATGTAAAGTACACAGGACAAAACAAGGAGGTAGAGATAGAAGGAGCAAGAGGGAAGAATGAATTAAAGATGACAAAAAGCTTTGGGGGCAGATCTCAGTATTTTCAACTGAATTTTACTTTTAATAGCAACTTACTGGATAAACTACAGGGATTAGTGATAAAAAGAATAAATAAACGTTTGGGCTTTGGAGGGAGGGATCAGATCTGCAATTCTATACTCTTAAAAGCACCCAGGCAAAAAAATATAAGCCTGGAATATTGCTAACAGAAAGGAAGGTAAGCGAAACATAACATCAGAACTGACAAGTAGATAGCAGTTACTAGTACCACTGAATGGAAATATAAATTATTTCAAAACTCTATGTCCCTGTTCAATGCATAATTTTTTCTTCTGTGTTTTTGAGTTACGACAGTAAAGATCTCTTTCCTTCTTCATTATAGTTTAATGAAAATCATGGTAATTATTCAAATTGGTATATTTAAATTCATGAATATGTAGGATCCTCTCTAACACATAGTGAGTTACAGCTGAAAGGACAACGGATTTTCACAAAAATTGCAATACGGAGAGAAGTAACTAGAAAAATTCTCACTTACAAAACCTGTAATTAGGACTTGCTTGTAATTGCAAACCCAAATCCTCGGAGGTATCAAGGATATCTCTGCACACGTATTTGAAATTATCCTTGTAAAATTGTTTATCCATTGAAATTTCTCTTGCCTATTAAATTGTCACATTATAACAAAAAAGCTATGAGGAGAACATCTTAATTAATAGCCATTGAAATTAGATGTGTTAATGGATTCCCTTAAAAGGGCATTTTTAAATGTTCATGCCAGGGTGGTGGAAAAAGGGAAAATAAAGAGACATTGTATATCTCTGTCTCAAGGCGCCACTCTATGTCAAATACTTCTGTGTTTTGAGTGGAGGAACCAAACCTGATTTTACAAAAAATATGTTGAAAAAAGATTTCAGATTTGGAAATCACAGACTTTCATTAGACAATTTACATCCTGTGCAGTCCCAGATTAATATTTAGGAAAGTGGATCTGAAAGCTATATGAGTATAGTGCTAAAATGACAAGCCACTCCTCAAGCATGAGTGTCCAAGCTGTAAATTGTTAGTATGACCTGTAACCTAGACTTTTTCTCTCCAGGGATCACTTATTCCCTGTTAATTCCTGGTCATTGTTTTGCAGATATCAAGAGTAAGAGGTCACTTGGAATAGATGGCATGAACAAGTCTTTTTTTCTGAGGAGATGAAAGTTTATTAATATGGGTACAAATAGTGCTATGCTGCTTTTCCAAGGTCCAGAGAGTGGGCCTTGGCCCTATTTAATTAGCTATTATAGACATAGTATCCACACAGCCAAACTGATATTACTCTGTATATTTAATTGAGGTATAGTATGTACCTGGTTCATAAAATTAATTTTCAGCACAGATTAAGCTACCCTAAATTAGGTTAATAAGCCCCTGGGCCCCTGTACTTTTCAATCAGGAGAAAAAAAATAGCCCAAGAATTTAATTGCCCTTTTAAGATAATTCACTGCCTTCCTTGATTACAGAAGCAGACTAGGGAATTTTTATAAACTTCACTAATTTTCAATTTAAGCATTCAAATAATTGTTTACTTTTACATGGAATAAATCACATCCTTGACAACCGCTTCTGCAATATTCAACTATTAAAATAAACTCAAGTTTTCCTATTTTTTAAATGGTTCTATTGTTCCCAAAGACATTCCTGAGTTTATTCTTGAGGAATTTAAATGGGTAAAGTACATATTTTTGCTGTATCAGCTAATGCAGTTGGTGCTAATAAGCAAAGTCTTTGCATCTCATGAATATTAATGTTAGACTACAAACTTGGGAAAAGCTAAGAGGAGGTAGAAACATACAAAGTTCATGTGTATATCAAAACTTCAACTATTTAACAGTTGAAAAAGCCCCAAAAAATTTATCCCTCTTTTTTGTTCGAACGATATAGCAGAACTCTTGTTCTAGTTTCATAAAGATTTCATTTTGTGCCAAAACATTTGAAAGCATGTACTTATCAAATGAGAAAAACCCCCAGCGTCTGCATTAAGAAGAAAGGAAGTGTATCCTATGAAGTTTTGTGGATGTTTCTTCCTTTTGTCTTTTCTGAACCTAGTCCAGGGCAACTAACTGTAGGTGACCCTGCTTGAACAGGAGGTTGAACCAGATGACCTCCAGAAGTCTCTTTTAGCCTCAACCAGAATAATTTATTTTATGGAGAAAAATTTTTTTGCCAAGAAACATTTCTAAAGAGAATGTATAATTTTAGAGAAGAGTAGTCATCGTATCAGTTAAAATATGGGGGATAAGCAGGAATCCTTGCCTAATCAAGTCAGAGCAGTCTGAGATGAAAAGCACTGTTCTGCATTTTTCAAGAGCTTCAATACATAGTTCTATATTCACAGTTAGTGTCCTAATTTTCTGTACTAACCAAAGTGTCCCATTTTATACAAACACTTTCACCTATCCAAAAGTAGTGTCAGGTTCTTATGCAAAACCCAGAAATGGTAGAAAGTTAATTTTCATCTAAAAATGCAACGAAACAAAGCAAAACTGGAAACCTGTTCTGGTTTTTTTTTTTTTTTTGTGCCCATATCAGACAAAAGAAATGTCAAACATCAAATTTGGTTTAAACAAAACAGAGATTATACTACCTGCACCTGCAAATATATTTAATATTAAATTATCAGTGTTTTCTTATTAACATTTGAAACATTGCAACAAGAAGATTTCCAACTGGAAAATTCCAAAATAACATGAAACTATATTAATATTTATCTGGTACTTACCTGAGGTCCAAAGATTTTTCTCATATTGCATAGTTTAGTTAAAACTGGGAAAGACATTCATAGCTTCCTGGATTTAGACTCAGGTTCTATGCAGCCCCCACAAAGTTACTTACATGGAATGTTATTGGAATTTGTAAACCTGCTTTCTTTCATAATCAAAACCTATCTTTATGTATTATATAGATCCTATCATGGATATGCAATTATTGACTTCCTACGCAGTAAGAAGGGTCAATTTGCAGTTCTCTTGGTGCTTGGCTAAGTCCTAAATAACCTGTAAGGCAGCTAAAATTCCTATATTAGACTTTCACACTGTGACCTTTACATTCTATATGAGCACAACTTAGTATTTTCTGATATTTTATAACTGGGGTTAAAAAACAGCATAGAACTCTTTCTTTGTGAGCAAATAAAACTAAACATAATACTTCTGAAGCAATAATAAATGTAGACGTATCTGCCCCGAATTCTGTTTCTCTGGATCATAGTGACAGGAGCAAGGAGAATTAGAGATCTAACAACTAAATTAGAAAACCAAATACTTTACAGTGTTGTATATGAAATAATAAGCTTAAGACAGTAATTATAACAACTAAAATTGATTAAAGACTAATTAGGAATAATCTTTTCTAATTTAAAAAATGAAAAGTGTCCTTATTACTTTAGATTACTTGTCTTGAGACTATATCACCATTAGGGCAAAACACGTACTGGTGATCACAAACATCAGTGTAACAAGAATATAAGGCCATAATAAGAGGAAAATAAAAAAATAAAAAGAGGATAAATGTTGAGGAGCAATAATTTTTTTTATTCTGGAGAGCAGTACAGGTTGACCAAGGCATTTGATTTTCTACCAAAAAGTTGATAGCACAAGAGTCTTCCAAGGTTCTTTTACAATGTGATAATGCTTCTTGACACAATGACTAAGGTTATAACATGTTATATTAGCTATGTGTGCCTTTCAGAAAATTTAGAAGCCAATATTTTAGTTTTTTTCAGTAACATTGGAAAACACCCACAGACTTCAAATAAAAAATGGATAGATATTTTCATCTTTTAAACTGAAACTTGATGCACCAAAAGAAACAATAAAAGAATATAAAAATTCCACAAACAGTATTTAAATGCAAAACATTAATTTAGTTTTGAGCTCACCACAGTACATACAAATATTGTGTGCCCTTGCAATAATGTCTCTAAGAAAATTATGTTCCATAAGAATATTGCCACACATTAGACACAGGACTTCAAATAAGTTCTTTGGGGTGCAAGGGGTGAGCAAATGTGGGAATTATCATATAAACAGTCTTTGTTAACATATTGAAATTTATATTTCTATGTCTTTACTAGAATATTTAGCTCAGCAGTCACATTTTGTAAAGACAGAAAATGCATGTGTTTTTTTTTTTCTCTTTCCTTTTTTTTTCATCTAAGGGATAGCATTTAGCAGTAAGAATAGATTTCTAGTTTTATGAGAAATGGAATGATATCAGACTACATGTATGAAAATAATAATTATAGAAAAATAAATCACCCCCCACAAAAAGAAGCATAAAATCACTCTCAGACTTATAACTATTTTAGGAATGTTTCTAATTATAAAAGAAACCCAACAAGAGTTTTCCTAAATCCTGAATCATACAAAAACCTCTCATCATTTGCATATGCAAGACTGTTATATTCATAAAGACTTCCAAACAAAAGAATAAAATGCTAATTGCAAATTGTTTTCGTTGTTAATGTAACTCTGACTATATAAAGAACCTAATCTTGTGCTGGAGCAGTCCAGAGAAGAGCAACAAGGCTGGAGAAGGGACTTGAACATAAGTCCTACAAGGAGAGGCTGAGGGAGCTGGAGTTGTTTAGCCTGGAGAAGAGGAGGCTCAAAGGAGACCTTATAAGTCTCCACAACTACCTGAAAGAAGGTTGTAGCCAGGTGGGGGTTGGCCTCTTCTCCCAGGCAGCTATCAGTAAGACAAGAGGGCATGATCTTAAGCTCTACCAGGGGAGGTTTAGGTTGGATATTAGGAAGAAATTCTTTACAAAGAGGGTAATCAGGCATTGGAATGAGCTGCCCAGGGAAGTGGTGGATTCTCCGTCCCTGGAGGTTTTTAAGATGAGACTGGATGTGGCACTTAGTGCCATGGTCTAGTAACCACAGTGGTAGTGTATCAAGGGTTGGACTTGATGATCTCGGAGGTCCTTTCCAACCTGTCTGATTCTATGATTCTAAAACAATAATGAAGTATTAGCCATTAAAATTAATTTGATATGTATCAAAGTATCATATTAACAGAAAAACCTTGTGTTTTAATTAAGCTCATGAAAGCCACTACAAGATAAAATGAAATGAACAAACAATCTAATAGCATGCCTGTTGAAAATCTAATAGCATTTTCTTTTGACCATTTAGGAGCATGTTTTCTCTAGTCATTCTAATTGCTCCAGAAAACTGGAAAGTTAGTTGCAAAAATCAATTTGGTAAGGCCCTGAAACCTGTGCAAAATTTTGTGCATCAAAAGAAAAGGAAATCTCATATTTATATCAAATCTCATGGTATTTAGGACTCCAACACATAGTTTTCAGCATTTCACTGACACCAGTAATTGAAGTAAATTTTACACTACTTGGTTCTAAACATTTTTTGCACCTTTTTTATATTTTTGGAATACGTAAATGAGCACCCACATCATCATGACACTTTCCTAACAAGCATTTTTACCATTAGGTTTCTTTCAAGCACACAGCTTTCCAACCATAGTTGTAAAGGCATTCAACTGGAGGTGAAGCTAAAAGAACAGAAAATGGTGAAGACAGATGGCCAAGGTTCTGCACATATACAAGGCAAAATTCTAAAAAAAATCTCACTTTAGAAATTTAAACAGCAGTAGGAAAGCTAGTCACTTTGCTACCACTTTGCTGTCTGGCATATATACATACAGACAAACTCTTACACACATAGATATTCTCTTATAAAACTTTTGATTGTCTAGTCTCTTTGTTACCTTGAAAGTCTAGCTATATAAAAACATCATCTTCTAACTGGTCCAAAGGTAGTAAATTCAATGTTATTTTTCTCTTTCTTGTTTTTTCAGTTTCCAAAAATGCATGTCAACACGCAACCTGTAGATTTTGGACAGAAATTACTTTATTCAAATTGGTAGAGTTAAGCCTTACTTATTGATTTTAGTTATTGATAAGGTATTTAATTAGTAACAGAGTTAAGTACAGCAAATGACAATATTCATAATTCATTATAAATTATCTAGAGGTGAAATAAAGTTTGGTGTCGAGGGCCTTTCTGACTCTTTACTAAATAAATCTGGGTTTCATTTCGATGAGAGCCTACAAAAGAAAATTCCTTAAAAAAAAGGTATGGCTTAAGGGTACAAAATGATCCACTGAGCACGGGTAGGCTGGAAATGCATGAGCACATGTAACTTTTGGGAGTTAAATATTTCATAACTTAAGAACACTGATCTTATTACAATCCACCCAAGATGTATGCGTCACTCAGCTGAACTGGCATTTGACCAGTGGATCATTAAAGGGATTTTTTTGAAGGCTTCCTGAGGACTCGCAGTACACCAGGCCAAGTGATTCACAAAGTTTGCTGTCACTACCAGAACCATCTCTCTGTGTGTCAGTGAAACGGATAGGAAGTACTTTTGATCTTCAGAAAAGCAGGAAAGAAGAAGAAATCTTTCCAAGCACTTTAAAGTGTTACAGTTTAAAGCACTTAGAAGTTAACAAATGTACATTAAGCAGAAAGTTCACTTGGATATCTCTCATTATTTTTAAGTCAAAGTATTTCTGTAGTGGAAGCAGTGTGAATTACCTCCATTGTATATTTAGCAATTTCTTCTCCTTTTCTATGCTGCCTTCTTTACTCCAATGAATCAGTCATTGAGGGCTCCAATTAATATTTCCTTCAAATATATGTCTCATTTTTCAATGCTTTACAAGCAGCTCAAATTTAATAAGTTGTGCCTCATCTAGATGGATGAAAGTAGAACTTTCAAATCGTTGATTCTACCAGCAACAACTTCATTCATAAAGCTTAAGCTGATGGTAGATGCAGCCCTCCAGGTCACAGGTTGCCAGGAGTGCCTGATGCCCCTTGTGAGGCTGGGGCTGACAAACAGTTATTCTGCAGAAGGTGTGCCATGGTTGAAGAGCTGTGTCACCAGGAGCTGCGGGAAGAAGTGAACAGGTTATGTAGTATTCGGGTAACCGATTAAGAAAGACACCAAATATTTTCAGAGACATCACAGTCTCAAGACTCTCAGGAGTCTCGAACCTCCGTTGTAGTGGAGAATGAGGTGGACTCGGAATCTTGCAGAAGGCTGGCTTGGCCAAGAAGAGATCTTCTCTTGGAAATAAGGCAAAAAGGGAAGGTGCATGCCCATTGGAAGCAAGGTCAAGTGATATGGGAAGAATACAAAGATTCTGCTTGCCACCATAGGGAGAAAATTCATGCAGCCAAAGCTCAACTGGAGTTGAAGCTGTCAGAAATGTGGGGGACAATAATGGGAGTTTTTTCAAATATATTAATGGCAACAAGCAGTATAGAAATATCATTGACCCATTACAGGATGAGGATGGTCACCTCACAACAGGGATAGAGACAAGGTAGAGATGTTTAACATTTTCTTTGCCTCTGTCTTCGACACAGATGATAGACCAAGGGAGTCTCAGTGCCCTGAGCTGGAGGACACATGAGTGTGAGAATGATCAGCTCCCAGTCAATTGCAAAATCGTGTGGGATCTGCTGCTCCACCAGGATCCTTACAAATCTATGGGGCCTGAGGGGATTCACCCCAGAATCCTCAATGGATGATACTCTCAGGCACATGGTGTGGCTCTTAGGGATGGTCCTGTACAGGGCCAGGAGCTGGACTTGATGATCCTTGTGGGTCCCTTCCAACGTGGCATCTTCTGTGATTCTGTGATTTCAGAAGGACACAATTCTTCTGGAGGTCCTGTCATATTTATCAAAGGCATAGGATGTCTCACACAAGCAAAGACATTTTTCCATTGTACTAGACTGAGGAATTTAATTTCAGGAACCTGAATTCTTTCCAAAAGTCATTGGAAAATGATCTGACTGCTGGGCCTCACTGTTTATTGGTGAATACCTTAAGCATGTCCTAATCTTTGGGGTAACAATCTTTCCTGTTGTAGGCTAGTGAGTTAGTAAGTATTTGACAAAGCAGAAGAATCTTATTGATCCACTAAATAAAACAAATTACCAAGTACCCTCCCACAAAGCTTATATCAAAACAGACACTAAAATCAATTTCATTCCATGATGATAGGGAGACATTTCTCTACAGATTTTAGTGAGTAAGAAGAGCCCTAATGTTTTGGTTTGTTGCTTGGGGTTTTTTTGTTGTTTTTGTTTAGTTTTTGTTTTGATTTGTTTTTTTTTTTTAGAAACAAAGTAACTTTATTTGTTAACAATGCTCCTAGTTAACTGTTTTCTTAAAGATGTTCAACAGATGTCTGTTATTCAGATACCAACTGTTTGACAATGTGTGCTGAATTCAAACTAATCTTTAAACAATTACGCCTGTTCACATTACTTAATACATAGATATTCCTGCTGTCTTCTGATAGTTCAAAATTAAGACAATCTTATTCTTTCTTTCAAATAGTTTCAGCATGATCCTATTGTAACAATTGGACTAAAACAATACAAATTTAATTTCCATATAAAAGCCTAAGAGCTACCTCCTTCAGTCCCTGCAAAAGTCATGGAATGAATCCTCCTGGGGACTTTCATAAGTCAAATGAAGCACATGACTGGGAAAAACCAGCATGGATTCACCAAGCTCAAATACTGTGTGACTAACCTGACTGCAGTCTATGATAAAGGTACCTACTCGGTTGATGTGGGGTGAGTAGTGGACATAGTCCACCTGGATTCTCCAAGGCTTTTGATACAACTTCCCCCCAGACTCCCGGACGAACTGATGTGTTACGGTCTAAAGAAATGGACTTGGGTGAGGACATGGCTGACAGGCCACACCTGGAGGGGTAGTGATTAATAGTTCCTTTTCAAACTGGCAACTTGTCATAAGTGGGGTCCCCAGGGACTGATTTTGGGCCCAACACTATTTAATATCTTCATAAGTGACCTGGTTGATGGGACCAAATTTACCCTGATGAAATTTGCTAATGATGTCAAACTGACAGGAGGAAGCAGACGCTTCAGAAGGGAGAGCCACCCTGCAGAAAGACCTGGATAGGCTGAAAGAGTGGGCTAACAAGTCTTATGAAGTTCAACAAGGACAAGTGTAAGGTCTTGCACACAGGAAAACTTAATCCAGGAGTGCAGCAGTCTGGGATCTACCTGGCTGACAAGCAGCTCTGTGGAAAGGGACCTGGAGGTCCTGGTGGACAAGCTCAATATGACTGAACAGTGTGCAGCTGCTGTGGCAAAGAAAACCAATAGGTTGCTGAGTTGTATCAACAAAGACAACACCAGCAGAGATTAAAAAGCCATTATCCCATTCTATTCAGTGCTTATCAGACCACACATGTAATACTACTTTCAGTTTTGGTCCCCACTAAGCAAAAAAGACGTGGGCAGGCTAGACATGGTCCAGAGAAAGGTCACAAAGATGATCCAAGCCAAATGGGGAAAGGCTGAGAGAACTGGTTTTGTTCAGTCTTGAGAAAAGAAGGTTTAGGGGAGACCTTGTCACCCTGTCACAGTATTTAAAGGGTGGCTACAAAGAAGTTTACAAGGAGTCACATGAAAAAGATGAGGGGTAATGAGTACAAGTTACTCCTGGAAAGATTCTGACTGGACACAGAAGAGGAAAATTTTTCACAATGAGAACAATCTGCCGTTGGAATAATCTGCTCAGGGAAGGGGTGAATTCCTCAATGCTGGAAATTTTCAAGACTCGGCTGAACAAGGTGCTGGGCCATCTTGTCTAGATTATGCTTCTGCCAAGAAAGGTTGGACTAGATGATCCTTGAGGTCACTTCCAACCTGGTATTCTATCATTCCATAGTTCTATGATTTGTAGCTACTGACTATAACTTAGCTTTATACAAGAAAAACCTGACACTTTGAATCATGAGTCATCTGTTTTTTCTGGCCAGAGAGAGTGTTCTTGCCAAATACATCATTTCACTGTACTGAATCTGGAAAGTGTGGATGCCAGCTTTATAGGGGGAAAATAACTCTATTGTCTGAACATTCTTATAGAGCTTAGCTGAGTTTCCTTTCCAAAAACAATAAAATGGTATCTAAGGAAAATGCAGTACTATCTGTTCTTTGTTATAAACTATACCTTTGTCTCATTCTTTTATTCCTGAATTAGACTAGTTCAGAGGATCTGAATAGAAATAATACAGTTTTATCCGTAACCAATTCTAATAGTCATGATAGTAAAATAAAATTATTGCTCAATACCTCTTCGTGTGCTTCTTGAGAAAATTCTGGCAGGTTGAATCGTAAATACATTATAAAATAGGCTTAAAATTCACTGTTAAAAAAAAAGGATGAGATTCAGCTCTCTTTCATTTCCCCCACTTCCTCTTCCCTCTTCATACTGTAATTATATCTACCAGTCTTTTGCACAGACATAGTAACTCCAATTGTAAGTTCTCTGATTTTCTTTTTTGACCTTTTTTGCATTGTGACATGTGCCTGAGAATGCTGTCTCAGCAAGAAAAGACAGTTTTCCTACAAGACCAAGCAGTTAGCTGGGGAAAAGCATATTAGTAAAATGACTGCAGCATACCAAGCAGGAAAAGCAACAGAGAGAATGAGGAAAGCTTTGCTTGCTCTGCAATTCTTCAGAAGATGCTGAATTCTGTCAGCCCCCTCTCTGGGGGGCTAAAACAACTTCATAATGGCTAAGGACTTAGTTCCAGTTAATTAGGCCCTGAAGATCAGAAAGTAAGTTTTTAATAACAACTTACTTTTGAAAAACCTTACTTTCAAAAATACTTGCTCTTTCAAAAAAACCTTTAGCTTCTCCCTAGATGTAACAAAAACTTCTGTCATCTTTCCATTCCCTTTCCTTTACAGTACCTGTGAGAAATGATTGATTTGTTATGTGACCCAGCTTCTGGCTGAAGTGCCCTATGAAGAGAAAACCATGCTTTTCTAGTTTCTAATAGCTCCTACATTCTGCTCCAAAGAAAAAAATTCCTACCTCCCACCCCAGACAAGAAAAATATCCATCTTTTCTTCACAACATGTAGTGGTTTTGGCTAGGGTAGAGTTAAATTTCTTCACGCTGGCTAAGTTTTTGATTTGTGTTGAACATAGGGTTAATAATATGATTTTGCTATTGCTGAGTAGTTCTTACACAGAACCAAGGTCTTTTATGCTTTTCATACTCACACACTGGTGAGGAAGTTTGGAGTGCATGGGAGGCTGGGAGGAGACGCAGTTGGGACAGGTGAATCCAGCTGACCAAAGGGATATTCCATACCATATGACATCATGCTCAGTATATAAAGTGGAGAAGGAAGAAGAAGAAAGTGGGGGCATGTTTGGAGTGATGACATTTGTCCTCCCCAGTAACCATTATGTGTGATGGGGCCCTGCTCTCCTAGAGATGTCTGAACACCTGTCTACCCATGGGAAGCAGTGAATTAATTCCTCATTTTGTAGGTTTTGCTTTCCTTACTAAACTGTCTTTATCTCAACCCATGAGTTTTCTGGCTTTTACTCTTCCAATTCTCTTTCTGATGCTGTTGGTGGGGGAGTGAGCAAGCAGCTGCATGGGGCTTAGTTGCTGGCTGTGGCTAAACCACGACACAGCACAAGATAGTCATTCTGAGACATGCTGAAATGCCATGAAATCTTACAGTCCATGATCATTTCTGTACTATCCCACACAATACATCTAGTAAGAAGGCACAGGGTAACAAAAAATGGTGAAATATTTGTACTTAAATCAGAAATATATCAGAAATGTACAAAAAAATCAAAACGTCATTTACTGGGAAAGCCAAAATCACCTAGAACTTAGTGAGACAAACGTGATGGGAAAGGATCTAGAATTGAGTGAAAGAAGGAAGAGACCAGAGGAGATTTCAGGTGGTGCAAAATCATCCAACATTAAAAACAGGAGTGAGTGGTTGAACAGGTGAACAGGATCCTTGAGGGAACAGCAATAGAAAGACTTGACAACACTGACTTTTGTTTTCCCCAGGAGAGAGACAATTTCTGCGAAGGACCAATGAAGTGAAGCTCTGAAGAGAAGGCACTACAAGTTCCTGTGAATAGTAGGAATGCCCAGGCTACCAGTGGGTTGCTGTACTTTCTCTTTTGTGAACCTTCCAACTGCAACATCAAGTGAAGGCAGAATACCATAGGTAGGTGTTCACCTGATAGGTGTTTTGGCTAAAAACTGATGTCAAAGAGAGATGGAAAAAAGAAAATGTGTGCTCAAATATTAAAGTTAGTTCTTTGTTTCTGTAGTATTTCCTGAATGGAGACACTATGAAGAATTTCCTACTCTTTCAACAGCCCAAGTGTACTGAATGAGATCTTGATTATAGCAGAGGTGTTTTGTCAATATTTGTCATGATCCTCCCTCATGACATGTTACTGATGGCATTCATCATATAATCATTGAATAATTTAGGTTGTAAGGGAGCACCAGAGGTCATACAGTCATCATCTTCCTGCAGTACTAAAGAAATAACTTTGTTCAAATTATCTTCAAAAGTCCCCTGGCATTTCAGACTAAAACACTAGCACTCAGAGTCTGCTGGTATTAATATGCTTATTTGAGGAGATCAGTTTCTATAAGTTTTGTAGGAAGCTACAATAATGTTTCAAAGCTGAAGAGTATCTGTTTGTTTTACTGCCTAACTCTTGCACTGATGCTATTGAGCTATTGACAGTATGCCAGAATTCTCAGAGACCCTTTGTGTACTTTCTCTGGTTAATGTTATTACTGGCATTCTTCAGTCTTGCAAAGCAATATATTAAAAGGAAAGTTGTTTTTTTTTCCCTAAAACAAAACGTATAGAGAGATGTTGTAGTGGGTTGACCCTGGCTGGATGCCAGGCACCCATCAAAACCACTCTGTCACTCCTATGGACAGGGGAGAGAAAATATGATGAAAGGTTCATGAGTTGAGATGAGGACCAGGAATTAGCGTACCCAGTTTTTAATCATAATGATCTTCAGAAGAGGTGTTCTCCCCTTGTATTCTTAACATCAATGTAATATTACTATTCTTTTCTGCATTACTGAGAATGAGTGGCATGGAACTAATCACCTGTGTGCTGATTACAAAACATTCTATTCATTCCTCATTAACCTTTATGAACCACTGTGAAATAGTGAACTGACCTGACATATTTTTATTGTCCTCTTTGTGGCTTGCCAGGCACTTAATCACTATAGCTCCATAGAAATTACTTGTAACTTTGTCGGTGTGTGTTTTTATTTTCACACTGTTGTACCAAAGCCATGAATATTTGGAATGCTCAGATGCAGGTCAAATAGAATAGAATAATTTTTTTCAGAAACAATATTTGCAATATGAAGCAAACTACAATGACATTAAATTGAAACAACATAGAAATAGAAGGTTCAGAAAGAAGCTTATCTTTACTTAGATAAGGAAAATATTGACTGTGACAGCATTGACAATATTCCAAGGGTTATATGTGTTGCTTGGGTATATTTAAATAAATCATAGTTAATGATTTATTAATCTCTAATCTTAGAGAGCTAACCCTAAAGACTTAATAAGTCTCAATTCATAGTGTTTGATTCACTCTCCTGAGTGTGCTCTTGCTTTCCTACCTTCTGGTTAGAGTTCATTTTACCAAGATTTATTGTCCACATCTGAACCAGACACTTTGTTCATATTCAGTTGTGATGGGTTGACCCTGTTTGGATGCCAGGTACCCAACAAAGCTGCTCTATCACTTCCCTCTGTAACTGGACAGGAGAGAAAAAAAAATGTAACAAAAGGTTCCTGAGTTGAGATAAGGACCAGAAGAGATTACTTGCTGAATACTGTCACAGGCAAGACAGACTCAGTTTGGGGATAACAACTGAATTTCTTGCTAACAAAATCAGAGCAGGATAATGAGAAGTAAAATAAATCTTTAAAACATCTTCCTCTCACTCCTTCTTTCCTGAGTGCAGCTTGAGTCCCCCTCAGTGGCAGACAGAGGCAGGGAATGGGGGTTACAGTCAGTTCATCACACATTGTTTCTGCCACTATTCAGGGAGAAGAGTCGTTTCCCTGATCCAACATGGAGTCCCTCCCAGAGGATACAGTCCTCCCCAAACTTCTCCAACATGAGTCCATCTCAAGGGCAAGAGTTCTCCACAAACTGCTTCAAGTTGGGTCACTTTTCCACAGGGTGTAATCCTTCAGGCACAGGCCTGCTCCAATGTGAATCCCCCAAAATGTCCCAAGTCCTACCAGAAAACCTACTCCCGTGTGGGCTCCTCTCTTCATGGGGCAGCAGTTCCCTGCCAGGAGCCTACTGTAACACTCTGGCCCTGGAGCAGCAAGCTTATGGGCTCAGCTAGTTCTACTTTAAAAAAAAGCATATATAGGGCTCTTTAATACCTAGAGGTAGCATCAAGAGAATAAGCCACAGACTTGTTCCCAAGAGGTGCTTTTATTGATAATTTAGGGGAGAAAATAAGGGAACTTGGCAAAGGTTCAAAAGGGTACCACACAAGCTAGACAAAATGTTCCACCACAATACTGACCTAACATATACTAATCCATAATACTTAAGTCAAAATCCAATCCCTTCAGCTTGAAGCTACCCAAAGCATCAAGAGAGGAGCAAAGAAAGAGAAGCAGAGGGAGCAAGAAGTAAGGAGAAAGAGGGAGAGACAGATTGTATAGCTACCATTGGAACCTTGCAGAAGACCAGCTCTCAAGTCCAATGGCAGGGCTGCGACACAAGGCAAACACATGCCTTTGGTTTTATCTGCTCTGGTCCCTATGGCCAACCACCCAAAGTGGGGCCTCTGGCCCATTGGTCATTCTGGAGTTTCAGGTCAGGGTGAGCAGCAGTGTCCTCACTGTCCCTGCCAATAGAGGCTCCAGGAGGTGTGGTGTGTTGAAGTTTTCCTGGGCTGCTTTTTGACGCATCCCTTCCCCCTCCACACACGCACATCCCACAAGATGATTCTGACCCAACAATTACTGATCTGCTGTTTAACACCTGCCCCAGCATGGGCTTCTTACATGTTCAAAGCCTCCAGCATGGGTCTCCTCCATGGGCTGCAGGTGGATCTCTGCGTCTCTTTTGACCTCCATGGACTGCAGGGGCACAACTGCTCCACCATGGTCTTCACCATGGGCTTCAGGGGAACCTCAGCTCCAGCTCCTGCAGCACCTCCTGCTCCTCCTTCTCCACTGACCTTGGTGTCTGCAATGTTGTTCCTCTCAAATATTCTCACTCTGCTCTTCTCTGACTATAATATCTTCTGCATAACTTTTTCCCTTCTTAAATGTGTTATCACAGAGGCATTACTATCATTCTTAATTGGCTCAGCCTTGACCAGTGGCGGGTCTATCCTGGAGCTGGCTGGCATTGGCTCTACTGAACACTGGGGTGTAAAAACTCCATGAACTATGGACTCATTGAAGGAGTTTTACTTCAAAAATACACAAGGCTCCAAAAATTCACCCACTGAATTTATTGAAAGAGCCTTCAGTTCTTTTAATACCTTAAGAGAGAGTGCAAGGGAAAAATGCTACACATGTTTTCTCAAGATGTGTTTTTACTGGTAAACTTCAGAAAATAAGGGACCCTGGAAAAGGTTTAAAGGGTAACTTTCAACCAAACTAAAGCATTCCACAAAGCACTGACTTAGCATACAACTCAGCAAAATCCAACCCATCCTGCTTTAAGTTACCAAAAATATTAAGAAAGGAGATTAGGAGGAGAAGGAAAGAAAGAGAAAAAGAATAATAGCTACCACCTGGAGTCCCACACAAGTCCAGCTTTCGCATGTCCAAGTGTCAGGGTTCAAACAAAGATGGAGAGCACACATGGCTGCTTTATTTACTTTGGCCCTGCTGTGGCCACATCCCCCATCTCCAGGTAGGACTTCTGGTGTTCCAGCCAATCAGAGGCTCGTTCAGAGGCCCCAGAGGATGTGGTGGGGGGCACTACTCCTGGTGTCCAGTGACTGACTGCTCCAGGACTGCCCAGGGAGGCTCCTAGGGGCTGGGATACCTTTGTGAAACTTGACCTATCCCTTTCTCTCCCCCTCCTGCCCCCCCACTTGAGTTGTTCCAGACCAATAATTAATATAATAATCCATTGTCTCACAAGGGAAAGCTTCTAGCAGCTTCTCACAGAAGCCACCTCTGTAGCCCCCCCAGCTATGAAAACCTGACCACGCAAACCTAATGTATCAGTGAAGGAAAATTCAAGCATAATTCACCAGAACAAATGTGTCTCGATGACTCACAGACAAGTATCTGGTCTTTTCCATTGTCTGTATGATAATCTGGAGATACTACCTATTGGGTTAACCTCCATAGGCAGCTAAATACTGCACAGTCACTAGCTCACTGAATCCCAGTGGGTTGAGGGAGAGACTCAGAAGGATCAAAGTTAGAAAAGTCATGGTTTGAGATAAAAGCCATTTAATAGGTAATGCAAAACCTGCATGAACAAGCAAAACAAAACAATGAATTCATTCACTCCTTGTTGGCAGGCAGGTGTCCAGCTATTTCCAAGAAAGAAGGGCTCCATCATGTGTAATGGCTCATGGAGAAGACAAATGTCATAACTATAAATGCACATGTACTCCTCCCCACCCCTCCCACCCCCTTACTCTTTCTAACCCCTTCATCTTTTATTGCTGAACACACCGTCATTTGGTATATGATATCCCTTTGGTAAGATGAGGTCAACTGTTCCAGTTGTGCCCCTTCCCAACTTGTTGGGCACTCCCGGCCTCCTCACTGGTGAGGAAGTGTGAGGAGCAGAAAAGATCCTTGATGCTGTGTAAGCACTGTTCAGCAACAGCTAAAGCATTGGTGTATTATTGACACTGTTTTCATCACAAATCCAAAACACACAGCATTATACAAGCTCAGAAAAAAATTAACTCTTCCAGCTAAAACAAATATACTACCCTCAGATGTGCATCTGTCTACACTCGGTGAAACATCTGGCTTGTGTCTGAATGCATTTCCAACTTTATTTCATCACTGGAAAGTGTTTTTACTTTTACCATTTCTTCCTACTTTTAAACTTTTTAAAACTATTTTTATTTTCCTATTCAGTTTGCTTTCAGAGTAACATCTCTGCATGTATCCAACTGTATCTATTATAGTACAAAGTATACATAATATCATCTGTAAGATTGTTATCTGTATCTCCCTTTTTTCATGTTACCTTAGCTTCTCCAAAATAAAATAATTTTCTGTAAATAATAAGTTGTGGTGAAAGATGCTGTTTTTTACCTCAAGATATACCACTGCACTACTATAGATTTTTTATATTCAGCTATCTTGATTCAACTGAGAGCATGACACAGAAATAAACTGAGTAGCAGTGATGAATGATTAAAGACAAGAAATATATAAGGTTGTCTCCTTGCATATCAGCAGCACATGACATTGCTGATCATGAGACATCATTATCCTGACACGCAAGAAGGCATACCAGAAGAATATATCAGTCTCCATTTTCCTAGATTGTTTATGGCTGAAGACATAGGAGACATTTCTACAACAAAACCTTCCTTCTAGGACTCATTAAAAACCTGTTTTTATCCAAATTCTTATTTTTCTTTGAGATGTAAAATGCTTAGAGAGTTGCATCATTATTATATTTGAAAAAATTAAAAGAAATAACTTTGTACATTTCCATACTTAATTCAACAGAATATGAATTGTACTAGGTAACAGTAAAAATAACTTACAGCTCTAGTACAGTTTCCTTTAGCAGAAAGGCTCACATAATAAATTTTATCTGCAATTTGAGTATATTTCTGAATTCCACACTAGTACATAAAATGAAGTAACATAGCAACAGCCTGATAAATGTTTTATATAATCTGACTGGATAAACAGCTTCAGATACATCCCAGTGCATGATGACTACCATTAGTCATAGTCACCTCTTTATGGCCTTAGCCTTCTGGAAAATTTAATTCATCTGTTATGCTCTGTGCATAACCTGACAACCATGAATATAATAGGCATTTGTTCTTTGCCTGCAACAGTCAGGTCACAATGTCCAAGTGTTCACAATGTACATTCAGTGTTACTGAGCAGAGAGCACTGTGGTCATGCTGATGTCAGATAGGAGGTTGAGGTCATACAAGACATGTAACTGGCATTAGTGCATGATGGACATACATTTCCATAGAAGCTAAGGATCAGTACAGACTACAACACTTCTGAGTCTTAATATGAGCACAGTTTGACCTTGTTTTCTTTAAGAGGGCAAAACACAGCAGGTAGGTTACAAAAACTAAAGCCAAATGTACAAATAGGTCAACCCTATACTTGATTGGTATGTAAACATACTCATGGCAAAACAGCAAGAAAGAAAAAAGGAAAAATCCCCAAATTCACTGAGTGCACTTTCAAATCATCAGGGGTTCAGATACTTTATTAATGCAAAAACTACAGAGATATTCTTGAATTTTGGAAAGAACAAACAACCACCAGTAAGAACAAAACTTTATTCAGTTAGAATGGGCAAAAGTTGAAGTGAATATTTTCTTCACAAGAAAAATCAAAAGAGACAGAACAAAGAGAGCAGATGGGAGAAGGAGCCTATCCTAGGTATACTGAGAGCATTCACCAAATTCCAGGACTAGAATAAGGCCCTATATCCTCAAGGAGCTTCCACAATTTTAAAATCTTATTGATTCCCTTCCTTAAGAAGGAAAATAAATTAGAAAATAGCAGGGATACAGCCACACCTATTTTTCTTTCTTTTACATACTTAAATACAATTTAGACTAAAGAACACTCAAACTGTTTAAGTATAATCCTATTATAAAAATTTACACACTTTTTGTAGTCAGAATGAATCCTCAATGCAGATTGCACTTATTCAAAAACAACTTATGACTCTGCCTTAATGTGGACCAATGATCATATAATTTGTTAATGTGAATTGTAGTTTTGTCTGTAAATAATCTCATGCAACTCCAAATGTCCTCAGTTGGAATGCAAATGGAGGAACCATCTCTTTTTTCTCTGAAAGTGACAGGACTGATACTTTGTGTTTTCTAATTAGAATGTATGTTACCCACTGCTCTCATCTCAGGAAATTTCTACTTAGGTGTCTCTTAATGGACATCAGGTTAAAATTCCATTGTGATACTGTGTCAGGTGCAGGTGCAGAGGTTTTAGTATCTGGGGAGACTCACAGGGGTGTCCTCTGAGCTACTGGTGCTGCCCCACCCCAGATACAGACATTTCCAACTAGCTCCAACAGACCCACCACAGGGCATGGCTGAGCCCACCAGCCACAGTGGTGGCACCACTAGGAAAGTGTAAGAAAGGGTAAAAATTCCACAAAAAGGAGGGATGAGATTTTCTGTCCTTTTTACATTTTGTGGGGGATAGTAGGCACCAAAACACAGATGAGGTATAAACATGGATTTGAGGTAATGATAAAATTATAGCAGTTAGGAGACTGCCAATATGCTTCTGCTTTAAGAATGAAGAAACAGTTACACAGATAGTCACTCAACTAGTATAAGAACATTAAGCCTTGAAATCCCTTAAAATCTGCTTTACCAATTGAACTGACCTCTTATTTCCACTCTGTATAGTGAGTGATTGGATACCTAACTCACAGTTGGTTGCCCACACTGCTCACACTAAACTGAAGGTATCTAAATCTGGAAATGAAACCAAGTAGCACTTGCCAAACATAGATTTATTCCAGGGTTTTAAAATCAGCTTAATTACAGGACACAAAGGATTTGTGTATACAAGAACTGCAGAAGAAGGTGCGAATCCTACTGAATTTGTGCATGAAAGTGGACTAAGTGGATAAATAGACATACATAGAATGACACAAAAATATCTGTGCAAACACATATATTTCCAGGAAAAGTGAAAAAGACATGTCGGATAACCTCTTAATACTCAGTAAAAATCACACATTTTATCAACTATTTAAAAACTAGTGGCTTGACTTTATCTTTCCTTTTCTATTTATATAAAGCTGATAACTGAGCAGTTCCAAAGTCTGGGTACTTCCTCAAAATGAGACCAGACAATACTTTCATCAGTAGCAGGAGAATATCTTTCTATTTATTTTGCATCTAAGGTTGATATTTTTAACACATTATTTCTCAACACTGATCTTTTATAATCAGAATAGAGTTCAGCTTGTAATGAATTTTTAGAGCAAGAGATCAGCCAGTTTTTTTAACCTAGAGGGCATTGTGGAAGATTCTACAATATTTTAATTACTTATTGTGATTGTAGACTGACATATCTATAATTATGAAAACTCTTCATATTCAATGCAGACATTACAGGAAAACTCCATCAGCAACCTACAAAGTAATGCAATAGTTATATGCTCACACACAAAGGAAGAAAACAATTTGACAATTTGTATTTGCATTTTGGTTTGTGTCCTTTTCTCAGAATGAAATATAGGTCATAAAGAAGAAAATCCCAAACTAAGTACTGTCTTGAATCACTTTCTGTTTTGTCTTGTTTGTTCCTTGTTCAGGTAAACCACAAATAATTATTTTGAAATTATGACTTTTCTCTGCAATGTCTAGGTCAGTACTGCCCACTTTAACTTCTGAACCTTCTTTAAGTCAAGCTGAAAAGTTTACCTTTTTCAAACTATTTCTATAATGAAGTCCACAGTCTCTTTCTTTCCAGAAAACTGTTCATCTTCTCTTCTACCCCTTCTCCCTTCCATCAAGGTGAGGGAATTGGGGTGGGAAAACATTAAAGAATCAAATTCCTGTTCAGTGTACAAGGTTCATAAAATTTAACTCTCACCATCTCAGACTTAGGTTTGAACTTATGATTTTATTTTCCTCATATAATCAGTTGGGAGAAATAGGTACCTAGAAGGTTGATCAGTGTGTCAGTTGTTAAAAGCATCTCAGAGATATCAGTTTTCCTACAATGACCTCAAAAGAAGTTTAAAATGTTGTAGCTTTAGATATCTGATTCAACATGTAAGATTTCCATGAAGTAATTTAGATGTGTTAAGTCATACTCTTGATTTTTTCTATTAAATCTGTAGAAAACCAGTAGAAAGTTGTTGAAATAGACTAAGAAAGAGGCATGGAATTTAAAAGAAATGCAAATGCTCATTGGTACATCAAAAGAATTAGTTCAGACTAAGGACTAGGTTTCTATTGTATTGCATTTTCATGATATCATCAAGTTGAAAAGTAATAAAATCATTAACTATGGAAAATATCAGAGCCTGCAGGTTTTTTTGAGTTTGTGGGTTTTGGTCTTGTTGTATTGCTGGTCACTGGTCTTTTTTTTTTATTTGAAAAAACCCCTCTTCTTATTGTCCCCCACATTTCTGGCCAACTTCAGCTCTAGCTGAGATTTAGCCATATGAATTTTCTCCCTGCAGTAGCAAGCAACAAGGTCTAACCTTGCTACCAATGGAAACACATCTTCCTTTTTTACCTTATTTCCAAGAGAAGATCCCTGCTTAGCCAAACTGGCCTTCTGCCTCTCCTTCTTGACTTGAGAATTGCCTGCTCCTGTGCCCTTAGGGACTGATGTTTAAAAAGCCACCAGCACTGATGGACCCCAGTACCTGCAAAAACATTTTCCCAGGGAACCTTACTTACTACTTCTCTGAGCAACCTGAAGTCTGATCTCCTCATGTCCAGAGCTGAGGTTTTGTTGACACTTTTCCCCCTGTTTTAAACTCAGTCACTTCATGGTTTCTGTAGCCAAGACAGCCACCAATCTCCACGACACTCGTGAGATCTGCTCTGTTGACAAATAGCAGATCAAGAAGGGCATCTTTCCAAGTCAGGTCCTTTAGGATCTGTTCCATAAACAGGTTTGTTGGGAATCTTCTGGCTCAGGTATATCAACTGTGTGATACTCTCAGTTAATTTCTAGTAAGTTGAAGTCCCCCATAAGGACAAGGGTAGTTGATTTGGAAGTGTCCCTTAGTTCCTCAAAGAATAATTCATCATCATCATCCTGTCTGGGACGTCTATTGTAGACTCCCAAGATGACATCTGCAACAGCCCTACCATTGCCAACTGTGCACTCCATACATTATAACCCTTCTATAGCATAAGCAAGGATAGTCAGATAATATTAATGTGATGAAACAAAAGAAGAAATAATGATCATATGTATTTGCTCCTATAGGACAACAAGAAAGCCCGTGAATAAAATTAATGCTTCATTCATCTAAGAATTGTTTGCAGTAATAATTGTTATGCTGTCTAATAGAGGAGTTCAGCTTTAGGCTACTTCAGTAATTTAAAAATCCCCAAATTTTTCCATGAGACTTGCAATGAACAAAAAGACTCAGAAATAAAGCAGATGCAGTTCAGGCATATTTTGTCATAGTATGGATATGGGGTTAGGATTCATCTTACTAAATGTTCACGTCTTTGTTGCAAACATGTGAACTTGTTAATCTGAGATAAATTTATAGTAAGGGAGAAAATCACTTGTCAAAATGTGAGCCACCTCATCTTGATAAGATTATCACATCATAGCATTCTTTCTTTAAGCAAATGGACATCCTAGGCAAATACTCTCATAAGCTGTATGATGACTATCTTACTTTTAGACTCAATTATATTGCTTGGAGTTATTCCATACATAGTTGCTGACTTTTTTCCATGCTGTATTAACTAGACACCAAAATCTCTAATATGCATCACAGACAAGTTTACAGAGAGTGACTGAACATTTATGGAAAAAGAAAATATAAATTTATAAATATAAGTTTACTTTGTTTTAAAGGTGACTCTTCTAATCGAAACAAATGCAAGTTTATGCTTTTCATGCATCTATGTGAAGGACTAAATTGTAAATTGGACCTTCAGAAACCCTATGCTTCTACTTTCCAAGACTGTTATCAGCTGCATTACGGTAGTATATTTAGCAAGTAAAGGAAACTGCAAGTATTTATATAATGCTCTCATTTTACACTTCCTGTTACAAACACAGAGAAGGTCAAATTGTTGCTGGCTACATGCCCTGATCTCTATTTGGAGGCCTATTTGTTTCTGTTTAGCAATGCATTTGATGAGGCAAAATGTTTGGAAAAAGCTTTTCAGGTATAAGAACTTGGATAAATATTCCTGTTAAGTACATCCTAACATTTATTTAAATCACCTTACTGTTTTTCTGAAGATGGAGATTTACAAGACCTCTAATAAAAATCCTTAACAATATTTTAAAATAAAGTCAGCTCTCCAGACACAATGAGGCTATTATGCCATGTTGTCATCTGGCTGTAATGATTGCCCAAACTTAGTGTCATCAGTCTTCTTCATTAATTCTTTTGAGATATTAGACATTTGCCTTTACAATTTTGTTTTATGGGTCTTGGTTACATAGGCATAAAACTACCTCAGTCTTTGTAATAATTAATTATCTCTCCTGGTTCTGGTCAAGATAGGGCTAATAGTTTGTAGTAGCTGGGAGGAGGCATGGCTAGGACCCAAATTCTATACCATCTCATGTCATTGCCAGGGATGTGGAAAAGGGAATCTCTTCCAGGGAGAAGTAGTTCCATCCACTCAAGAAAACATGGCAGAGGGAGCTGTCCGGTATTGTCTATTATCAGAGTCTTTTTTTTCTGTGTGAATCATTTACTTTCTTATAAATTTTTCTATTAATATTGTTGCTGTTACTGTTTGTTTTCTTACCTCATTTCTGTTTCCAGTAAATTGTTCTTACCTCAAACCATAATCTTTATCTTTTGTCCTCCAATTGGAGGAGAGGAAGAGGGAGCAGCATGTGGGTTTAGTGGGAGTACTAAATTGGAGAATACCATTCAACCATGACAACCTTTTTTGGCAGTGAATACCAGACACATTACTCCACCTTGTCCGGAAGCTGCTTTATGCTGATGGCGCCGCCCTTGTCACCCACACAGAAGCAGCTCTGCAGCGTTTAACATCCTGCTTTGCAGACGCTGCTGAGCTTTTTGGACTGGAAGTCAGCTTAAAGAAGACAGAAGTTCTCTATCAACCGGCACCTCAGGAAGTCTTCCATCATCCCCATATCACCATTGGCCAATCAGAGCTCAAATCAGTCCAGCAGTTTAATTACCTAGGTAGCCTCATCTCCTTGGATGGTAAGACTGACGGAGAGATAGACAAAAGGTTAGCAAAGGCATACAGTGCTTTTGGAAAACTCCACAAAAGAGTATGGCATAATAAACACTTGAAGAAAAGTACCAAGATCAGTGTTTACAGAGCCATAGTGCTGTCTACTCTCTAATATGGTTCCGAATCATGGGTTATCTATCGCCACCACCTGCGTCTCCTAGAACGCTTCCATCAACGCTGTTTCTGTACAATCCTAAACATCCACTGGTCAGATTATGTGACCAATACGTCTGTTCTAGAACAAGCAGCAGTCACAAGTTTTGAGGCCATGTTGCTCAGAACACAACTGCGTTGGGCAGGACACATCTCAAGGATGAAGGACCACCGCCTCCCTAAGATCTGCTTTATGGTGAACTTGCCACTGGCTGCCATGAGAGAGGAGCCTCACTAGCCACTCTGGGGTTCCAGGCCAGGGTGAGGGGCAGTGTTCTCACTGTCCCTGCCAATCTGAGGCTGGGTGAGGGGCTGCAGGAGGTGTGGTGTGTTATAGCTTTCCTGGGCTGTTTGTGACTGACAGCTATGTCAGGACTTCCCTTTGTAGGCTCGATGACCCTGCCATGAGGAATATGACGTCACCCCACGTCTGTGGGGCTTGACCCATCCCTTGACCTTACACACACACACACACACACACACACACACACACATACAGACACTCCCCACAAGTTAGTTCCAACTCAAAAATTACTGATCTGATGTCTAACACAACAGTGCACCATTGACAATACTGCACCAACCAGGGCTCTGTGACCCCATCCTTGAGATGATTTGTGAACTGGAGAGTCAGGGAGTGGTCAGCAAGACTCACTCGCCCTTTAATAGTCCTCTATAGCCAGTGCGTAAGTCCAATGGAGAGTGGACTTTGGTCTGCACCAAGCTGCCAAGGCCCTTCTCCAATCTCCCAACTGTAAAAGACTCTCTTTTACCACTCAAAAATATCTGATTTACAAAACTGATAAGACATTCAAGTTGCATGGATTTTTCTGAAACACCTGATGAATATACACTGGAACAAATTCCAGAGTAAAGATAATTACGTGCCATATAACATTTGAAAGTCCCTTTCTTCTGAAGTTTGAATGGTACTACATTGCTTTGTAGATTACATCTATTATTGAAATGTTATATTCATCGGCTGATAGCGGGAGATTTCTTAACAATTTCTACTTTATATGTGTAAGAATTGTGTCACCTGTCTACGACCCACAAAATTATTATTGACTATAGTCACTCAAACTGCCTAAGAAAAAAAAGTATAAAAAGAGATGGGACATGAGCAATATTGGGGAGAAGTTCCATCATCTCTGTGGGGGTAACTAAGGAGCTGCCCTGTCTCCTTCCACTCCTTCGAACTCTGTAGGGGTGAGCAACCATTTACTCTGCTTTCTTTACCTTGACCTTGCTTTATACCTTATAGATTACTGTCTTTCACCTTTACCCCACAGATACCTTATTTACTAATTGTACTCTGCTACTTTACTTTATAGATGCTAATTTTACCTTGCCCTACACCTTGTAACTTACCAGGTATATATCTTACTTTACATTCTTTTTTTTTTTTGTTGTTGTCCTATATGGTACTTTATTGACAACTCAATGTTCGTGGTTTGCTTGGTGAGTTAAAATGTGTGTTAGTGGGAAGCTTTCTTTCTTTTTTGCTTTCTTTCTTTTTTGCTCTAAACACGAGTGTGTTTAGATATTGTTCTAGTCTTTGTAAATTGGTCTGTCACAGAGGGAGGTTGCTTGAGTTTGTTATTAAGGCTTAGGTAGTTGTGTTGTTCGGTAAAGTGTGCTTCTAGTTTTTGGGGTTTTTATTAGTTAAGTGCAATCATGCAGTTAAAGGTTATCACTGGCTATGCAAACCCTACAGTAGCTTTTCACATACTTGTATTAATAAAAGTTGTTTCATGAGCTGCTAGAGTTAGTCCAGTTTGTTTCTCGTGCTGGCTGCCTCGTAACTTGTAGGAGAACATTGCTGAGAAGGTTCTCCATTGCTGTTAAGTGCCGCCCCCATATCAGGGTATCAAAAGTCCATTGCAGTGAATCTGTCTAGTGAAGGTCTCTTTAGGTGAGACACAGACAGACTGTTTTGGGCTTTAAAAAGCTTTGATATTCTGGGGGCACTGATAGCCAATAAAAAATATATTACTATAGGCGGGACAAGAAATCTTTGCATTTCTACCCCTTTTCACGTGACGGATTGTTTTCCATATAATGCTAATGGGTCAGATCTTCCTCCTTAAAAAGAAACTGTGAATATACATTAGGCCGCAACTGCAATGGTAAATAAAAAGGCCAGGGATCTTCTCCAAGGCCATATGACACTGATTGATTTATGTCTATGCTATTTGAGACTAGTCTCACCTATAACAGACATTTGGAAAAAGCTAACTGTGGTAGTTCAGGACAAAGCTAGTGAGCTCACTTGCATTAGGCAACATGACCTGTCAGGGGTCCTCTATTTTAGTGCTTTTATTCAGGCCAAAAAATATAAGGAAAGCAAGATACATTTAATTAAGAAACATTTTATAGTTATGTTTGTTTGAGGTTTTTTATTTTCTTTTTTAGAGAAAAATAGTAGCAACTTCCCTTAGTAAAAATGAGTGTTAAAATACCCATCAAGAATAATATGGAATTAGTCTTCACTATGTTTCACAAGAATAAGAGGAAAAACTATATTTGTAGTAACACTCCACAATTAGCTCTCAACCTCCTTCCCCCAGCTAAACAAAAAAAAAAAATTGTTTGTTGTATCTCTGAAATTGCACTATACTACAGATGAATGAGCACAAAAAGCGTTAAGTGGAAAATTATGAATATTTCTTCTGTTATTACATGTACATATCTGCTCTGTCAGCACTGCATAGTTTTATCATAAGTTGTTACCTTCTAAAGTGCTCTAGCAAAGCTTTAGAAAAATTCTTTCATCCAAGGACAATTTATTTACTGACATATATATTGTATTTCTGCCATTTCTGTGTTAGACTTGCAGTAAGGACAGAGGTATTTTTGCCACAGTTTGAGTACTTCTGGCAACTTTTCAAAGCTGCTTTATTTTTACTAAACACTGTGAAGTGCTTTTGCATCATGTTCCTATGTTCTAGCTTTCCATTTCACTCAAGTTTCATTTGCTAATACACTTGCACAATCAAACTATACTTTTGCTGCACATTCATTTCTGGTTCTTTTGAATAATGATATATATAGTACTAGGAGATCAAATGATTATTATGAGGAAAATAAAAGGAACATACTGACCTTTTCCACAGTCCTCAGTTTATTAATTTAGCCATTGACCAGATTACGTTGTCTCACATTATTGCAAGAGAGAAGCACAAAGTCTTATTTTAATTCCAGAAATTACTATGTAATATTCAAATTTCTACTTGTAATAAGTCTTATTATTCAAATATCAGAAATTACACAGTTTTATCTTACAAAATCTAGTGAGAGACAGCAAGTTTAAGGCCACAGAATTGACACCAATAAAATGACACAATGTAAAAGAACCTATCCATGTTTCAGAACTGTATCCAGTTATTCTTGATCTTATAGACCATTTGTTGCTAACATTTGGACCTACAGTTTAGTTTTCTAACAGTGATAAAGGAGAATGAGGAATCATTTGATTGAAAATAGAGGATTTCCCCTGGACTGTAAGAGTTTGTAAGGCTCAGAAATTCCTCTATTTAGGTATTGATTTAGTCTAATTAACAGCAATCATCACTTCAGTCTGAGATTCCTACATATCCATAGACAGATGGAACAACAAGGATTGCCTTAAAGAGGTGACGTGTAATGTAAGAGATGATCATAAAAGTTTATGGATGCTTATTTTCTATAAAACAGTAGATAAATTATCTATACAAATAGGCAAAATGAAGAGGTTTTTTTTTTTTTAAGTCTCAGAGCTTAAATGTGTAAGGGGATGAAAAAAACTAAGAAATTAAAATTAGATTCCTATCTGTTTAGGCAGCAGAATCAAGACAAGCAGGAATGTAATCTTAAATATTTTAAGCAATAAAAACATATTTATCTCACTGTAAAAATGTAAGAACTTGTCACAGTTTTCTTCCCTAGCTGATAGGCAAAATCATTAGATTTTATCATACAGCGGTGGAGGATTAAAGTTCTGAATTTGCAAGGTTCTTTTTAAAACTTTATGAAATGGAACATCACTTTCTAAACAACCTTTACAAATCTTTATGTAAAAATATGCAGCATGACTTCATACAACTCTGGACATTCAGTGCAAATAAAAAACTGACCAGTGTTTTCAGAGACTTATGCTGGTCTTCAGTAACCACCAGCACTGTGAAGGGTTCAATCTTATTTATATGGATGTCTAAGAAAATGCTGCCTAAGCTGCACATTATTGAAAATGCTGTGTCCAGAATTTTAACTCACTCCAGGCAATTCAGCATGTCACTCCAGTCTTGAGGGAGACTCACAGTGCAACTGCTTGTCAAGTATAAGATTTACTTTAAAATTGCTTTAACGACGTCTATGACAACACACAGTTTTGGATTTACAACCATGGTACAGGAGTGATAATGGGGGTAGGGGAATTGAGGAAGTAAAACATATGCTGTAACAGAAATAGACCAGTCAAATAAAGAAGCTTGAGTGCATCATCTGTACAGCAAAATTAAAACCAGATTTTTAAAAGACATAGCCCTAATCTTTTAATATAGCTGAACCCTCAAAAGGGTTATGTTTGAGGAATCCTTAACAGAGTTTAGAGTATGGTCCTAAGCAATAAGAGGTGCCTTTGGTCATATAGCCCAGAATACATTACTCCTTTACTAGGAAGCACTTCAAGGAACAGCCATGTTTCCTGAAGAAATGGACAAGCATAAGAAATAGACAAACACGTAAACGGTTGGGCTACCCTCTTAACAGCAGATATATAGCTTCTATATATGTATATCTACGTACATAAATGTGAAAAAATATACACATATATATACACATTACAGCATGTATAGAAAGCATACTTCATATAGATGTTGCATTTATTATATTTTTATTGCTTTTATAGAGTCAGTTCTTCCTTATAGCTTTTACTTTTTTGTCCTTTGTTACTCTTTCCAATGACTGCAATGTTATCATGTACCTTCTGTACATCATTATCTTTGTTTTTCTTGATATGCAGACGTTGGTCCTCTTTCAAATGAAGGCAACGTTATCTTACTTTCTCAAATATCTTGTACTGAAATATATTAATTCCTGAGACTTATACAACTATCTCAGATTACTTTGATTTAGTCATAGCTCTGAAAGACAAAATTGTGCCTTTATAGTGTAAAAGGCATTCTGAGACAATTTTCTGCACTAGAAACCTAGTCCATGATTTTTTTGGTCTTACTAATGGTCTGAACACACTGTCTGAATCAAGATGGAAATGTTATCTAGCAGAGGCTGTATAATGCATTATATGTAATACACTTTGTATACATTTCTACTATAAAGATCAACCATGTATTACCATGAAATTGATTTTGTTTATACGTATTTGTAGAACTTTTCCTTGACCTTAAGCCATTGATGACTTTCTTTTTTAGTTTACTACCAGATGCATACATAAATGGCATATACATGACTAGAGAGTAACTGTACACTCAGTCTTTAATCTCTCAGTAACTTGCTTTGTTCAACACTTCCTTCACCCTTGACCCCATTTTGCTATGCAGTGAATGCTATTATGCAGTCGAATGGAAGAGTCAGAAAGCAATCAGATACTTAGGAGATGAGAAGCTAGAGTCAGGCTGACAGGAAAGGGGAACTGCACCAGAACTCTGTTCCACAGAACCAAGAAAATAAAGGAGAAAGGAGATCGATCAAGTATATATTAAATATGAGATTTTTATTTTGTTGTATTTACATTATTGAAAATTTTATATCCACAATTTCAACTCACTCCAAGTGAATTTCAACTCACTCATCACACTGACTCAGTGTTTCACTCCATTCTTAACTTCATAAAGCTTCAGAAATTCTTTCAAGAGCATTAACACCAAGCTGTTTTCTACATCAAGGAATGTAACCTTTTGTGATGTCTATTGTAATTTCAGCTGGTGTATCACAATGCTGTTCAGAATGAGAAACAAAGGTTTAGCTAAGCATCAGAAAAAACTTGTGCCATAACTGAGCTTATACTTTCACTATTGTTTATATCATCAGGTGATATAGAAAGTGATTTTGTGTTTTACCTTTTATATCTGAACTGAATAAATATATATAAAAAATAAAATACTACAGAAGTCATAGACCTACATGTTAAATACAAAAATCTGGAGAATGATACTTGAAAAAATCCTTGAGAACTCTATGTCCATCTGCATTTGCTTTGCATTCTCCTTTTCTATATTAATGGTTTGACTTAAATGTCCAACTAAGCAGGAATGATTCCATTCTGAAAAAAAAGAAAAATTAGTAAGTTAAGGCAAAATCTTTAAAAATACCATAGTCATACACCAATGCTCAATTGTTTTGACATTTGCACTAAATAGGCACCATGAAATCAGGGTTTATTTCCCCAGTACTGACAAGTGATGACCTGAAATAATCTTCTTTATATCTATTTTAAAATTTCAAGATTAAAAAGATTTTTGTTTGTTTAAAAATTTAATTGAATTTCTCTATTTCATTTTCTGAAAGGAATAAAGACTAAATTATGTCTTGAAAGTCAGCAGATTTTCTGGTAGCTGTAGCACTTCCTCCCATCCTGGACTCATTAATCCTTTGACTTCTTTACTTTGTGAGGAAAAGTTTTTATAGACTCAAACCCAAAGAAATTCTACCTTTATTATTCTTTTCTTATTTATCTTACTTGTATAATTTTCTCTGCATTTAGCTAGTTTATACAGCTTCCCTTAAGCTTTTTCATGAATAACTTATGGGCCCATTTTGTCTTAATTTACATATTTTTGGTTTTAATCAGCGACTTTATCGCAATTGAGGGATGCATTTAGAATATCTGTTATCACATTCCAAACTTTTCTGTTGTGAAGTGTATATATTTCATCACTTTCTCAGTTCAATTTTAATTTAAAAATTAATCCAATTTATAGCAGTTCCGATGAGATTATGCAACTATTTAAATGCAGTGCTCTACTAGCTGAAACCTAAGTATTCATTCTAAAACTGTTTCCAGAGATTTATAGGTTGTCTCTGTTAAGAGCAGGAAAATCTAGATAAGCAAAATGACTTCACTACAGAATCTGAGTCAAGGTTAGAATGAGTTACCATGCATTTTTTTGGTTGTCTTAATCATAAGGACTTACAGAATCACAGAATTTTTAGGGTTGAAAAAGGCCTTTGCAGATCATCTAGTCCAACACCCTTGCCAAGGCAGGGTCACCTAGAGTAGATTATACAGGAGCGCATCCAGGTGAGTTTTGAATGTTTTCAGAGAGGGAGACTCCGCAACTATCCTGGGCAGCCTGTTCCAGTGCTCTGCCACCCTCAATGTAAAGAAATTCTTCCTCATGCTGAGGTAGAACTTCTTGTGTTTTAGTTTATGGGCATTACTTCTTGTCCTGTCATTGGGCACCACTGAAAAGAGTCTGGCACCGTACTCTGTGACAGCTGTCTTTGAGATATCTGTATGTATTGACGAGATCCCCTCTAAGTATTCTCTAAACTAAACAGGTCCAGCTTCCTCAGTCTCTTCTCATAAGAGAGATGTTCCAAACCCCTAATCATCTTTGTGGCCATCTGCTGGACTCTCTCCCAACCTTAGGTTGGTTTTGTGTGGTGCTGTCCTAATCTGTGGTATTTTCTTTTAAATTTACACTAGCAAAGATGTCTTCATGTGAGTTCATATTAATATATAATATGAAACGGCAAACCCCTGAACTATTTTCTTGAAAGCACCGAACAGCTTTTCTGACAAATACAGTAAACTTGTTGTGGTATTAGTGATGAAACGTCTTGGTGACAGGGCAGATAAAGAGGTTCAAAGTCTCATCTGTTAATGATTTGGTAAAGATTCTTCTGTCTGGCATTTGGTAAAAATTACTGAGTCATACAGAAATATTGGACAAGCTGTTCCTTCACATGTAGTTTATTTTAGTGGATACAGTCTTCTATTTTCTTTATTCAAGAATTTTTTAATGTTTAGAAGTAGCTGAAAATAATATTTTGATGATGATAATCTGTAATGCTGGTTTTGGTTTTGTCATGTTGTGATGAGATTCCCCTAGGTTATGCTTTTGATTCATAATTGTTTCAAAATCTAAGCATGTTCCTCAGACTCAAGATCAAATTCCATCTCCAATTTCAAAAGCCAAACCAAGTCAACCATCAGAAGTAAATGAAATGTTGTTATAGCTTATCCTGCCTTAGGGAGACATAAACCTTTCAGTGATCCATCAAGCCCTGTATTATTTATACTCTAAACATTAATTTCGTTGTATTACCCTTATAGTTTCACTTTCAAAATAAATAACTATACATAAGAGTTTGACATAGTACCCACATCTAATATTTCAAATATTTCTGTTTTCTGTATTTCAGAATGCAAATGACAGTCATATGATAATAAGCAATTGATGGTTTCTGTCTTGTTGGTGTTTTTCTCCTCAATCAGTGCTACCCTAGTAGCAATAGGTCTTATATTAAAGACTGAGGAAAAGAAGGAATTAAATATCTCAGCCTTTTCCTCATCCTTTGTCACTATATTTCCGCTCACATCTAATAAAGAATAGAGATTCTCCTGAGCCCTCCTTTTATTACTAATGTATTTATAGAAAATGCTTTTATTTTCTTCCATGGCAGTAGTCAGATTAAGTTCTAATTTTCTTCCTGTATAAACTCATGACATTCTTGTGGTGCTCCTGAGTTCCCTGCCCCTTCTTCCAGAGTTCATTAATTCTCTTTTTTTTGCTGAATTCCAGCCAGGCAAGTCTTCTTTCCTGATGACTCATCTTTTGGCACATGGGAAGTCCTGCTCCTGACTCCTCCTTTAAGATTTACTTCTTCAGAATATTCAGCCTTCCTGGATTCCTTTGCCCTTCCAGGCCAACCAGGCTTTGAAAAAGCCTTCCGGAAGTCCAAGGTAGCAGTTCTGCTGCCCCCGCTCCTGCCTTTTCTGAGAATTTGAAACTCTCATTTCATGATTGCTGTGCCCAAGACACCCTTCAACCATCACATTACCCACAAACCTTTCTCTTTTCATGAACAGCAGCTCCAATGGGGCTCCTTCCCTTGTTGGCTCACTGATCAGTTGTGTCAGAAAGTTATCTTACACACACTCAAGGAACCTTCTAGACTATTTCCTCTCTGCTTATTGTATTTCCAGCAATCTTCTGGTAAGTTGAAGTCCCCCACAATAACAAGGCCTAGTGATTGTGATACTTCTCCCACATGATTATAGAGTATTTTGTCTACTTCATTATGCTGGTTGGATGGTCTATAACAGCCTCTCATCAGGAAGGATATCTGCCTTGCTGACCTTCCCCCTGATTCTCACCCAAAAACATTTATCACTATCATCAAGCTCTATATGGAAACTCCCTAATATATAGGACTATCCCACTCCTTCTCCTTCCTTGCCTATCCCTTCTTTGCCTATAGATACCCATCACAGAGTTCCAGTTCAGTCAGCCATCCCACCACGTTTCTATCATAGAAAATACGGCACAGTTTTCCTGCTTCACGCAATGGCTTCTAGCACCTCCATTTTTTTCCAATTCTGCATGCATTGGTGTATTTCAATTGGGCTATTGATCCCGCCACCTTTTTTGGGAGAAGCCCTAATTCCTGCATGACCATTCTCAGGTGCTTTTGGGGTTTCTATCACATCACTTTGCTGATGCAAATGTCTTCATCCCCTACCTCCTCCACTGAGACAGCAGACCTAAGGATCTTGCCAGCACACCAACCCTCAAACACTGCTGTTGCACCCAGGCTTATCCCTAATGAGCTTCATTTTATCCCTTCCCTTGGTCCAGAGGGAAGTTCTTTCAAGGAACCTTTCTAACTCTTGTGCAAAGATTCTTTCCCCCATTTGAGACAGGTGCACCCTGTCTGTCACCAGCAGGTCTCCTGTCATGTATACTGACTCATGATCAAAAACTCCAGAATTTCACTGGTGACACCAGGCTCGGAGCCAGGTGTTGATCTAGTGGCTTTTCCTGCAACTGCAAGAATGAAGGAGAACACTACTTGCTCTCCTGATATCTTGACCAGTCCTCTCAAGGCCCTGAGGTCTTTCTCGGTTACTCTCAGGCTTCTTATATCTTCATTGCTTCCTAACTGAAAAATTGAAAATGGACAGCCATCTGAGGGCCGTATCAGGGTAGGAAGCTGTGGTGGGTTGACCTTGGCTGGATGCCAGGTGGTCACCCAGCCACCCTATCACTACCCTTCCCAGCCGGTCAGGGGAGAGAGTAAGGTGGAAAAACAATTTGTGAGTTGGGATAAGGCAAAAGCAAAGTGAAAGATTGCACACACAAAAGCGAAGTGAAAGATAGCAGGGTTTATTGTTTAATTCCCATGAGCAGCCATGGTCGGCCACGCCCGAGAAGCAGGGCTTCAGCACACGTAATGGTTCTTCAGCAGGCAGCTATTGGAGACAATGCATGCCTGCCTTCCTGCTCCTTATCTTAGCTTTTATATCTGAGTTGACATCATATGGTATGGAATATCCCTTTGGTCAGTTTGGGTCAGCAGGCCTGCTTGTGTCCCCTCCCAGAATTTTGCCCTTGATTGAGGAAGGAATGTTACAGTGCTGATGCTGTGCTCAGCAGTAGCCTCAACACCAGTGTGTTATCAACAACCTTCTAGCTACCAATGCAAAGCACAGCACTGTGAGGCCTACTATAGGGAAATGAACTCCAGCTCAGCCAGACCCAATACAGAAGCTTTCTCTTCACATCTTTAACCTGAGCCCCAGGGAGGCAGCAGAATTCCCTAAGAAGTGGGTCCAGTCTGCATATTGGGCCTTCTGCCACCCTGAGGAGAGAATACCTATGATAATGACATGGTTTTTTAATTTAGGGAAGCATTTTTGATACAGAACATAGGCTGACTTTACCTTGGAGGCACCTCCAAGCTAGATGAACCACTGTCCTCATAATTTCTCAGTGCCACTTGCAGAGCCATGTACCTATTATTCCGGGACACCTGGTAAGGTGGTGCAGTCACAGAGATGTGTCTACTGTTACAGGCAGGAATTTGTCACCATCACCCCCTTTGCCTTGAGGCATCATATTCAGTTATTCAGAGAGAGGAAGGAGAATCCTCCATATTGTGCCTGTCAGGCCTGTCCCAGAGAAAGTAGAGTGCAATTACAGTAGTCTTTCTCTCTTTCTCGACTCTCTGGTGCTCCTCAACCTATAAATCTCCTTCTGAAGCTCTGTTACGAAGAGGAGGATTCCCCTTATCAGGGTACACCTCCCAGAGGTGCGCTCACTGCTGCCATCCGGTACTGACGTCAGACCCTGCAGTCTGACACCTGGGCAGCAGAATGTTCTCCCTGGAGGGAGCTCTGTCTGGGCAGGTGCACCAGTTGTGGGAGATGAAGACTTCAGACTGGACATAGCCTTTTGCCAGGCGGATGCCATTGCTCCCTGGTTCAGCTGGCAGGGATCCTGCACACTCTTCTGTGAAAACTGTCATGCCATGACGTTGCTGATGCATCATGACCTGTTTGTCCACTCTGTTCAAAGTGGCTGACATTGCTCCTGGCTCTGCACAAGTCTCCTCAGTCACTGTTGCACAAGCTATGGGCTCTTGACCACTCTCTTGACTCTTACAAGGCTTTCTTGGTTCAGGAAATCTCCCTGTGCACTGCACTAGTATGCTAGAGCACTCCGCTGCTCTTCGTGCTGGCACGGGAGCTGCTCCCTTTGACAACTGCTGAGACCTTTTTAAACATCACACTAGCAAGACAGTGATGAAAAGCACAGAAATAATAACTGTGTGTAGAGTCATTTTGAACTCAGGACATTGTTGTGGCAATAGGGGCACTGCCAGCCTGCTCTGCAAAGGGCAATCTTTGAAATGTTTATACCAACTGGTTCAAGCAGTATATGCAAGCAGCATCCCTCCAATTAAGGATTCATTCCTGTTACTCTTGCGCTTGCAGATATAAAGAGCAGATTATATTAGAATTTACTTTCATTTTAGACCAATTCAATTTCTGTAGTTTGGCATAAAATGTTTGTATGAAAACATATAGATTAGAATGCAAATTCAGAACAAATAGAATAATAGATTATCCTGAGCTGGAAGGGACCCACAAGGATCACTGGAAGTCCAAATCCAGACCCTGCACGGGACAGCCCCAAGAATCACACCATGGACCCAAGACTCTGGCAGGCCTTGTGCTGTGACCACATCCCTGGGGACCCTGTTCCATTGCCCAACTACCCCCTGGGTGAAAAACCTTTTCCTAATATCTAACTTAAACCTCCCCGACACAGCTTCATGTCTGTCCTGGCTTAAGTGGCTCTTCCCCCCCACCCCAGGGGTGAGTTAGAAATGGTTAGTCCCCGTTGAGATTCTGACCAGGAGGACCAATAGCAGCTGTTATTTTTTCACTCCTGTGAAATTAGATATCACAACTGCTGGAAGTGAGTTGCCAGAGTTGGCAGTCAGGCTGTGTGTGTGACAGTGTGGGAGAGAGAGAGACAGAGAAGCCAAGGGGTGGACTGGGCCCCCATGTGGGGGCCCCATGCCCCCATGGCCCTGGCTAAGCTAGGGCTGAAGGCAGCATATAAGAATGAGTGTGTGTTGGGAGGGAAGAGACTCACAGCAACTGGAGGTAAGAGGAAGTGAGAGAGGCAAGCCCCTTGCAAGGAACCCAGACCCTCTTCCCCCCCCACCCCTTTTCAGCCAGACTGCAGAGCTCGGGACAGTTTATAACTGGACCAAACACCTGTAGCAAAAGCTGAGCAGAGGCTTTTCCATCTCACTGTAAGTGGGAGTGGATGCAAAGTTCAGTCTTTTAAGCTGAGCCAAAGGAGACAGGCTGATAACGGAGCAGCTCGGTGCCAGGGACAAAAAACCCAAGGTAAAATTGGAGACGGACCAAGGCAGGTTCGGAAGTGCCTACATTGGATTTAGACATGGCTACCGAAATGGAAAACTACAGTAGCTACGGAATTGAGAGAAAGAGAGAGAGAGAGAGTCACACAGCAGAGATTGCACGGAACCAAGGAGCACGGACTCAAAACTATCTTCTTGGACTTCGTGAGGAAGAAAAGACTTCAGTAAAGAGCTGGACGTTGGTGGAGGGATGAATGAGAGGAATCCTTTTCCCTGATGCTCCAATGAGAGAAAGACTGTTTACCTATAAGCCTAAAGGCTTCTCCTGGGCTAAATTGTGGGAGAGGCTCAGAGGGATGATAGAAGTATGTTATGGTATGTATAGTTGCTTTTAGTTTGTATGGCATTTATTTGTATAGAATAAATGTATATATTTTCCCTTCCCCGCTACAGAGGTGTGCCTGCCTGAAAGTTTCTCTTCGGTGTTGAGGTAAATTCTGGGGAGGTGGGGCGAAGCTTGGAAATTGGATTTTTGTGGGGGTCAAACCACCACAGTTTTTTTCCCATGAGTCCCACTATTGGTTACCAGGGAGAAGGGATAGGTACTTGCCCCTCTGCTTCCCCTCATGAGGATGCTGAAGACCGCAATTAGTCTCCCCTCAGTCTCCTCTTCTCCAGGCAGAACAAGTCAAGTGATCTAGATGCTCTTCATGTAGCTTCCCCTTCCACCATGTTTGTAGTCCTCCTTTGGACACTTTCTAGTAGCTTTATACCATTCTTTTCTCCAGAAAGAAGAGTTAATAAAATGTACTTAAAGTTGTTCGTGCTGCTGCATCTTTAACACAGTTGTTATTAAAGTGTGTAACAAAAATACTCTTTTTTTTTTCCTAATATTTGGGTAGATCTATATTATTCTTAAAATTAGTTTTATATTGACATGTGTATAGAACACCAGTTGAGAAATTCTGTGATTGTAAGATTTGGGTTAGAGACAAATGATAAATTTAGGATGTTTGAGGGAACCACTAAACCTAATTGTCCCTAAGCAACATACCTGCAGCCTTCACTTACATACCCTATCCATGAGCCCAGAAGCTCCATTTCAGCTTGGGTCTTCAGTTGCTGTCTTAATGATTTTTTAGTCTTGTTTATCTCCAGCTCAGCTGTAGCAGTATTTGTTCCCATTGATCCTGATCTTTGGCCTATTTTCCTGGCTTGACCTCAGCTCTTCCTCATCACTATGATCCTGTCAGCATACTCCAGGGCTGTGTCTGATCCTGACTCACCTCACCAGGTTTGATCCTATGTACTCTAACCTTGAAAATTTCTATAAACCTGTCTTTTTCAAGTGTCTGATACCAAGGCTTTAAATCTAAATTAATTTACATTGGAATGATTTTGTTTGCATTTCTAATTTCTTTATCAGTTACTTGCATAGCAATTTTGTGCAGGAACTCTATTATTTGACTGGAAGCAATTGAGAGATATTTAAGTAAATGACTACCAGTAGCTATCAGACCAGGAAAACCTAGAAAATTTAATGGGAGGTTGCAAAGTGTGTAGCATGGCAAGGGTGGTGAAGTGTGCTCAGACTAAGTAAAACTGGCAGCATAATAGCTTTTAAATGGATGTATAACCTTTTTAAAGGTTAGTTATTCATTCTCCCTCTTTCACTTTTATCTGACTGAAATAAATGTCTCCATAATTCCAATAAGATATGAGATACTGTGGGAAATTCACTGAAAACATAAAGAAAAGGAGTGCACTCCTGAGTACCAGAAAAAAAGACTTTGGACATCTGAAGTCTTTTTCAGGTGTGTGAGACATTCCTTGATTCTCTTTCTCATCCCATTCTTTCCCTCTTTCGTATGAGGGCATCCTCACACTGTGTATATACTTTGAACTTTACTCATTTTCAGTATTATTCTGACCTCTGTAGCTCATACTATCATGTGTTCCCAAAACTTCAACCTGCCTTCACCTCTAAGCAATTAGGTTAAACATTTCCTTATTTTATGAACACTGTTCGAACTATGAACTCAAAAAATAATCTTTTGTCTGTATTTACAGTCATAGGGTTACATAATTTTTTAAAATCATCTATATACACACACTTTATTCCTAATCCTTGCTGTGGATGAGATTTAGGGGTGAGATCCAAATATCATCATGTTCATCCTCTCTATCTTTGTCTTTCTCTCTCCTCAACTTTTTCCTCTCTTCCAGTTAAGTTATGGTTTTCTTCATAACAAACTCAACATCTTACCAAGAAGTATGCAGCAGTACAAAAAGTCAGGGCCGTTGGTCTGTTACAGCTACTGGAGACCTCCCTGACTTCTTTTACCTTTCAAAGAAAATAGGCAATATCTTCACAAAGACATCTTCCCTCTCTCACCATAGGATACAGCTTGGCAGGTGCAATAGTTTTTTATGAGTAAAGGTTGCTCAAGTAGTCCCTTACTTGATCCTCATCCACCACTGATGTTTTTCCTCCACTTGAAACCTTTACATTAATCAAGGAAGGCTGAGCTTTGGTGAAGGCCAAAGAGAAAATTACATATCTACTGACATTTGCAAGTCCTTTTTTCTTTCATCTTCTCCATTTAGTAAGCAATTTAATTAAATTGTTTTACTTAATTTTTCATGGCTCATATTTGAGTTTAATAACTTTCAGGATTTAAGTTTCACTTGGAAAACTCTTTTTTTTTCCCTCCTTGTGTTTGACTTGCATACACATAATTTATAAGTTCACTTGCAGAGTGCTTAGATGCTTAGAGGTAAAACAAATTCACCTTGCCCTCTCACAATGGAAAGGATACGGCAAATTAATGTCTTTATTTTGTCTCCAGATTTGTTCAGTATATGTTTTGTTCATTATTCTAATTCATATTTGAAATTATTTTACAAAAGCTTAATTGGCAGCAGTTTTCTTCTCCATCATATTGATTACATAATTATATTGCTACACATATAATATATTATTTATACTGTCTACTACTTCATATGTTTTAATTATGCTGGTATTACATTACCCTAGCTTAAAATTTTACTGGTAAAGAGAATGGTGTAAAGTCTCTATAATAAAAAAGAATGTAAGGAGTTCTTTATTGTTGATTTAGATTTCTGAAAGATGTAAACAGGGAGACCATTTGCATAAACCTGTGGATGTGCACCATGAAAAACTAAAGCATCTTATGGATGTATTTTAATTACAGAATTAGATTTGATCACATAAGAACCTTGTGGCTAACAATCTGGAGAAATGGAAGTACAGTCTCATCACATGATCATTTCTAAATGTGACACGACAGTATTTAAATTTCCATTACTGAAATAAATATAAAATTTTTATATGAATGCACCATGTGATATTGTATGTTAACAGATGCTTTAAATGTCCTAAAGGAAACATTTTATTCTCCATGAGATACTTTTTCCATTGTTACGCTTTCTCAACCTTCAATCTTAGGTGATTACATTCCTCTTATAAAATTGTATTTTGCAGAGCAAAAAATAAATATCTCATTCTTAACACTTTTCTTTATACAAAACAATGTAGATGATGTTACTTGATAAAACCTGTCGGTGGAGGGGCTCAGGACAGACTACAAACGACCAATATGATCTGCAAAATGTCCATTTTATTTACAAAAAGATACCCTTTATATACTTTTACTACACCCCGGCGTGTGATTTCTCTTCTACATTATTGGTTACATGAAAGTGTTCACAATGTAAACATGCCCTTTTGACCACTTCTAATTGGATTATTAAAGGTGTTCACGCAAGGTGAAGACACATGTTTACCTTTTGGGACTCCACCTTAATTTTGGCACAGATCCTTCTTTGTTTCAGCTTTAGAGCCTGAAGCCATGATGATTGCGCAGCTTTTTTTACTGTCTGTGCCTGGCCTTGTCAAGGCAAGGCCCACAAAAATGCAGGAGAAATTGCTCACACAATCCTGCTCTCCTGACAAAAACTGGTACCATTGATCTGCTTCTTCATGGTAGTTTCATGAATATCACATTATCCTATTGCTGTCACACAGACATGATTTTTACTACAGTTAAAAACTTAGTTAAAAAAATCTGAATTTTTGGTGTTATGCTTCGAGACTATTCAGTGTCAAACTAAAATCATACTATACCAACACTGATACAGGCCTCAAAATTATTCAATTTGAGCTTTGTGTGATATCAAGTGCCATTAATCAACATCCAAACCTCGCATTTTTTGCCACGTTGAATCCTTTTTAGATTTTAACAATTCCCTTTCACTACCTTTTCTGCATCCAGAACTGTAAAACAACACTGAAGACTATTTTTTTTCTGAAGGGTTTAGCCATGTAGCTGTATGCAGTATTAAATATTTCTAGAGGACTGCAAACCTGAATGTGAGTACATTGGTTTGAAGATATTTTCTGCAGCTAGGCCTAGGTATAAATGACAATTATTGTTAGGAGAAGCTGTTAGCCGTAGAAAATTTAGGAAATACCACATTAGGTAATGGAAGGCTGATAAACATTTTCAATAAAGCTGTAGATCATTGAGACTGCAATTAGTATGGAGGACTTAACATGCAGATTTCCAGTCTTAAGGCAGAAATCTTTCATTTAACAGTTAAGAATGTATTTTAGGATCAGTTTGTCAACTCCACCATTTAGAATAAACTTTTTAGATTAATTTCAGGAAGGAAGAAAGTTATTAGAGAGTATCTAAAGGATAGCAACGAAGATAATGAAAGGCCTCAAGGAGAAGCTGTATGAGGAGTGGCTGAGGTCACTTGGTCTGTTCAACCTGGAGAAGAGCAGACTGAGGGGAGACCTCACTGAAGTCTACAATTTCCTCATGAGGGGAAGAGGAAGGGCAGGCGTGGATCTCTATGATAACCAGTGACAGGACACAGGGGTATGGTCTGAAGTTATGTCAGAGGAGGTTTAGGCTGCATATTAGAAAAATATTGTTCCCCCAGAGGGTGTTTGGGCACTGGAACAGGTTCCTAGGGAAGTGGTCACAGCACCAAACCTGACAGAGTTCTAGAAGCATTTGAACAATACTCTCAGGTACATGGTGTGACTGTTGGGGATGGTCCTATGTAGGACTGTGTTGGACTTGATGATCCTTCTGAGTCCCTTCCGAGACAGTATAATCTGTCATGCTGTGATTTTGTGAATTATCTTGTCTTTAGCTATGCACAAAGGGACACAGTAAACAGGATAAGTGCATCTTAAAAGTATAAAGCAGTTATTTGTAGCTAACACACACACAAAACAAAGCTAGGATTAATGCAAGAAAAATCAGGAAAATGAAAAAAAAGCTAGACAAAACAAGACAAAGAAGGTTACAGCTCTAGGCATATTCAAAGAGACTGATCTTTTCTCTGCAGAAAAGCAGTATCTGTACTAAGTTTTATCTATACTATATATATACAATTTAATTGAAATACATAAAAATCACTATAAATTCAGTTTCATGGGAAATTATATTATTGAACACCCAGAGTATTTGTCTCTTTAGGAATGTAACACCAATGCACAATCTTATAGATGTAACTGCTAATTATTCTGTTCCTATATTCAGAAATTGAAGTACAATATTAAGCTGAAATGAGTCTAAAGTAAACTGAATAAATTTACATGTGCAGACCCTGATCAAAAGAATATGCTTTGGTAACTTTTATGAACAGTTTACCTGCAGATGGTTGATAACTACAACATATCACTCTGTTTATCTTTAGCTTGTGCAAACAATTTATCCTGCCTGTACGTGTATAAATACTCAGGTATGCAACATTTTGCTCCAAAGGGATGGTGTAAACCAAGACCAGCTATTTAATTAATGGTTAGTGTTTTTCTCAATAGTTGAATCCCATATTGTTATTTGGCAGTCACAATTCACTCATTTCATTCTGGTTTTACTTTATGTCTCAGTCCTTCACAGTGAAGAAGGGTTACCTCTGTCACATCAGAAATGGAACTGGTACCTTGAGACAGTAATTTCTTCATACAGAAGATTAGTATGAGGAGATGTAGGCAAAAAAATTAATGTATTAATAATTATAAATTCATAGCAAACTATTGACAAAATCTGTTGTAAGTTTACATCATATGTTGTTGTAGAAAAATGTTATGTTGGTGTATAAAAATAAAAATTACTCATCTGAGTATAAAACTTTGAAAAACCAGTGTCAATTTAGCAGTTTTAAGTGTCCTCAGAATTCCAGTAGCTGAGTTGTATTGCAATTACTGCTATCATTACTAGCCAAACCAATGATATAACATTTTATCCCAAGTCTATAGCTTGTCACACATAGTTATTACACTTTATGATCATCTAAAAGTCTCAGTGATAGCCCTACCATGCTTAGCATAATGTATAAATATATAAAGATCTGTTAAAAAGATATGTATGTAAATAAACTATAATGTAGCAGTGATAAGTTATAAGGAGTTATCTTAACAATTTTCCTTGACCACTTCAGGCATACAGCCTAGGAGTGGGATGACACTGTTTCCAATTCCCTATAGCCCTACTGTCTATTGCTTCTAGTAAACATACAAGTCCAACACTCTCGACTACTCTATCGACTTTTCTAGTTGGAAAATATAAAACATTGTAACAGAAGGTCTTCCCCTCCCTCACTATACAATTTTTGGGGGACTATTTTGATGTATTTTCTAACATGCTCTACCTGTTACTTACTTTTCAGTGGTTTCCACTTCCACCTAACATACACACAAATTGTGCATAACGAGTTCCAATATATACTGGATACTTGTTCTTTGTTCTCTTTGTTACCACTAAAATCTTTGTTACCAAGCCCCCCCGACTGGCTTCCTTTAGTGACCAGTAATTGACCCCTAGTGAGTTGGTCACAGCCCTGAGGCCTGCGTCACATGCCCCTGCTTTGAAGACCTTTACTGTCATCATATGCCTTCACTAAGTTGCAATTTTACATTGCCATTGTAGGCAGTTCATGCTACAGAGAGTAATCACCTTTTATTACTATTTCTTTGAAATCTACGACTAAATTATCATATGTTTGTAACAGAACAATAAAAAGTAAATCAAATGTAAAAGAAATAACTCAATATTCAGTTCTTTAACAGGTTAAAGCAAAGCACCAGGCAAGCCCAGGACAACCAGAATTCAAAGCAAGCCTGACAACTCTTAATCTTGAAGCCTTGAGAAGTTACCATAAAGTTTATTACTACAATAGTAGTTCCTCCTTTGCTAATCCAGAAGACTATAATACACTGCCTTTATAGACCTTACAGAGTTTGTTCCAATTTTGTTTGTCAGGAAAAATTTACATGATCTCAAGCATCTGTGATTAGTGTGTATAATCATCAACAAATTCCAGTGTTCCATGCAGGCATTAGTTGAAATTTTAAGTTACAGAAGTTCAGCAACACCTTGTGTCACCACTGATTGGATATCAGAAGTATTAAATTTGCACTATGACAACAAACTGAGGAGAGACTAGAGACTAGACTACCTTACTGGAGTATATTTATATTGCAGAATTTTAAACTTTTAACTTATGTGTCAAAGTTCAGGATGCTGGAGTTCCTACACATTCTATATATGATGATGGCAAGTTTCAGACAGTTCTTGTGTGTTTCAGAATATCTGTGTGGGCTCTGAGTAACTTTGTGAATTTAACTTTTCTTCCTACACCTCTGGTCATAAAGACACCTAGAAACATTAAACTGTCATTAATATGAGATTTTGCAAGAGAAGACATTGGCCTTAGCCTTTTGTTGTGACTCCCAAATATTGTGAAGCAACTTACAATGTTTCTGCTCTGCCATCTGAGAGTTAAAGATGTAGAATATGGGGTGATATAACGCAATCTCCATTTTCCCTGGCTAATAAACTGTGCATCTTTCCTTGGACTGTTTCATTTTTGGTCCTACTTTTTTCAGTATAAGTGTTAGATAGAGAATGTCCAGACCATGAACAACAATACAATTCTCAAATTCAGTGAGGGAGGCAGGTACACCTAAACACATTAAGCATATATCCTTCTATTTTTCTACATTCTGAAAAAATAATTATCTCTGTATTTCAGTATAGTCTTTTTCCCTGGCCTTGCTGGAGGTTATAATTTCAGAGTTTCTTTTAAAAGAATACTGTTTCCTATAAAGTATTGTCATCCTTGGAATGTTGTTTTCTTTAAAAAATCTCTATGCTCCTACAAATAAGAACAGACAATATCATTTTCCGTAAAAAAAAAATGAAAATGATAGTATTAAAAAGATTTGGTTTGGGTTTATATACAGAATTTTAAAAGATTCTACACAGTAGAGTAAATTGGAAAAACTACCATTTTCTATGAAAAATTTGTAAAAGAAAAAGACTGTAACTTAAAAAAGTTTAATTTTTCCTTTAAAAGTATTGTAATGAAAAATCATTTTTCTGTCAAATTTAATTTTGTCCAAGTAAGTTTGCTAGAAGTGGTGTAGGAGTTCTAAGTTTCACTTTTTCTTCAAAGATAGTGGAATAGGGATGAGAAAACAGTAAATTAAATTAATATATAGGTAATATCTATTAATATGTACATATAATAATAAACATACAGATATTAAATATTTTATTACAGTTCTCTAAGATACTTTTGCTTAGAGTAATAGTCTGCAATGTTTTTGTTTTAATCATTATACTGCAAAATTATTAATCATGACAATGAATATATCCTTTCTAAACTGACTAAATAATTTAAAAAGTTAATACTACCCATCCCTCTTATTTTAATAAGTTTTTGAAATTTAGAAAAACAATAGTTTATATCTATATTTGAAAAATAAAAATAGCAATATTTTTAAAATATTTTGGAATAACTCATCATGTATTCTATTATATATAAAAAAAATAAAACAAAGTTAAGTAAGTAAATACAATCTGCATATCATGCTTTGAGGTTTGATAAAATCCAAACCAAACGATAATTCTCAAAACCAAACCTCAGATTTTAATAGCGTTACTCAGTCTCCTCACTTTGAAATTGATAGGGCAGTTAACCATAGTAATGATTACAAATGATTGAGGTAGCAAAGAGATTCAATCCTGAAAAAAAACCAAAACCAAAACAACTCAAAATTTGCATATTTTCAGCGTGGGAGAAAGAAAAACTGCTGGAAATAAAGAACTAAGAAGAAGTAGGAAGAGATAAACGTAGAACAAGTCTCTGTTATGCAATGTTTGCTCCAAATATGTTTTATTCAAAAGCTAATGCAGCAGCAAAGTAATAACAAAAAGCTCTGTAGGAGCTGAAGGGAGTATTAGCAAACATAGTTGTTGATACCTTTGAAGCCCTCAGCTAGGAAACAAGGATATCATAGAATGAGTCAACAACATACATAGGAACTGAGGTGAATAAAAAACAACATTAAGTTTAGCCTGTTTAATTACTTATAACTGAAACTTGTATGAACATTAAGTGGAAACAGTGTAAAGAGCCTCATCTCTCTAAAGAATACTATCTATTGAATTCAAATTATGCATTCGATCCTTCTAGTTTTCATTCCCTTAGGAAATGCCATTGTTTTCAATAAGCAATAAAATATTTTCAAAAACATAGCAATCTAAACTCTATTCTACTATATTCTTCTCTAGTCTTTCTGGGTGAGGTTGTAAAATATATGATATGTCAAATGAAAAGAATTAGAAGCAACAAAAGCCCAAAAAGAACACTTTCATTCCTGAATAACTCAAGTAGTCACTTGATAAGTACCAAATATATCCCTTGTCCTGTTATATCCATTACCCTCCTTCCTCAAAATACAGAAAAAAAAAGACAAAATATTTTCTGCAGTACCTAAGAAGCTGGGATGAAAGATTGTTTAAGCAAATAAAAAATTCTGCTATGTCAACAGTCACCACTGTGCCTCATATTTTAGTAACTTAGTATGAATGTATGGATGAAAGTATTTATTTTCTGAGAACAGGAATAGTTAAGATTTAAAGCTTAAAGTTAACCACCAACTACCTTTCTGCCCATATGATCTATATAAGAGACTATTACTTGCACAATAGAAATAACATTTGGCTGATATTCCCTATAAAATTAAAATATCCAGTGTTTGAGAAATACATTAAAAATGTATTAATTCAAAATTAGGTATTTTAATTTTATTGGTCAGTTTTTTGTCATAAAGATATCTCCCGAACTTTTTCAGAAATTATATGATCCATCCAACTTCTGAATAATGTTCTGGGCAGGCTCTTATGAAATACTTTTTTTGTTTGTTTTTTAATCTACCATTGTGAAGACAACATGTCAAATGTTTGCAGAAATTTGACATGGGATAAAAAATATTGTTCTTTGAACAATAAACCATATATACTCCAAACTCTGCATGAAACTATTTAATCAATTAAAAAAAAATCTAAAAAATAATTTCTAAGGACAAAGTTAGGAAATGTGACACTCATCTGCAGGAAGAACCAGAAGGAGGATCTGGGAAACTATAGGAGTGTCAGCCTGATCTTGGTACCAGAAAAGGCCATGGGGCAGCTCATTTTAAATGCCATCATGTTGCATGTACAGCTCAACCAGGGGATCACACACAGTGCTTTATGGACATACAGTTTTGTGTATCCATGTAAACTTAACTGTTGCAGCTCCCACAAAGGCCCCAAAGAAAACTGCTCTACAGTTAATAACAGGATTTCTAATATTTGGTTTGCTTTTCTCAGAATTTAGTTGTTTTAAACTAAAACCTGTTTGATCAGATTATGATTAACATTTTAACCTCTAATACAGAACATATATATTTATTAAAAATTACAAATACCAACATTTTTATCTGAAGAAAATGAGCATCATGCATGTATAATATTCAAGACAGTTCAACGCAAAAGATATGGAAGAGAAGTAATCTCTTATGTAGAGCCTCGAAGTACAAGGAATATGATCTCTGAAAATCAGTTTTTTTGGAGTTTTTGTTTTGTTTGGTTTGGTTCTTTTGTTGTTGTTGTTTTCTTTGGTGAAACATCTGAACTTCCATTAACTTCAGGTAAGTGGTTTTTTTTGGTTTTGGGTTTTTTTTAATCAAAATTTGACCCTGGTGACAACAAAACATATGGAATGTTGGTCATAGTTTCTGCTTAGATTTGGCCATTTGACTTTCTTGAAAGTTGAATATAACAGATCCAAAACTGTTTGCTACCTCCTAAATCTGTTGTTGCTACAAATTTCTGAATAATCCTTCAAACTGGAACTCTAAAGCTATAAAAATAACACTGAAAGAAATGGAAAATAAATACAAAAAGTATCTAACACATGAAGACAATAGGAAAATGCAAATGGTTGGAAGAAAAGTATATTGAAATTTCACTAAGCACTGAATGTTTTACACAAATATCTATTTATTTTTTGCTATGTTTGCATAGTTTTTTTCATTTAGTTACATATACAGATTTGTTGGGAAATCTGTTCTTACACAAAGGGATTATCATTAATTTAATTCAAAAATGTTGCAAGAAGTTTTGTACATCATAATTCTCATTTACATTAGTATTCTCCCCTTAAGGATTTTGAAGACTAAAGTTTATATCTTCTTCCATTAATTATTAAGTCACAAAATCAAATTTGATTTCAAATTAATAGCTCTTTCCTTATAATCTTCCACATTAAAATGCATAGCAGCACTTCTCATTGCAACTGAATGTCTTTAAATATAGGAGGGTTTATGAAAACAAATATCCTTGAGATTAAATTTTATCTGTAATTGTTTCATTATTTGGAATTATGTTTAAAGCATTTTAAAATGTATAATCCCTATTGAAAAAGATTAAAAGTATTGGACACATAACACTAAAAAAGTTTTATTGCATAATTATTGAATCTTTTTCCTCGTGAATCTTCAGTTATTAAAAATCATTGCAGTTAAATAGGGAATATTTTGGACTATGCAATACTTCAGAGAGCATATTCAAACCTAAACATCTCTGCTTTTTTTGGAAGTATTCTGAAGTATGGCTCAAGAAGGCTTCCTGATCACCCCAACTGGCAGACACATAGTGAAGAGTTTCAAGGTGCACAACAGATGAAAAATAGCTATTTCTGATAGAAATTGTCATCAAGTGAAGGCAAAACTATACTTTATCTACTCTCTATTCTTATTTTTGTTAACAAAGCCACTTGTAAAAAGTGAGCTATAGTGCATATTTCTTCATACTGAAATAGTATCATATGGTGCACTGTTGAATTTTGTGGTAAGAGCATGTTGTTTGTGGAAATAAGATTTCACTGTTCCACCAGTTATTTCTGAGAACAGGTTTAATTTAAATTATTTCTTGAAATCATCCAGTCCATCCCTTTGCTCAAACGAGGGTTAAATTCAAAGTTATATCACATTTTTCCATCTTCCTTTCCTTATACATCTTGTGTAAACCCCCAACTACCTCAGCATAGGTATCTCCTTCAAGGCAAGATGAGTATCTATTAAGACTGACTTTCCAAAGGCCATAGTAAAGCTTTGTATACTCTTATCTGAGTGACTTCAACACTGTGACATTTTAATTTAGGAACCTAGCCTAGATCATGAGAGCTGAAGAAGTAAAAGACAAAAAAAACACAAACAAATAAACAAAGCAAATTATGAATACTACCAATAATATACTTTATACACTGCTACATATGAAAAATTCCTTGGTTAACTATGTTGCATTTAAGGAACACCCAGTTGCAGGTAGAGTGTTTTTGAAAACTTATATGAACTGCTCCAGGCTGGCTCAGGATTCATTCTTTTCTCAGTCAGCAAAGGTACACTGGAAATTAAAAGGTAAGTTTCACTTTCCACTAAATGAAGCCATCCATTAGATGGCTTATTTTCTATCAGAAAATGATTTCTTGTAAATTATTTACAGAATCTTGTCAGTTTTGTACATACCTAGGACTTAAGAGGTGTTTCCAACTTCACAATATACTCTTGCAAACTGATGACAATTATTGCATAGTTTTCTTGTACCTTGAAACAAATGAGCGCAATTCTGTGATGACTAAAAGAATAATGGGGGAAAAATTATCATAATTATTACAGTTGCACTTTAAAAATGTTTTCTTTTTTTGGTTAAGATCCCTTACATGAAGGTCCTGTTTTATAGCACAGAATTTTAATCATGATCAGTATTCAGCATTTAACTTACTTTTTCAGGTAGAAGAATTACTAGTGACAGGAGCTACAAAATGGTCCATAACTGGACAACAGTTGTACTAGCATAAGAACAGATGGTGTCTATGTGAGAACATACCTGAGTCTTCCTTTCAGATCTGTCCTCTGCCTCTTGCTAGAAACCCACAGCAACACATGGGCCTCTGGCAAGCTTATGAGGATCAACAAAGCCAAGTGCAAGGTGCTGCACCTTGGTCGGGGCAATCTCCAGTATGGAGGATGAGCAGATTGATAGCAGCCCTGTTGACAAGGACTTGGGGATGCTGCTGGATGCAAGTCTGGACAAGAGCCAGTAATGTGCACTTGCAGCTCAGAAAGCCAATTTTATCCTGGGCTGCATCAAAAGAAGTCGTTATTTTTTCCACCTGAGTTACCTGAATATTTCTGAGGTGAGCTTTAATTCAGGGCCACTTAGTTTTCATTCTGTCCATATGTGGGAGTTAGTTAATGTCGATTGTTATCTTTTATTTTTCATTTGAATGGAAATGTGATTTAGAATATGTGTGATTCCCTAAGTTCTGTACACATGTTGAGCAGCTCTGTCACTTCCACTGAAAACGCTGCTTCTTTGGAAGGAAGCTCTTTCACTTTATTTCTTCTGTTAGTCTTTATTCTGGTCTGCCAGTAGCATAGTTGCTAACTTAATTTGACATTTTATTTGCTAATCAGGTTTTTAAGTTTTAAGATGAAATTTCTCTGCCAGATATTGCCTTATCCTCACAATGCTTAGAGTTTCTCAGATAGGTTATCTTTTTTTAAGTAGTGCATTAATAGTTCCCATGCCAACTGTGCCAGTTGTCTTTCTTTTCCGATATTGAAAGCTAGAATTAAAATGCAAAAACATATTTAAACTGAAGGCTGTATATGAAAGTGACAGTCATGTGGTTATATATATATATTATTTCTCATATTATAGGTCAGTTGATACAATGGAAAACTATTTTTTTTAAGTTTTCCTCATGCAATATCCTCATGCTATACTTGACCATTTTGTCTATCACTCTCACTTCTATTGACTAAAACACAGGTTCTCCTCCTAGCTAAAAATTAAATGCGATGTTTTTCCATTTAAAAAAAAAATTGTATTTCTAGGGAAAAGAAGTAATATTAGTTGCCCTGTAGTTTCCAAATGTTAATTTGAAACCCTTCTTACATTTTAGAGTCTAATGCAGAGAATTATGTCATCACAGAGTAAAAGCTGTTTTGCAACTTCTGCAGATAATACTCTCAAAAGACAGTTCCTTCCTGAGCCATGTGTAAGGGAATTGTAAAGCTTACTCACAACTTTTTGATTGTATAAAATTTCTATGATCATTCTTAAAAGTTTGCATCATCTCACTGGATCTTTTGAGATTAAATTTTCACTCTCAGTCAATTTGTCTTTCTGAAAGCCAAACTGTTTTTATGGAAGAAGAAGAGATCACAGAATCACAGAATATGCTGAGTTGGAAGGGACCCACAAGGATCATCAAGTCCAACTCCTAGCCCTGCACCTAAATGTAGCAAAACTCATTTCATCTAGTAGATGAGATAATTCATCTTTTTATTTTGTGGTCCAAATTGTTTTAAATCATGTAAAAAGTTGCTCTCCCTTTATTTTATAAGCACCTTTAAATACTGGAAAGCCACACTGAGGTCTCCATGTAACCTTCTTTTCTCTGTGCTGAGCAATCTCAACAGTCTCAGTGTGTTGTAGGAGAGGCGCTTTTACAACTGAGACTAGTCATTATGTGTCTCTGTTTATTCTTTTGGTAAATGAGATATGCATCAGCAATACTAGAATTTTCCAACTAGGAGAAGCCAGTCAATGGTGAGAAAAAAGGCTGCTATTATTTTGGCTAATAAGATTAATGTGACCTAATTTTTAGATCACACAAATTCAGTGCATAAGTCAGACTTTTGCTGTTATTGTAAATGTGATAAGGTCTCCCTTGAGTCTCCTTTCCTCCAGGTTAAACAACCTCAGTTCCCCCAGCTCTACTCCAACCTCTTCACCAGTTTCTTTGTCCTCCTCTAGACATGCTCCAGCACCTCAGTGTCTTCCTTGGAGTGAGGGCCTCAAAAATGAACACAAGATTCAAGATGCAGCCTCACCAGTTCAAAGTACAGAGGGAAGATCACTATCCTAATCCCACTAGTCACATTATTTTTTATACAGGCCAGGGTGCCACTGACCTTGGCCACCTGGGCACACTACTGGCTCAGGTTAGCATCCCCAAGTCTTTCCAGCCACTCTTCCCCAAACCCATAGCAATGCATGTGGGATTGTGATACAGGTGTAGGATCCATTACTTGGCCTTTTTGAACCTCATACAATTCGCCTGATTTCAGTTTTAAGATGCCATTGCTGTATGGTGCCTGTGTTAAATGATTCTTAGGTTGCCTTATGTAAAAGGTATTACAACAGGAGTCACCCAAACTAATTGATGATCTTAAAGGCCTTTTCCAACTTCAGCAATTCTTTGATTCTATTATTCAACAGAGAATGAATCTTGTAAGGAACCAGGCAAGTGCAGTGGTGACACAAGCTGACTTTGATATTTAGCAGTCCAGCACAGCGAACCAACTGTCCTATACTCATTGATCACATTAATGGATGGAGCCTCTAATCATGGACCAAATGAACTCAATGGCCATTTTATGGATCTTTCATGGACACTTTACAGTGGTGGTCCATAAACTAAAGAAATTATGTCTGCGTATATCAAAGTATGGGAAGGGGGGAATTCACTAATGAGGATGGATTTCTTAGAGTGAGACCAAACTGTGATATATATGGTAGGGAATAAAAGATAGAGGTTGTACTCATTTGGAAACAAAATTTAATTGGAAACAAAAATCTTTGAGTTATCGTGGAAGTTCCATTGCAGTTTCAAGTGTATATCTGGCTACCCCAAAGTCACAATGAACATATTCAGTATGAATAGAGCTCATGGCATAATATGATATGAATTCAATTTTCATAGACAGAGTCTAGTGGCCTTTTTCATTACTCAAGTGCTCTCAGGATGCTGTAACTCTTATTTATATTCACCAATGCTAATAAAACTCCCAATGGTGAATTTTTTGTTGCAAAGTATGGTAGTTTTCTAAGTGAAAAATAGGATCTTATTAAGCTATATATTACTGTTTTATATTGCTGTAATGTGACTTTTACTGTGACTATCTGAATGACTTGAGTAACAATTCAATGAATCTTCTCCTAAAGGAAAATGCGAAGTATCACTGAATTATTGCTGTCAAAACTAACAGAGGGTTTATATTATAGTGGCAGTCTTTGCCATAAAAAAAAAAAAAATCAGGTAGAGAGAAGAAAAAACCCAAATCAACTACAAACAAACAAACAAAAAAATCAAAGGAAAACCACAGTACCTACGCAAGTATTTTTTTTCTGCTTTCCTGTAAATCTTTCTTTTTGTCATCTGAATCTAAACATTGTAATACTTTCTATTAGATTTATTTTTTTCATGTTTTCAGATTATTTCTTCTTTACTTAACAATCTCTGTAGAGGCCACTTAATTCACTATTTAAAAAAAAATAAAAAGCAATAAAACCTCACAGGTAATGTTTTCACAGACACAGCCAGTCTTGTTATAATTGTATTTACACGGAAGCTTATAGGAAACATATTGACAAGCACTGGCAGTTCTTGAAAAGCCCCCTCTATATTGTGGTAAACTAATAATAATTCACAACTGAAAATTTAGTTTGAAGATACAAGCTGAATCACACAAAGGAGTGTGAAACCACTAAAAATTTAATTTGACATCTGTCAAAAATCATGACACATAAAAAAGAATATAAGCAATGAAGAGCTTTACTTTTATGAAACATAAACCAATGAAACCACTGTTGATAGTGATGTCTTGAAGCAGAATTCTCTGTCTCTTCCTTCAATCTCTATTGCAGATGGAAGTTGATGGTAACATTCTCACCTTTAATACCTCTTTTGAATGCAAGTAGGTGTTATCAGGTGTGCTAAGCATGTGTTGCTTATGGAAATCTTTTGCATTTTATGTCCTGCTTGTCAATTGTTTAAGAAGACCTACTGCTGGAACTGCAGATCACATCTTATTTGGCACACCATCTTGTGTTCTGTGCATCCTGAGATGAACTTTACTTGAAACTGAGTAGGTGATACCTCCCCAACCAACCACCAGATCCCCAAAGAGGCCCACACAGGCACAGTAACAAGTATTGCATAAGGTTGCACAAGCTAAATGACGGTGCATTAGGCAGGTAGTAACCATGTATTAGATAGGTGAATTTATATAAACTTTAGCATATAAATTCTTTTGCTTTCTGCTTGGTGTGCTTGGGAAAAACTTCCACCTTGCCCCCTGTGCAGAATAAACAATGTCTTCTTTCCAAATCTAGCTCTTTGTCCATGTCTAGACAGTTGCTAAAATTCAGCAACAATAGGAATGCTCATCTGCAAAAGAATACCTAGGGTTGAATACTTCAGCATTTTATTCAAATATATATGAAGGAAAAACGGCATTTAAGTCTTGAAAAAACACAGATTTCACTTTTAGGACTTCATATTTTAAAAACAAGAAGTTTTCAGATTCTGAGCCTTATTAAGAGAAATTCAGGGTATGGGGTTGGGGGTTTGGTAGTTTTCTTTAGATGAAAGGTCTGAAAGGAAATGAAAATTTCAACAGCCCTTCTTGTGATGTACATATTTTGTATGAATGTTGTAAATCTCAACTAAACTAGACTATGGAGAACCTAATAGAATAGCCTTGTAACACTAAGCATTATAGATTAATTTTGTGTATATACCTATGTGCTGGTTTCTAGTTTGGTTTTTTTCTTGTTCAAGCACTCCCATGTGCTATCCCCAACATATGCAAGATATATCCTTGCTTTCACTCTACAAAAATACTGTTGTGCTGAACTGCAAAAAAAATTCCTCACGTTATTTTAGACACATTGCACAGAAAAATAACAGAAACTAACACATATGGTGCCTCAAGAAAACTCAGGGAGAAGAAACTCCGAGACAACTTAGTATGGAGGTAAGGTAAAAAAAAGGATTTAAGAGTGCCTCTGAGGCAATAGGATTACAAGACGTGTGCCTTCTCTGTCTTAGGTGTTACAATTTATAATACTGTCCGTCCAATCCCAGGTTTTTCCACCCCCTGGTTTTTGCCCCAGTCCACCCCTGATCTACTCCTTGGGAATTAGGTTTGGGGTCTTTTACTTCATCATCTTCATCTTCCTTGGAGCACAAAGGGCACATGATCACTCAGTTCTTGGCTGTATCTTGCGGTTCAGGCTAGAGTACAAGTGTTCTTAAACAGAAGAGGCCTATCTTGAAGAGAAGCCTAAATATTCTAATGGAATTCAGGGGGTAATTGATATGGGGAGCATGGAACGGGGTAAAAGGGTTGAGATATGTGTGTCTACTGTGCTAAGGGTAAGGGTAAGGGAATAAATGCAGTTGCTTCTAAAACCTACATTTTCTAAATAACTACTTATAAAACTTATGAAAATTAGAAAAAATCAAAAAATCAAAAAGACTCTAAGGCATCACATATAAAAAATATTTAAAATTTTTATACAAAGGTAAATAACTGCAACTTTGTGCTAGATAGGTGTGCCCTTAGACTTAAGTCAAAAGGTATAGGTTTTTTCTCCAGCTTGTAAGACATTCTTTGGATGACTAGCTCAGCCTCAGAAAACTAGCTTGTTAAAGTCTAGGTTAGAAAAGGTCTGTTACCATTATAGAATCTTAGGTATTCAAAGAGAATTTAGCAGACTAAGAATAGTAAAGATTTGTGGGCAAAAGGGAAACGAGGTTACCTTCAGAGAAAGGTTCACTGTGGACAGGAAAACATGAAACGAAGAAGGAAAATAAGGAAACAGAAGATAGTAGTTTGTTAGAAAACTCGTGCACAAGTGATGAGATCTTAAATTCTACAAGACTTCAGATGACCCAGAAGAACGATTACAGCTATAGCACTGCAACACAGTAGATGTAGTTTTTTCGCAGTAGTTAGCCCACAATGGTTCTTTCACTAACTTAGGAATAAAAGACCTTATGGCTTTTCAGGACCTCATGGACCTCTCTGTTCTTGCCTCTGTTTCAGCTTAGTTTTAGCTGCAACACCGCATTGCCCAACAATCTGATGACTGTCTTCTAACTTGTTTGTAGCTTCAGCTTAGCTTTATGCAGCTATACCAAGGAATTGTGCAACATATGATAGAGGTTTAATAAAGCTTAATGGTCATTGATGGTAAAATTCTGCATCAGGAAAAAAGAGTAGTGTTAGCAACAGACTGGTTGGAAACATGAAAAGTGCAAAACCGAAAAGAAAAGAAAGTGAACTATCCCCACTATTGATACTGCCCTCGACAAAGGACTCTGGATATCAACAACCAACCATCGCATCGCATAGTAGGAAAAATGGCTCTTCATCTCTGACTGCAGGTGCTTAGAAAGGCAAGTGTCACAATGGAGACCAGCAAAAGATACTAGAATGCCTATGTGCACAATATTTTTAGAATAATTATTACAGGGAATAATTTAACAATTTGACTGAAAAGTGTTAATATCATTGTAATGTGATTAATGATAACGGCTTGTTGTATGTTGATTACACTGCTAAAACATTTCTTACACTATCAATAAATTCTTGTGTCTGCATAAAAGATATGATCCCTGTTTGCCCATTTGAAAATTTTGAGTGTGAAAAAAATTCTTTCTGGTGTATATGTACCACCTCATTATTTTGTACAGGTTTGTATGTGTCTTGTACAGACTGAAAGTGAGTGGGAGTGGTCTTTAAACTGTCTCAGAATTACAGAAGAAAGAGATAAAATATTATGTGTCTCTGAGTGCCTGGAAGGACATACTGATAAAAGTGTATTTATGCCACCTACTGTAGGAATCTATCTTAGTTTTTTAAAAGCTACTTCTGATGTATGGAATATAGGATTTATGTCCATGTTGCGCATCCAGATATGCACTGTAATTGTGTGTGTTCACTGGCACCTAGATGTAGAACTCCTCTGCACCCTGTTAGAAAACAAAAAAAAGACCAGTAGTATATATGGTGGCAACTGTTATAGTCTTCAGCAGTCCCCTACTCTGGGTGATCTAAACAGACTCTGTTCCAGAGCTTTGATGATGAGTTGTGCTCAAGTAGCATCTATTTCTCTACAGTGATTAAAAAGAGAGCATATGCTCCTATCATAGAAGCAAAATAACATGCCTAGAGATATTTATGCTAAAAAATATTTTGTTTTTCTATTCTGCTAGCAGTAATGTTATAAGACTTTTTAGGCTAACAAAACAGAAGGGAAATCTAGGGAAAAATGTCTAAATGTATTTAAGGGAAAAGTTGCTTAGAGAAAAGGGATAAAATAACTAACAAAGTATGCTAACATTTCTGAATTGCTTGAAAGAACAAGAATTTGTAGAGGTGTTCCGGAACAAAGCTAAAGAAAAAAAGACCATGGAGAAAAAATGGTGAGAACTTACAAAACCAATTCAATTTAATGAAGCACATCAACCCTTTTATTCAATACAACGATATGTGTTGACACAACCAGGTGTAACATATCAGACACAGAAAGCTTCATGACAATACATAATTTTCCACAGATGTTTAAAACTCTATGTGATACTAATTAATGATTAATTAGTTATTCAATAATTAATTATTAATTAGGGTTTCAATTATATGATATGCTAAAGGAGTGTGAAGAAACAAACCCATATATCATGTCAGCTAGCAGACAGTTTGTACACACATCATTCTGTATTGTTGTAAAATGAAAATATGAAGGCATATTCTATATCAGAAGGTGTGGAATAGGAGACTTTTCAACATTGTTAGTTGGCATTTTGAGGACAGCAGTCGCGTATTCAGAGATATGCAAAATAAATAATAATTAAAAATACATCAAATTGCAATTAATTTCTGGGACCTACTCAAAACAAGTATATATGACTCATAATTATAATTTATTCAACTCCAATCATTCAGGTGTCTGTGAATACGCATTTCTTTATCTTAGGTTCACTGCCATTAATGTCACAGGCATGACCTAGTAAAATATGAAACTATTGGTGTTGCTTAGTGAGCACAATATTATATTATAGTGATAAAAAGGTGTCATTCATAGGTATTGCTGTTTCCTTTTATAGGCCTGAAACAATAAAAATCATAGCAACTTTAAGCAAAAACATGTTTAAAGACACATCTCCCTATATGGTCCAGTTTTCCATCAGATGTTTCTCCACTCATTATTGAATACTAGGACTGTAAAGAATTCTCAATGAGATGTCCAATGTCCTTTTCTGTACTTCGGATGTTTCAGTTGGTCAGAATAGGTTCTACCACACACAGAAAAAAAGACAGTGATGGGATTCTGTCCAAAAGTTTCCTTCATTCACAGGGAAAGTGTCAATAATTTTAATGTGAGACTTCTGTCTGTATGCCAGGGGACACTACATGCCTATAGAGAAGATTGTAGGGTTGTGAGGAAGTCAAATCAATGAAAAAGCTTATGCAGTTTTTGGTAGAGGTAGATTTTAGCCATACATACAACAAATACAGGAAATCATGTTCCTTTTCTATCTTCAGACTGTAAAAGATGGATTTTTTTTCCCATTGATTGCTTAAATTCAGATATATTTAAAGGTGTAAGAGACACATGGCATCATTAAGATGTGCATCATCAGAACAGAATACGAAATGAGATTTCAACAAATTGAAGATGTCTTTGGTGTTAAATGAAAGCAGTCATTATATCTCTTTATATTCCAGAAATAAACAGAGAGGAAAAAAAGTGTGTTTTTTTTTCTTTTTTAACTGATAGGCAGAAATATACAATATGGATTGTAAACTATAGAAAAGAATTAAACAGAGTAGGGAGTAAGACTTCCTTCTGTAATTCTTTATTTGCCTCAAGAATAATTATTCTCTGATAGGAGATACACTGAAAAAATGTATCTAAACATCTGTTAGAGATTTTAAAGGTTTCATCTTATCATTGTGCTAATAACTAATCATCTGGAAAATTTATTCTTTCTTCTTTTCCCTGTAATTAATTATAGGAAGATATTAATGTATTTTTTGAGGTGCTGCTAGGGAAACACTGGAACTGTCTGTACACTAGTACAGTTTACGAGAAACACGAACTACCTAATTAACTGTAAACAAACGCAATTTTTTTAGATGCAAGAGTTTACAAAAATTATATTTTTTCTTGCAATATATGCTGAAATATGTATTGATTGAAACATATTTTTCAATAATCAGACATTTCTAAGGGATTTGCCTCTGATAATTACCTATACTTTGAATGTCATCCTGACTTAGAGATTCAACTGCTAAATCAGCGTATCTATATTTTCTGTAGTTAGCCTCAGACTTCAAAGACACAAGCAGATGATGAACTTAAAATTTTCCTGTAGATTTACCAAGATTAATGAATAATTGGGTAATTCAACACGTACTACATTCCTTCTAAATAACAATGCTGAATCTTACCATGTTCTGTTTCTCCCTGCTTTGACTTATTTTTACATAATTTAAAATATTCCTGACCAAGTCAAGAATTGTATTTAAACAATTACATGCCTTTAAAGATATACTTAATTTTCTCCAATTTTAAGTGCATGTTTTGCTACATTATAATGGGTTTGTTATTCTCTCTGAGAAAGAAAACGGAAATAGGATAGGTCATTTGATGTGTATTTCTGCCAACAAGATATTCCATACCATGTTACGTCAGCCCAGATATATAAACAGACAGGAAGGAAGCGAGCTCTCTCTCCTCTTCTGGGTACTGAGCGAAGCGGTTCGGGCAGTTCCTTCAGGGGAAGAAGAGCATCAGTTGTGGGGAAGTATCTTTATTTTTAGTCCTCCTCTGTGTGTATAGAGTTTATATCATTTTCCCTCTTTGTGTAAATACATAAGCCATCTTTTCTTAGCAGCTCCAATTTGGCAGTTGTGTTTTTCCTTCTTTTTCCCACTTCTCCCCCCCACCCTTCCTCCTGGAGGCCTGGGCACAGTCTCAGTAGATATCTGACGTTCAGCCAAAGTAAACAACCACATAGATCTTCAATAAGACCACCAATAAGGATGTGAGCTACAAATTTTGGAAAAAGAATTAGTAATCCCTTACTTAGCATAAAATATAACCTAAATTTAAGGGGGTGGAGTGTATAATAATGTTGTAATTTTCACAAACCAATAATTATGTATTACCAAATTTGATTGAAAATTAGGTTGCACGGCTCCATGAAAGAGCAATCTTCCAGCTAGCAAATAGGTATCTAGGATAAAATAGGTATTTCAGCATCACAGTATGGTAATCAATCTTTTTTCAGTGACAACTGTTATAGATTAAAGTTTTATTGGTTAAAAAGGTATCATCGTGGAAAAACAAAGAGAGTCTATGTTTTGATATAATGCATAATACTGTAAATATAATTTTCTTAAATAAACATTTACTAAAAGAAGCAATCTTTTTCCTTTTCATTTGAAACTATGAAGTGTAATAATCTAAAGCTCTCATAGAAAATGTTTTATACTGGTTTTTGATGAAAAAGATAGCTATGAGAAGAGCTTGTTTACAATTTAAGTATGCATGCATTGAAAAAATGACGTTAATTGTGTTTTCCTGTGGAAGGGAAAAACTATGTCACAGCTTATAGCAACATAGTGCAAAGTATAGATATAAAACAACTCCAAATGAGTCAATTACAAAACGACCTGCTGTTGTCATAGATGCTTTTTAGACAGTGTAGTGTTGAAACACATCTTTTGACAATATTTAAGCAGAGATAAGTGACTAGATGACTAGAGAGAAAAGATGACTAGAGAGAACAGATATCTTTCTCCATTGAGCAGAGAGAAACACCTAACCATTTCTGGAAAGCTTTTTATTGTGGTTGAGAAAGTGATAGAAGTAGTGGTTGTAGACATACAGAGACATTTTATTGGTAGTTGAATTTCATTTTTTTCCTTCATTCTTCCATCAGGATGTAGAACTGCATTTTGCTGAGTATTAGACTTCAAAGTCTTAATCTACATTTGAAAATGTATCAGATGTAAGTATTCAGCTTTTGGCATCAAGGAGCTGCAGGGGTGGCCTCTGTGAGAAGAGGACAGGGTTGCCTCATTTTAGATACCATCATCTACGGTGCATTCCAAAAGCTGGGCCCACCTGTGCCTAACCTTTCTCTGGAGAACTGCAATTAAACCAGAGATCTCAACTTTATTGCCCACATCAGCTGCGGTGTCACAGCAATGCTTATGTCTGACTGTGGACCCTGTTTGTCTGAATGTGGACCTGAGGGCCAATGACCCAACCCATCCTTGTCCTGTCCGCTGGAAGGGCAGGTGCAGTGGCCCAGGCCTTGGCCACACAGCCCTGGCATTATGGCCCCATGGAGAGACCTCCAGCCCCAGGAAATTGTTGACCCATGCAGAGCCCCACTGAAATTTACTATTTGTTCCATCTGAAAAAATAGTTATATTCTATAAAGAAGTGCATCATATTTTATGAAGAATTATTAACAAATGAATTCACTGTATCATCACAGAATAGGAGTATGAAACTTCTTAAGATTTAATGATTTTGTGTTAATGTTCTGTTGAACTTCGAATTTTTACTATCTTTTCCACCTTCATTAATTTGCAAATTATCCCTCTATTATCCCTCTTTCCAAAAATAAATTCAATGTTTCTGTGATGTTCTTTGAGTTCTGTGGATATTGTCCTGTTTTTCTTCTTATTTTAGCTTTTGTCTTTAATTGTTTAGTTGTTTTAAAATCCGGATCTAAATATTGTGTCAAAAATAAGGCAAAAAGCAATGCTTCATTTTTTACAGCTACCCATTCTACAGCATTCCTCTGGGAGTCAGAACCAGCAATAATTCTGATAACAGCATGTCTAGAGTCAAGTAAAATTCAAATGTGACAGTGAGAAACCCACAGGAAAAGCAATCTTGCAGTCCTTAGCTTCTCACCTGAGCCTCCCTCCTTCTTCCTGGAAAACTACTCTGACATGCATCTCAAGATGAATGTCTAGGTATAAGTGTATGTTGTGTTGAAAAAGAGAGCAAATAAAAAGACAAGGAGTGATTCAGTAGTTCTTCTTCATGCCAATAGCATGACCTTTGTCATGAACTTGCATTAAAGCAAAAATCACAGCTTGACTTTCTCATTGCTCACTTCTCCATGTAAGCACGAAGTCATAAGCAACATTCACTCTGAAATATTTTTCCTAATTCTCTCTTAATAAAAAAATAAATTCAATAAAGAAACCTGATATAACGTTTACCAGGTTTAATACTAGAGAGTTTAGAGGAAGGTTAACAATTAATTTAGTAACTAAGGAGTTATAGGGACTTTCAGTTCACAAACAAACTGGGTATTCTTTAATCATTAAACTTAAAAAAAAAACCAGTAAAAGAAGAATAGTGCATAGTCTTTCTTAAAAGAAATGCAGTAGTAGAACCGCTTTCATACATACTAGAATAAAGATTGTCTAAGGTATATCTTACATATTCGATTGAAACAATATATGCTTTCTATTCAAATGAATTAAGTTTACCTATAAATGTATAAGCACAACTTGCTAAAGATTTAATGTGCGTATTGTAAAAGTCCATTAAAAAATAAAACAAAAACAAAGAACCATACTACAGCATACAAGCTGCTTGACAAAGGGAGCAAACAAATAGTCCTATCAGGAGAATACACTCAGAAACTCTTTTAGAGAAAAGTTCAACATATAATTAAAAATCACTGCATGTAACATACTAGTATAAGTTACTGTCAAAGTATAGTAGATATTCTTTATATATAACATAATAATGAATATATTGCCCTATACATTAAATCCATAGAGTAAATAACATTGATACTTAATCTGTCATAGGAATACATTACTAGTTGCTTAAAATTTTTTTGGAATAAACATGTCTTTATGCTTTGGTGTAAATGAGACTTTGCAGAACTGGGATCTATTACCTCATTTTTCGTACTGGTTTATTTTAATAAGGACAATAAGAAAGCAAAATAAGCATATTAAATCTACTGAATGTCGAAGAAAATCCAGGACCTTCAGTTTTTATTTCTGACTACTTAATTTTGATAGGTTAATATTGAACTGCTGCATCTGTGTTGATATAAATAATGAAACGTAGGTCCTTACATCCATACATAGCATATTATTCATACATTTGCTGAAATATTTCACAAAAAGAACTCCTGATCCTTTTATGCTGATGTTGACTACTCAGGCTAGGATTTTTCTGGTATCATTTGGGAAAAAGAATGTTATTTTATAAACTAAAGGGATTTGAGAACTGGCCTGGAAAAATATAAAAAGTGGTGAGCATAGTTTCTTTCTCTGTCCAATTTATGTTTTAAATGTCTTAAAAATAGGTTCTTTGCTCGAACAACTTGAAAAAGAAAGTTTGGGTGTCCAGATTGTACCAATTGATGATAGTCAGACTTTTGGCTATCCAGAGACCCTAGACATCCAGTACTGAAATTCATTGTTCCTGCAAGAGTCATATAGAGATATCCAGGGCAAGACATGGAAAAATGCAAACATATGTAGTAGGAGGATGAATCTGGAGAGTAGGTGCCTCTATCTCAATGAATTCAGAACAATAGTCAGTCTCCTGAGGTCAGTGACAACTGCTATTCTTTAAATAGTGTTTCTTATTTCTTACACTATTTCTGGCAGAAGAGTCTTGTCTCTAAGCCCTGTTCAGTGTGGAGGAAGGTTACATGTGAACTCCTTTTCCAGAAGCGATCCTTAATCAGAAAGCTCTAGGCAATTTTGTAGTAGAGTTAGATTCCTTCCTTCTTATAGCAGCACTTCAGAGTATCTGTAAAGAACTTTGACTTAATACATTTGTTTAAGTGAAAAGCATTTTCACTTAAATGTTATAGCACTGAGATTTGAATTATCTTTTGAAAATATTTTGCACATATTCATAATTAGAGTTTATGGTAATGTCCTGTGTATATACATTATACGTATCTAGAGGTAAAATATTTGTAATTCAACAAATCTTGTTAAACTTTCCAAATAGTGTTGAAAAGAGTTTTGTGGTACAGGTATCAGAAATAAAACTAAAATTTTGAGACATGAGAATAAGATGTACCTAATTCTGGAATGTATAATAATATAAAGAGGAGTCACTACAGTGTAAAAACAAAGCCTGAATTCATAGCCTAGAACAGCAGTTGATCTCTGCTGAGAGTTTGACAAGAAAAAGACCATAACTATGATGCTTGCCAAACTGCTTGAGCTAAAGTAAACCTACATAAAAGCTTTGGTAACATTCCATCAATCATAGAAATGTTGCAGAAAGAGCCAATATAACTCTCAGAGTATTATTACTGACTTTTTTCAAAGTATTTTACTTGTGTATATGTGTTAACTAGAACTTGGAGGTCCTTTTTAACAAAGCAGACAGCTAGTGTGGTTTTCCTCATTCTTTATCTGAATATTTTATTATTACTAAATATATGGGATGATATACTATGTGGTATAATTATTTTAAAGTCAATCGACTTCTCTCTGTGTAATTTTCCATAATTTACAAAAACTTACAGGTATAAAAAAAAGTCTGTTGCACCTATAAGGTAGAAAAATGCCAATGAATTTTAACATTGTTCTATTTTGAATCCAAAAATAGTAATACAAATATAATTACATGAGCATTTTTTATTCAGTAGCCCAGTAAGATAGCACCAGTCATAGTATTAACCTTTTTAGCAACTATATCTTACATGTCTTTTTGACACTACAATGAAAGTGATCTCTGATTTCCTAAATGTTGTGTATATATCTGGTTGCAAAAATCAAAATGGCTGAAACATAAGGAAAAAAAATATGACAGGATCTGAGTTGAGACAGTTTTCCTAACTTCACTAAAGGGAAAATAAATATGGGTGTAGGACCTGAGAAACCCAAGAACTCTGTTCATACATGCAACTTCTACATAATATTGTCTTATTCTTTCCTTCCAAATCACTTCCTTTAGTCAATTAGTCTTTTGCATAGGAAAACAAATTATTTGCTCTCTCATGACTTGTTTGGTTATGAGAACAGAGAGAGAAAATGGTGAGCCTATGAAGGTCTAATTTTTGTTACTTAAAATGATATCATCCTTCCTATTCAAACACATCCTCCATGGCATAAGTACTCTTAAGCTGTAAAGCTAGAAGCAAAAGAGCAAAAGACAGGACTAGTGAAACTTATGCATGAGCAGATCTACTGTATGGGTTGTTTACAGAATTAGGGAATAAAAAAAGTGAAAAGAATTGCAAGAAAGGCTAAAGGAAAATTTTAATCTTATTCCACCATCTGGGAAAGATACTTTGGTGGAATTGACTAAAAACACTATCTATACTAATATATACTTAATGTTTCATGAAGCTTTTTATCCAACAGAATTTCAGTTGCAAAACAGCTAAATAACTGCAATGTCTAAGTGCTTTTGAGTGTCTAAAGAATTTAGTTTATTAATTTCTTTATGTCCTAATTTTTGTTTAACTAGATATTTTTAAGCAATTCTAATGGAGCTTCAGAAAGCTGTCATTTAACAGCTGCTCATTATGAATTGCTAAAATATAAAAACTGAAAGAAATTAAAGCCTTATAGGTTTTACTTTTTTTCTTTTATTTCACAACATAGATATAATCCATGTCCAAGAAAATATTGGCATATCCATGTAATTTCAGAGACCAGTACTAATGGCTGCCTTTGATCCTTCCTGCTTCATTGCTAGGGCATATTATTAGTTTTTTTCCTGGAGTTGTTTTTTTGTTTGTTTGGATTGAATTGGTTTTTTGTGGGGCTTTCTTTGTTTGTTTTCTTTCAGTGTAAGTCTTCAGTTTATTAGGAGGTAATTTAGGAAAAAAATTCATGGTTCAAGAGGTATAATAATATTTAGATGTTCCGTAGACTTTTTTTGAAAGAGATATATAGCATATTAACTTTCTGCAAGGTAGTTCAGTGTGCCTTCTATCTTGTTAGAGTTGGAAAATAGAACAAAAGTCATATGTTCAAAACAGTATACTGTGAAGAAAGGTAGAAAAGGTTAACTGTAACCTCTTGAAAGAAATACAAGAGGAAAAAAAGGTAAAATATATTGGCCAATGATGGAACTTTTACTAAAATTAAAATTCCATGCAAAAAAGAAAATCAAATACATTATAACTATCAGTTTTTATCAAATATTTGACATGCTACTAGAACTACCATCTGATTTTATCAGAAACTTGGAATCGTATGGATAATATTTGTTTTGTACTACAGAAACTCAGGTCCCACAACTATTTTTATTTCACTGCAGGTTTTCTTTCAACAGTTATTTATACAGAACTTTTCTGTGTATGAAATCAGTCTCTTCTCACTCATTATGATTAAATATTGGCCATGTGGGGCACAATTGAGATGATTTATACTGGATCAGTAATCAGACTTTTGTTGTTTCTACTACAGAGTTTGAAAAGAATCCAAACCTCCAGCAGTCCTGGAGCTCTGTTACTGACACTTTCACACTGTCACACTAAATTTAATTGCAGTTGGAGAATACACAATGTGTTCTGAGCTAAATCTTTTATACCAACTTTCTGTGTAAGCAGAACACCAAGATTTTGTCGTCAGGCAGAATAAGTACCCTATTGAGTTAAATCAAAACAGTAAATGTATTTTTCTTTAGGAAAACAAACCAATATACAAAAAAACACAAAATAAAACCCAAACAAAACCAAACTAAACAAACAAAAAAACCCCAAACAACCAACTTCAGTTCTACTCTTCAGAATGGATGTTAAGTTAATGTGGCCTACAGGCTGGCAGGACCATAGATGAGTCCGTATCCATCTTATCTGACAGTTCCATTATTTTCTGAGTAAGCCTCTGTTTATGTCCTTGTACATAATGATTATATATTTTGGTAAACAAAAGAACAAATAAATAAAGAAAGAAAAATAATGTCAATAAAAATTTATTTTAACTAGGTCACATTAAAATATGATCCTAATACTGAAATCTTGCTAAGATTATGAAAGAAAAATAAGTATTATTTCTGGTGTTAAGGAATCTGGTCTATTCTCACTGGATATTTCCCACCGATAGCAGGGAAGCACTTCAGCTCTCTTTCATTAGGACACACAGACTGTCTTCTCAGTGTTGCTTTCCCAGCATGATGTAGGGTACCCCAGCTCCTCTGACTGCAAAAGTTAGGCTCATTTAAAGTCAAGAAAAATGGGAAAATTATCATGTTATGCTGTCTTGATCAGGCTGCTCAACAGGTAACCCACAAACCATGTGATTTGACAGCACTTGTATACTTTTTCCTGCTCATTCTGCTAACTCAGACTTAACTCCTCTGAAGGTTAGCTCAAGTCTGTTCTCTGAACATGAGAATTTGTAAGGGAATAAAAAAATATATTGATTATAAATCATTGAGATGTAAAATAATTTTAATATTTTTTTAAGGTGGTATTTAATGTGATAGCATTTCCTGCTTATACTGGTATTGAGCTGTATTTATGGAGCCAGAAACAATTTCAGCATTAAATAAAGTTAGTTGTTATGAGCCAAATTATGTGTGCAATTTCACAAGTTAAGGAAATGTACAATGCTTAGGTTCTGCTGGATTATCATAATTTAATTCATAGATTGATTAACAGCTGTTAAAGTTTATAACAGAAAACAGATGCATGTTATATGTACATTAAAAATATTTTGATGTCCTAAAGTATGTGTTTGACTTCTTCATCCTCCAGGACTACAGAACATTTATATAGTTCAGATACAAAGTGTCCTGTGCTGAATGGGTGGTAGACTGGCATGTCAAATATATTTTGACAAGTCTGACAGAAGAGGAAGGTGACATTATTAGGAGTCTATATAATGGAATGAACTTTCAAGTGTGATGCAAAAACATTTGTTTTCTTAAGCTTCCCAGCTTTGTCAAATGTTTACGAAGAAAACTCCTTTCTTCTAGATAGAGTAATTATTTCAAACTATTTTTGGAGGCGTACACATTTTATCTGCAATTTATTTTGTTTCTACTTTCCACAAAGAAGCTTGTCATTAAACCAAATATTTAAACTTTTAATTTTTGTTAAAGTAATCAGTGGTTGAAATTTGTCATCAACAAAAGAAAAGTTGTTAAGACAACAGTTGAATTCTAAGATAAAATCTATTTGGGATTTAAAATACAGAGAGAGCAAGTTCAATGTGACAGCCTTTACTCCAAGGATAATCTAAGGGCAAAAATTTCAGTTTTAGTCTGAATAAGGTGTGTGTTTCTGAAAAAAAAAAAAGCTCTTATTTTTTTCCCACTAGCTATTTCAACCCACAGTAGGATTCTGGAGTACAGTAATTAGATTCCTTTCAGATGAAACCAAAGCGGAAGACTTGCTGGATGGAGGCCTTCAGGGAACTCCAACCACAAATGGACCCTCAGATCCCAAAATCTGAAGTCATCATCCCTGAAATGTGCAAAATGATAGTGTAATTTCCTCTACACTGACTGTTTTGCACTCTGCATCCATTTCTCTGCAATGAACTATCTGCTGATGTAGACAGCATGGGTAAATAATGTTTTAGCACAGCCAGAGGTCTATACTCATGTTCATATCATACTTGAAACACACCATGATTAATTCTAATTCCTTGTAAGTTATGTTTTAAAGAGAAATGAGTGGTTTTTTCTATTTTTTTTACTTGTGTATCAACACTTTTAATTTTAGTTACTGCATGACCTTCATACTGTATCACCCTCTTACTGTATCACCCTCTGTGATAATTAGAAGGCATATTTTTATAAGGGTTACAGCTTGATTTTCAAACCAAAAATTTCTAAAATGTTCATACAAACCTTTTTCCTAAGGATCACAAAAGTTTAAGCTTTAACAGCCTTTGATCTCTTAGAAGTCCTTCATGTACTCGTTTTTGATTGTTTTTAATTAGAAGGAATGGTATTCACAACTTGACAAGAAGATAAGAAAGTATTTTCATGATCTTTCTGAAGGAGTAACTTGGCTACAACAGAGTAAATGAAGTTAACAGGGTCATTCAGTAGGTTTGTAATTACTGTGTTCTTACGTAAGCACAGTTTCAAACCTAAAAGAGTTTGTTCCTTTCTTCCCTTATTTTTGCATTCATTTTCTCTCAAGATTACACTTTAGTCTATCCTCAAAAGCCAAAAAATTAAGTCTGAGTGGATTGAAAGCACACATAAGGTTCACTAACTCATTAAAATTTAAATTAAAAGTTTGAAGTCCAGCTTTCTGGAAATACTAGTGTAGAATCTAGACCAAAGTTCTAAGTCTCCAGAGGTTGTTGTAATAAGCAAAGAGGGTTTGAGGTTTGACTAGGAGCATGTCAGTCTAGTTCAAAACAATTCAGAAGTTTTTCAGATAATTCATTTCAGTAGAATGTCTGCTCTGCAGTTATACTACAGATTCCTTTTTTAGTTCTTTTTGCTGTGTTTTTTTAAAACACTTAATATGTATTTTTTCTGCTTTAAGTTTAGAACATAATTAGGATTATAAGCAATTTTCTATGGGAATAATGCGGATAGTACATACTAAAATATACTAATATATTACATTACCTGTACAAGTTTAATGGACTCATTTTGGACACAAATGTATTATGGTCATGCCAGAACTTGGGAATATAAACTGGTTCATTTAAAGTCATATTGGTGTAGACAGTCAATATTTATAGAACTAGTTGGATTGCAATGCATATTTCAGTGATGCCTTATCTTATAGATCTATCTCACGTAAATTTGCCCTTGTGCAGGTAGCATTTGAATGAGTTTAGCCACCAATAGTTTGTGAATGACTTCTGAAGGAACATTTCTGCTCTTAGGTGTCTGTCACACTTGTAGGGAAGCCACTGACTGTAGAAGGAGTATAGGATAGTTAGATCGTACCTTATGAACGCCCCTATTACGATGTCTAAATTTAAGTGGAAAAATTGCAGGTGGATTTCTAGCGCCAATCAATTTTCAGTTTCCCCTCTAAACTAGTTCTGACTGAGACATACTTAAACAATAAAAGTTTTAGGCTAGTTCTAAGCGGTTTTAAAAGTTTAGCAGAACAATGAAGAGTACAACATCTGGAAGATAAAAGCCAAACTAGAAACCATAACAAGGCCAGCTGTCGGGGTCAGCTAGAAATGACAAGATATGGTTAATTTTGCAGATATCATCAGTTTCTTTGACTGAAATAGTCAGGGGTCTCTCACAGGCACAATACTTTGGATAAGGGCTTTAGATGGAATAGATGTAATCGAGTAGATGGTAATGTTAGAGACTGGGGATGGATTTTTGTGGTACTGCTATAGACAAAAGTATAGTCATTAGCTGTTTCTCAAGAATAAACTTTCTGAAGGGCACTGAAATTTGTTTCTCATGTGTATTTCTTAGATTTCATTACTTTGATGAGAATGAAATAAATGTACTCATATAGAAGGGCTTGTTTTCTAGTAATAACTTAATTAGAAAAGTCAGCAGGTTGTCCTTTGCATACAATTTATAGAACATCTGAAATATTGCTTCAGTTAAAAAATGTCTGCTAAGTACTTTTCTGAAAACTAAGCCACTTTAATAACTATTTAATATAGTTTATTAAACATCTACTTTCTTGAAAAAAGAAAGTTGTAAATTAAGTATATGCACTGATAACCAGATTCAAATAATAAAATTTGATACTTAAGTTAAAAAGTTGTCTCTTTTAGACATCAAAGGAGAGCAGATCAAATCTTTGGTGGACTGGATCATTATGCAGAATTCTTCCTCACTTCCCAATAACTGTGTGGGATATCTGTAGAGATGTTACTCCTTTTATAGAAAATTCAGAAGGATATAAAAAATGTAGAGGGAGTAGATTCCCAACTTTTCTCAAGTGATTTCCACTATAAAAATGTAGGCACTAAAAAAAAGAAAGTTAACACATGTTTTTCTATAAGTTCTAGATCTCATAAATTTCATTGAATTTTGCTTGGATGGTCACATGGCAATTTCAGTAAATTGTGTTCCAACCTTTCCCAATTTAAAATTCTGATATCAGGTGTGCTACATTTTTAAATAACATCATAACACATTTCAGAACTGATGCTATGCATTAAAAGTTATTTGCCACATCAGAGCTTTCCAGAAACATTATCTAAGACTTCAAGATGCAGATACTCTGTTGACATGTTTTATCAGGTTGTGAATTATATATTTTAAATCCAAAAGAAACAAAAATTTTTAAAACAAAGTACCATTTCAAAGGACTTACTTAAACAATGACATTTTTGAGACATGATGGGAAATAATCAATGGGTCATATATTTTCTTAGTCAGGAGACATAGTGACTGACTTCAGAATTCCTACCTTTTTTTTTTTTAAAGTAAGCAAAAGATGTAGACTTTTTTTCTTTTTTTTTTTTAACTTTTGTATAAATAGCTTTGAAAAATTATGCTTAGAGTTTAAGAACATTATGTAAGGGTAGACCTACTGTTCTAAACTCTATAATTGTATTCCATTTCCAAGTGGATATGTAGCTAATGTTCTCAGGATTAATTTCTAATATGCTTTGATGTAAAGTTAAAAAGAAAGACTCTAGAGGAAAAAGAAATTTAGTGACAAATAGTGTTCCTAATACACAACATACAAATTGAAATACATTGAAATACAAATGAGGTTATATTTAAATAATTTATTAAGCATCTAGATATACCTATGAAATATATCAGTGACGGTACAATTTACAACACAGTTTCCACATGCAATCCAGATCTTTCAATATATATAAATATAGGTTATATTATTTAGTACTATACAGCAGAATGTATCCTTGAAAAACAAAGACTTTGCTCACAACAAAATGAAATAAGAGTGACTTAAAAGGACTATGTTTTTAATTAATGATGAAGGAAAAGCTAGTAGGTGAAACAACACAATTCACAGTTAAAAGTGTTACTTTTTCTTGTTAAATTGATTTACTATGTATTAGTATAAACTAAATCAGTATTGTGCAATGCCACATTATATGACTATATCCAACAAATATATGTCTTTTAAAAAAATTCTCCTAAACATTTTTAATTGTTTTAGTGCATTTCTTATTATATGTTTCAATATTTATCTGTTGGTATTTGCTTGTAAAACATATTTGTTTTCATATCTATCTTGTTAAAAATAAATGCACAAAGTATGATCACCAATTTCTTCATAATCTTACATTACAAAAATGCTTTGAGTTACAAAGAAAACAGTGGATCTCACTCTTATCATTCTAATAGCAAGAAATCAGAAACTCTAAACCAAAATAATTTAAATTAGAATTAAATGCAATGACAGATATTACATTACAGAAAAATAGAGCATGGTCATATAAATGTTAGCTTGTTGATAATTTAGCTTCAACTTCAATCTCTTTGAAGTTGACTGTTAATATAATTGAGCTTGAAAATTCTGATATTGTATGGTTGGGAAGTTGTTCAAATGGTGAATATACATTGGAATATGTTGGTCTGTTCAGTCAGCTCCTTAAAATTTTGTTTAAAATTTTGCCAAAGGAAGACATTTCTCTTTCCCAGTCCATCAGATATACCAGAAGCTGGATTAAATTCAAGATATAATAATTTTAAAAGACCACAGTCATTCCCCTAACTATATTTTATTTCCATTCCATGAGAGTTTATGGTACTGGATGACCAGTACTTTCACAAAACTGACATAATTTTAGTCTGGATACATGAAAACTGAGATACTTGTAAATATTATGTCTCAAAAAACTTTGGTGCATGCTTGATGTTTTTTCTTCTATGTACATCATTTTTATATTTTGGATAAGACAATATCACATGACAAAACAGGTTTATGTGACGGATATCAGAATACAGTAGGTTTCATTCCTAATAAAAATGGAAAGATCAAAACCTAGGTTTAAAATCTATGTATTTTGTATATAAACAAATGTGTGTATGTGTGTGTGTATGTGTGTGTGTAAAAAACCAGGTCTCTTTAACTAAAAGAACAGAAGGGAAGAAATTTTTATATACTTTCATATCACAATTTATAACTTCATTGCAAAGGAATTTATTTAGTCTGTCACAGTAGACTGCACAATATATCCTACCTTGATATGGCAACACCATGTTGCCAACTCATATTCTGAAGTCACCTCTCTAAAAGCCTGTGGTCTTTTCAAATTACTTCAAATGACAATCATTTCTGCCCTCTGTATACGTGCAAGGTTAACAACAAATGAGAGAAAAAAACCAAATGAGAATATATGGGAAGTTAAGTCATAAAATCATATTAAGCAGCTCCTGTGTTGGAAAAAAAAATTAAATGTGAAAAATAGATATGATGTTTCTCCATTATTGCTGTAACAGCTTGAAAATCTCCTCATAGGGGAATAAAGGAAAAAAACATAAAAATCTTTCTGCTAATTTAGGAAATAATGCGCTCAAATTCTGTGCTGTCTTAAAAAAAATACTGTCCAGCCCAGTCATATCTCCAAGACACATAATGTTGTCAATTACTTGGTCTCTCCTATTATAGTTTTAGGAGGGGAAAAAAAAATCTGTCTTGGGACTATGAAAAAATTATCTATAATAAAAAAATATCACTAAAGTATAACTCAATGAACAAAAATGTTTTTTGTTACCTGACCTGTCTTGATATTAATTTGCTGTCTTTTGTCCCATAATAGTGGGTTTATATAGTTATTACAAATAAATAGAGAAGGTACAACACTTAAGAAGATGGAGTGTGGAGGTCAATAATGCTAAGACAATCACAGCTTGGGGGCAAGAAACTGGAATCGTTTATTGGACTTACAAGTTCATATTTAAAGGGTTTAGGGTCTACATATTCAACAGGGGGTTGTGACTATCACAATTATTACAATTAGGGTGTTTCAGGGGATGACATAAGGGGAAAACCCAGGTTAACAAATCTGGAGTCTTAACACATACATCATAGGGGAAAACCTATTTTATCTTGGGGGATTTACAGGGGAAAAGAAGGTATTTGGGTCTACAGAATGCAAGGATTCAGGGAACACAAAGGGAGAAATAAAACACAATAGGTCCTCTGCACAGGTTTGATGAGATCAGGGTGTGGACTCTCTGGCTTGGGTAAGGCACTCCACAGTGATGATATCTCATTTACTTCTTAAACTGAGGTTCTTTCCCCAACTTTCGTAGCCCAAAGCTTTTTGCAAAGACCACTCAAATATCTCTCTGCAGATATATTTTGGGATCCAACAATAGAGTGAAAAATAATATGACAAAATACAAAAAACAGAAGAATCTTAAACTAAATTGAAAATATGTAGATGGGATAGATATATTTTTCGTTTGAGGTGATACATCATTAATGGATAGTTACAAAAGATTTTATATACATTAAGAAATAAAGAAAAGCTGTGACAATCCTTGTGTCTCTGTTGATTAAAAAGTGTAGAAGTAGGATTCTGCTCCAAATTCAGACTTAAAATGTGTCAGTAACAGAACTAGATGTCTAGGCTCACTTTAAAGCCAAGTGAGATATAAATACTGTCACTGAGATCTGAACAGCTGTTTAGTTCAACCTAAAATAAACACTTAATTTAGACAGCTGGGTCACTCTTTACACTTCAATGACTGTATTTGCTACAGTGTAATTCAGTTATCCACTCATAAATGTCTAATCCTATTTGAGGAACCATACAGCTTTGGAGACATCTGCATGAGGTTTGCAGGTATGAGACCAAACCTGTGAGAATCTGATCCCTCTAGGGACAGCTTCTGGAAGCAACAGAGGAAATGCTAGAGCATTTCAAGCAGCACCTAGTACTTCAATTCTGCACAACCTAACCAAATCCCAGGTCCCTCTTCACTCAACAGGGAACATAAACAGTTAAGCAATCAAATGAATTTTTGAAACATAGAATTGCCTATAGAGAATGTGCAGGAGACAAAGATTAGGCATACATTTTGGAATTTGCTGAAAAAAAGAAATTTAAATAATTTTAACTACAGCAATTCAATTGCTATTCTTTCTTTTAGATTCCCCATTAGAAATTGAATTTATCTGACTAAACATATATGCTTAGTTCAGCTACCCAACCCTAAAGGTCTAGTAACAAAGATATTCAGCCTGACTTCTAGCTGACACTTTGGACATTCTTGTGTCTTTTAAGTCCTGCACCCTATTTTATTCCTACCTGGATCTTTCAGATGCTCAGATGAAACCTATGTGGAAAAATTAAACAAATCTTATATATTTACATCCGAGTCCAGGAAAGATGTGATGAAAGCGTAGTCGGGTTTCCTATTCATCCTACACACAAACACACATACGGACACAGACCCTCTTCTTTTTTGCCATCTCTGATAGCTAATGTGACTTAAGATAAGAACACCAGGTGAGTATTGCAGGTGAAACTGTCTGAATGCTGGTGCAATTAATGCATTCCAGAGATGAGGGAGCTGAGATGTTTGCGGTTGACTTCAGTGCTCATCAGCCTGCAAAGTTTATTAAATGTTGCTGGAGACTGAGCCAATTGGGTAAACTGGTCTCTGAAGGCTGCAGGCAGCTTCTGGGTGGACCTCCCACCTGGCAGGGAGTTCTCCAGGGTAGTCCAGTCCAAACGTTTTTCGGTAGGTGAGTAAAAAGCACTACGATTCAGTGAAATATGGAGATAAAATCCTTAAGTAGCCACTTAAGTGCTTTGGAACTGTGAAGGTGGCAAGGCCAAAGACAGTAAATCTGTATGTTTCTAGCTGAACCTGCTTATATTATTAAGTTTTAGACATAAACTGTAGACTGAATCTAAGTGGACCAAACCTAAACTTCTCTGAAAAGTCGAGAAAGCAGTGGGGTCTCACTGAAGCCCATGACTCAACAGGAGGAACCACAACCCGAGTATACTATAGTCCATTGTAATAGTGCATGCAACTTCATTGGCAATATTTAGATACTGTATCATCAATACATTTAATCAAAATCATTCATATAATCATTGTGTCCTACTTCTCATGCCTTGCAGAGAACCTTCCCTTGTCTACTCTGCTACAGAAGGCTAAGCATCTTTCTAGTCAGAGAGGGACACCCATTTGGGGTGCAATTTGTGTCATCATAGAGTAAATGTCTTAACCTGATTGGATCAGTTGTGTACTAAAGTTGTTTATCTTCTTTTTATTGTCTCTAAAGAAAACCTGGGATACGTATTTCAGATACAGATTTCAACACTGCAAACATTTACACTGAAATTCATTAATCCAAATGTAGACCCAAAAATGTCTATGTGAAATGTGAGAACTCACTGTCCTTATCATAATTTTTATCAGTCTCTGTCAAGGTGATGGGCACTGGTTTTAAGAAAAAAGAGGAAATTACTGTGTTTAGCTCTCTTGAAACTTGAATGATGGGAATGTTTCTGAAAAGTTTTTAGGTGATATGCATGAATATACTAGATGCTTTCTCAGGCAATAGAATATCTGCAACTGGTTCTTCAACAGAACACTGTACAAATAATTCGACTTTGTTTAGTGAGAAAAGACTTGAGATTGTGAAGATCAAGTAGTGGCAGTAGCAAAGCAAAATGTTTGAAAATCTCTGTCCTATCACACACATACACACACACACTCTTAAAGCTTGAAGTGTTCAAGCTGTAAGGTTTTTTTTCTTGAATGGAACGGGATGCATCCTTAAAAAGAAACCAACAAAAAACTTCAACCAATCAAGAAACACAAAACAAGATGACTGCAATTTCGAAATAAACTTCAATTGAGATCTCAGAAATACTCTCTCTTGAATTATTGTGTGAAAAAAATAAAGCTGAGAAATTTTAAAATTCATTTTTTCCTCTAGAAAAGATAATATCAATAAAATGGTGATGTTGAGAAAAAGAAAGGGAAAATAACAGGGAGGAAATATGAAGCAGAGACAATTGCAAATGTTACATGCACTATTCTGTAAGTAAATATGAAGTGTTTGAGAAGTGCAGTAAACCTTTTAAATGTCTGCATGATATAAAGAGAGAAAATAAGCATAAGTGAATCTGACAAAAATTTGTTGTGAGAAAATGAAGTTTGACAGTATTAAATGTAGGCATTTCAAAGAAATAATACAGTCAGAAGAATTGAAATGACCTAAGTTATTAAATTAAGAACAACTGAGGTGGTAAGTTTAATTTTCCTTTATAAACAGTCACCTTGTGACAAATAAAGACAGGCAGCTGCAATACCATGACTTTCCTATCTCTCAATGAATACTGAGGACTGATGAAAAATTATTAATGACTACTTGGTGTTTGGAAGAATGTTGAAAAACTCATTGTTCCACCTCTTTAAGAGAAAGGGTATAATATCATTCCCATGTTTAAATATCATTTAGCATCACAACAAGCTAACATCTTATACCAGGATGTTATTATATTATTTATACTCATAAGGCCTTTAAGCATCTTTTGATTAGTGCATTGTAGAATGTAAAACCACTATATATATATATATGTATATATATTTATATATAGGAAAAGACAGGATAATGAACTTTGGAAAATTAGTAACTTCTTGTAGATAATGTCTGTTGCTTCGCAGAGGATCTTGAGACTGTTTCATACCTACACACACAAAGATTTATTAGAGGAGTGCATATCTGGTGGCATACATATGATTCTAGTGATTAAATGGTTAAAGTTACTCTTCAGAAAAAAAAATGAGATGTTGTTTCAGGGAGTTCTTGTATCTTCTCTTCGGGGCTCCTCTCATGTGGCAGCCTGTGGCAAGTTCACCAAAAAGCAAGATCTTAGGGAGGTCGTGGTCCTTCATCCTTGAGATGTACACTGCCCCGCACAGCTGTGTTCTCAGCAACATGACCTCAGTACTTGTGACTGCTGCTTGTTCTAGAACAGATGTATTGGTCACATAATCTGACCAGTGGATGTTTCGGATTGTACGGAGACAGCGTTGATGGAAGTGTTCTAGGAGACACAGGTGGTGGCAGTAGATGACCCATGATTCAGATCCATATAAGAGAGTAGACAGCACTATGGCTTTGTAAGCACTGATCTTGGTACTTTTTTTCAAGTGTTTATTACACCATACTCTTTGATGGAGTTTTCCAAAAGCACTATATGCCTTTGCTAACCTGTTGTCTATCTCTCCATCAATCTTACTATCTGAGGAGATGAGGCTACCTAGGTAATTAAACTGCTGCACTGTTTTGAGCTCTGATTGGCCAACGGTGATATGGGGATGATGGAAGACTTCCTGAGGTGCCGGTTGATAGAGAACTTCTGTCTTCTTTAAACTGACTTCCAGCCCGAAGAGCTCAGTAGCGTCTGCAAAGCAGGATGTTAAACGCTGCAGAGCTGCTTCTGTGTGGGTGACAAGGGTGGCATCATCAGCATAAAGCAGCTCCCGGACGAGGTGTTTTAAGGTCTTGGTGTGGGCCTTCAGTCGCCTTAGATTGAATAGGCTTCCATCAGTATGGTATCGAATGTAGATACCATCCTGATCATCAAGGTCTGTCGTGGCCCTTTGAAACATCATGCTGAAAAAGACTGTGAAGAGTGTTGGTGCAAGAACGCGGCCTTGTTTCACACCATTGGTAATTAGAAAGGGCTCAGAAAGTGCATTGCCATGTCTGGCTTGGCTGTGCTGATCCTCATGGAGTGAGATGATCATTTTAAGGAACTTGGTGCTCTATATAGATATCTACAGAAAGTCAAAGGGTGAAAAAGGGCTTGAGGACAGAAGAAGTATTGAGATAATTGTTCCAAAAATTAAGCAAATTTGACTGTTTTAATACAAACTTCAGAAAATGTGTCTTGTGACTCTGAGTTAGCCACAAAAGACTCTGGAGACAATGAAGAATGTAATGGCACAGGCACCTCAAAAGGATGGTTAATCTCATCCTAAGATCAATAACTTTTCATTATCTAATGTTACCTACGAAGAGAGGCTAGTATAGCTAGGTCATACATGCACGTTGGATCTTTGGATCTCTATAGTTATAAATTGGTTGCTGCTCTATCTAACACAATTTATAAAGCACACTACCAGTGACTGGACACACTGTTGGAAACAGACTGGATGAAACTTACTCCTGAAATTCTACGAAAAAGATGAGTCACAAATTTCATTAACAGTCATTAAGGTAGGGATCAGTTAGGCACTTGGTGCATCTATACCAGAGAAAAGTGATGAATTTCAGATTTTCTATAACTGCATAAAGTAAAAGCAGAAAAGACTACGCATTTGTTGCTGTACTTTAAGTACATATGCGATATTTTGTCAGAATCAATTTTTTATGAAGTGTATATAGATAAATATATATACACATGCACAAATATCCATATGCATTTGTGTGCATTTATATATATAAAAGTAAATTTGACAATTTGAACCATGTAAATTACTAGCTCTCATTTACATTTAGACTGTCCTGGATTATACACCAATAGTGTGTACAAGTCTCACTGCTGCATGCATAAGACTACTGAATTTATCTTTGTCATCTATCATTACTATAAACACATCGTAAATAACCCAGCTAGAATTTATAATTGTTCATTCTTTCAAAGCTTTTTAGTGCTTTCATGTAGTTAAACTCAAGTTTACTTCCACTCAGATATTTATAAGATATTTCCATTTATGAAGTTAATTTTACAATTTGGGAGATGCTGATTTGAAAAGAATCAAAATGAACTCTGAGGCACGTGTAATTTCTAAATTGATGAGTAATATGAAAAAGCACTTAAAAACAAACAAAAAAATCCTTTTGTAATAATGTTCCATGGTATTTATATGACAATTGTGTACCCTCCCCTAATATGTTATACCACAGGGTGCAAATGTATTGATTTAAACAAATAGACAAACAAAAGCAATAAATAAAGGGGATACAGTTGTCAGATTGTTCTATAATATTTTTGGCTGAATATTGAATTTTTTGGGGAAGTAATTTAAAGACAATATATAGGAGGTTTGTGGAGGAAGAATGCCTACACTTTTTTGTGAATGCCTTTTCAGTACATGATGAAAGCAAAGAAGGTTAAAAAAGCGTTTGTGATTGTCTGTTTTTTAACAGAAACACTGTGTACAGTTGGCTATAATAGGGAAACTGCATTATTATCGATAAAAAGAGCTTCAGTAAAAACAGAGAAGGCATTCAGTAAAATATTTGCTGATTCCAAGTGGTTTAATTTTACACACAAATAGGTTCCTAAATGTTTCCAACCAAAGTAAACAGAAAATAAATCTACCTCATGGAGATCAGCACCAATTTAGAACATTATTGACATCATTATTGAAAATACTATTTGAAATCAATAGTATGTATGCAGACTACCATAAGTCCTGTTGTGTTTTTTGTAAATGCTGCCTAGAAGAAGAGTGGATATAGTTCTGTATAAGAATATATTTTGAAATTAGGCCCTAAGTGAGTAGTCACAAAAAAGAGAAAGATTCTTAAGCATAGACACAACTAGAGCACGTTACTGTGCTGAACGCAGATAAGTCTGAGTGAATGCTGGGCTGTGGCATCAAGTCTGTATAACAAAGCACAGCGAAAGATGTTTGCATGGCAGTTGTTTGGATTTATCAGTTAGGCTGCAATGACACATTTACTTGACTAAATAATGTCTGGCCCCCAAGACTGTCCAACAGCAAGTTACTCCCAGTATCTTTGCTCAGCCACCTCTAATATTTACAGACTAGCATTTACAGATCTTTAATGTTTCCCATACAATTCACTTTTTCATGTGTATTGTAGATGGTTTGAATCTAAACTGGAATGTCACCTAACCTCAAGGTAAATAACTATTTTACAACCATTTTCTTTTCTACAGTCATATTCTTCTGAAAAAATAATTGGCATCTTGTTACACCGAATGTTACATCTGCTAAAATTAATGTTGACTTCCTATTCCAAAAATTCACCAAGAGCATAATTCTTGAAATACTAGTTCAAGTAAATTCTGCTCAGAATGACTGATTTTGATGAAACTACTCTGCATATATGCAGGCATAACTAACATCCAGTTTTTCACATTATGATAAAATTGTGTGATTTCATTTTTTTTACGTATCAGAACAGAAATTAATTGTTTTAAAAAATTATTGAGCCTTATTTTAAGACCAACTAGCCTTTGGGAATCCTTGTGGAAACAACCTATAATTGTATTATGGACTTTTCTCCATTAACTAGAATTTCAAAATGCACAGACATGTCACCTAAATCATAAAAAAATTGAGTTTTTTCTCTAGGGTTATTGCTAGCTTGCAACAGGTTAGTTTAAGCCATGCTCAATCAATCTTTTTAGCATTAAGTAGCAACCTGCTTTTACTTTTGCTGTTGTGTCTAATGGACCCTTAATGTTTAATAAGCTTTTCCACCAAAAGAATAAATTTTATTATATATTTTCATGTTTAGTCTAAGTACTCTTGTAAATATGAAAAATGTATCTACATTTTTTGTTTGTTCACACTATTTATATCTCTTATTCTTCCCTTTCTTCCTTTTTTTATTTATTTTTTCTTTCCTTTCTTTTTTTTAAATATTTGATCTTCTTTCTTACCTTCTAAGAAGGAGATATTCCCAGACCTCCTTCTTGTCTCTCTCACCTTCCCTACACACAACGGACAGTTATCTTCTTTTCCTATGAAGTTCCAAAATTGTCTTATTTTGTCTGACCTGGTGTCATGGTTTGAGAACTCCAAAATCCAATTCCCTAGTCCAAGCCCCCTTCTACATCTCAACCCAATGTGAGATGGGTTTTCCAGACACCACACGAGACTCAAAATGGGAGAAAGGGAATATATATTACAATGACTGTACAAACAAATACTACAATACATTATAGACAATCTTAATTATCTCTACCATGACATGAGTATTTACAGTGGATCAAATCTCTTCTCCCCTCCAAATAAAAGTCCAGAAGGGAAGTAGGAAAAGATCCTTTTCCACTCTCTAGGTATCATCATTGTTAATTTTTTCATATCTCTAAAGGAGGTAAGGAAGGAAAGGGATTCATACAAAAAAATTGTACAGGTAATGCATATGCAACTGCCTACCTTCATTCAGAAGTGTCCTGCATGTGTGAAATTTTCTATAGAGTCCTTCCCTTAGGACATGCTGATCTAAGCACTCAAAATATGACTCCTTTATATATTATATATATATTGTCATAATTAAGTTGTACATAGAACCATAGAACCATAGTGTTGTCTCTGATCATATTATGTAGACATGAATGTCAAATAAACAACATTTGGTTTATCCCATTTCTCACAGTCAAGATGGTGCTTTTTCCTGTATTTTCTCCATTCTTTGGAGTGTGGGATCCACATGGGCATTGGTAAACAAGCTTACAAAAAGTTCAGCTTCATAACAATCGTAGCTTACAAACAGAGTTCCTATTGTTTTGCCTGTTTATTTGCTTCTTATTTGAAGCAACTGCAGAAAACTTCCCACTTACAAAAGATTTTTCTCAATGGGAACTGCCTCTAGGCTTTATCACAGCACACTAGATACAATAACAAAAAATTAACAGGACAAAAAAAGCTTTTGCAAGCTGGTCTGTAAGTTTGTGTGGGAAGTGAGAAGCTGGGCAATATTTTCTTTTTCTTTTTATTTTGTTGTTGTTTGGTATGGGTACATCATCGCACACACCCAAAGACAAAGTGGTAATAGTCATATAGTTATTTCTTCTGAAGAACAGTTTTTGCATATATAGTGATGTTGTTTGATCACAGGAAAAGAGGTAGGAACGAGTCACTGGGTTTGGTAGGAAATAAAATTTGTTCTTGCATAGACATAGCTGTTCCATAAAGTTAAGTAAAGGAACACATTCTTTTCCTGTGAAACTTTCAATTCTAGTCACACAAGCAGTAAGTAAAAATGTCCTCTGTTTTCTACCCTGTAAGGTTGTTGATAGAAATGACAGGCCTGTAACTCCCTCTCTTTTGTCTGTCTCCCCTACCACTATATTAGTGTGGATGAGTGGGTGGACTGCAGACTGCAAAACCTTAGATTGATCTTTGTTTTCTAGAAAATGTGTATTTATTTGATTGCTGTATTTCAGATCCTTATCCTTACTACATTACTGGTCTAGTTTCAGCAAAGACAGACTTACTGTATATTTAATACACACAGGATTAGAACAAAGTGATGCAATACAAAATATTTCAAAGTATTTTAACACTCTAGTTCCTATTTAATTGAACTTTCAATGGGTGTTCAGAGGTATTATGCGCCAGACTGGCAACAAATACACTTAGTCAAGGCAATAAAAATAAAAGAGAAAGTGTGTAAGGATAATAGTCTGAAAACTTTCAGTAAGAACAGGATTGAACTACTTCCAACAGTAACAAGGGATGGAAGAAGGAATCAAAATGGGTTTTTTTGAACATAAGGAGGGAGTTTTTATAGCTTATGAGCCATATAAGGATATTTTCTGATATTTTGACAATTTACGATAAAAGGCGATAAGCTAATGCATAACCATGTAAATTAATTCACTTATATTACTGTACCCAGGACTAAGCACTGAGAAAAAATAGAAGTCATTAGAAGTACTCTTTTTTACCATAAAAGCTGTAAAATTAGAAGATATCTAGAATAGAATTTTTGTATTTTATGTTTCAATTTCTTTACAGAAATAACAGTAAGAACATATAGAGAATGTAAACTTTCTGGAAAATTTTAATTAAAATGAAAAGATAGTTATTTTCATTGTGAAATTGGAAAACTTTCTCCCTGGAAACTCTGGAGTTACTCTCAATTTACAGTTTCATTTTCTAACTGAACAAAATAACCAGTCTGAGATTTTTTTTCATTTTACTCAGCATATGTTCAATTTTGTTGATTATTTTTCACAGAGAAATGGAATCAAAGAACAGCTGAAGTTCAAAGAGACCTCTTTAGCTCATGTAGTACAACTCTTTCTCAAATAGGGTCAGCTAATGCAGGTTGCCCAGAACTGGGTTTTGAATGTCTCCTGGGTGGAGACTTCAGAACAATTCTGGGCAATCTAGTCCAATGGTTGCTCACCCTTGCATTAAAACAAGTTATTTCTGTTGTTTTAACATGATTTCCTGCATGTCAGTTTGAACCCATTTCCTCTTACTTTATCATTAGGTTCCACTTGATAGAGGTTGATTACATATTTTTTGCACCCTGCAACCAGGTCATTGTTCATTGCGAGATTCCCCCTGAACCTTCTCTCAGTTAAACAGTCACAGATCTCTCTACCTTTTCTTATATGAGAGATGCTCCCTTCATGGAACTTTGATAGACTTAGTCCAGTACATCTATGGGTAGTCTGTTGTTCAGTTACATCATATCATAGAATCATTGAATGCCTTGGGTTGGAAGGGACCTTAAATATCATCCTAGCCCACCTGCTATGGGCAGAGAACCTTCCAGGTTGCTCAGAGCTCCATCCAACTTGGTCTTGAATACTTCCAGGGATGGGGCATCCACAATTTCTCTGAGCAACCTGTTCCAGTATATCACCACCCTCACAGTAAGGACTTTCTTCCTGATATCTAATCTAAACCTACTCTCTTTCAGTTTAAACCCATTCCCCCTTGTCCTATCATACATCGTATTCCAATGCTACTACACAATTGATAGCTGTGACAGATTACATTTTGGCTATGTGATATACCTGAACTGATCACATCAAAGAGAAAACTGAAATCTAGTATAAAGCTCCAGTTTCATGCGTTCATATTTTTTTATTATTCAATGTGCCTATAAATGTCATCTGCCTCTGCCCTGTGAAGCCTCTCAACTACTCTTGAAAGAGCCCTTTGCAGAGGGGCACTTCCATTTCATCCATCTACACTGAGGTGAGTTAACCTCTCGCTTTATCCCTGTATGCACTACATAGCTCCAATAGGGATCCCTTTTGTTATCCTTCAGATAATCTGGGTGGAAACACTACAGGACGAAGGCACTTTTCAAGTTGATCAAGAATCCCACAGCTAAGGGACTTCTGATTGGTATTAGTTGTGCTAAATCCCATTTAATGCCAGGCAGATGAGATAAAATGCATAATCAGATAGATAGATAGATAGATATACATACTAAGATATATCAGAAGGTATCCCTCTCCCTTGTCCATTTGGCTTTCTGCCATTTATTAGACAGACAGGATTTTAGTCTTTGGTCATCACTGTTTAATTGGCTGCACCTTCTTAGACCTAGTTTTTAGTGACTTATCTGCAGAATTTTCCTGCAGTGGCTTCCATCAGGAGCACTCCAGAAAGATACCTTAGAGTGTGACTCTACAGAAATTACCATTTTACAACAATCTAGTAAAATATGCTGATTGTTTAGCAATACTGTTTCATTCTATGGCTTTTATTACTTTTTGTTTTTCAGTTAGGTTTTCATGTTACTAAGCCCAATTAATTTATAATACGGTTTAAGAAAGAATATCCAGAAAGTAGGACAAAAAATGTTTTTTTAATGCTAATTTACAAAAGACAAAAATCTTCCTTTTACCTTTTTGATGAAGACTACTAAAAAAATTGCTTGAATAAGAAAGCCCTTACTGCCACAAGGGGTATAACAATGTTGGTGAAATGCTTTTTTTTTTTTTTTTTTTTAGTAAAAAAGAGAATTACAATTTTGTAAAATTCTCAAAAGTCAGTTTGATCACTTTTGGGAGATTGGGATATTTATTTTTCTAGAAAAAAATTTTGACATATTATTCTTTCTTTTAATAAGTTATAGTGGTAATATCGAACTATTCTGGCTGCAGAGACTCTTGATTCACTTTTTCATCCATACACATATGAAAAGAACTAGTTTGTCAAAATATTAATTAGCCTTCTACTTGACCCTAAGCTAAATACTTCCATATATCCTAGGAGATGGCAAAAATAGTCACAGCAGGGGAACTTAGCTCTCAAACGCTTGTAGCTAAAGGGCTTTGCTCCCTTTTATAAAACAGAGGAATTGGGGCTTTATTAGATAAAAGCAGCAAGATCATGCTGCTAACAGTATGAGCAAGCGGCCAACAAGTGAATGAATAACAATCTCTCCTGCATTTAGATTTTATATTTTTTCTCTTTCTTTTTTTTTTTCTTTTGATTCCCTCCTTTCTCTTACTGTTTCTGAATAAACAGTCTCAGTAAGAACATCTCAAGATGCTAAAATATTTCTTTTTCTTCTAAAATACATGCTTTTCTTTTCAAAATAAGTAAGTTGAAGTATTCCTCATACCAAGAACTTGAAGGCTCTGCCTTCCAATTAGAAGACTTCTTTCATTTTTTATTTAGACATATGAATTCAGTAAAATATTTCTTTTTCTTCTAAAATACATACTTTTCTTTTCAAAATAAGTAAGTTGAAGTATTCCTCATACCAAGAACTTGAAGGCTCTGCCTTCCAATTAGAAGACTTCTTTCATTTTTTATTTAGACATATGAATTCAATAAAATTTCTGTGACTAAAGACTATTTCTCAATATATGGACAACTGCTAACTGCATGCATAGCAAGATGTATGCAAGAAGAGATATCTCAAAGGAATCACATTATGGTGGAAAGTCAAGAAATAGGCTGCTTTGATGATTTTAGTTTTTTTGAAGATAGATACCATCTGACTAGTTAGCATTTTAGGATGCTAATTTATACCACACAATAACATAAGTATTTAAAAGGAAGATGATAGAGGTAGAAATGGCTATCACAAGAAAATATTCTTATGACAAATATTTTAAATCACTTCATATTTAATAAATAAAATTACATGCCACACAGAGTACAGATTAGTAATTATAATTAATTTATGTAACAGCAGCACAGAAGAAATTTGTTCTTAATTTAAGATACTTAACTCTTCTAAAATGTAGGTACTCAGCATATTGAATTTTTTATAGCATTGAAATAAGCCATAGCTTTCCTTTCAATGAAGTGACATAGATTAATGAATTAAATGAAGATACTAATTGTGTAATTGGCTGAGGAAATTAACTTAGGTTATTGTTGCAATAAGGTAATGCTAAGTTTATCAATGTTGCTGAAAAAATATCCGATGGCAAGAAAATATGAACTTGCTTCAACATAGTTAAACAACAGATGTCAAATAAGTGTATAAATATTTTGAAAGAAAGTTTCAGTGTCATACTTTTTTTTCAGTCTGACCTCTCTTGTGACTTGGCTTTATGTTAATTAAAATCACATTTAGTTTTCACTATTGTGCATTTTCTATATAACTAAAACTAATCAGGCTAAGGTCAGTTTCTTAATAGCTTCTAAAAACTAGGTTCAATGAACACAATATTTCATAATCTTATTGTGCAAGAACTCTGCATTAGCAAAGATCTTCCTCAGCTGATTCGTGATGAGTTGTTTTCTTTGGTAAGTATCTTAACATCTACATACCTTTAGACCTCTTTATAAGAACACTCTCTAGCACTTATGCAGATATGTAACACTTGACTTTCATTTGATTTAATGAATCATACTTAGACTAATAAAATTATTGCAATTTCTCTTCAATATCAATTCGTAAGATTTGGATAGCTCTTCATAAATATTTGATGTAGTTAGTTTTATTTTCATTTTTCTTCTGACAGCATCATCTCTACTGTTCTTTTGTCATGACAGAGAACATTTCTGTGAATACTGTTCCACGCTAATGTATTTCTTTTACTTGACATGATTATAGCAGACACAATGTTATTGTCTTCTCTGTTCTCTTCCCTTTGTTTTACATCTAATATCTTCTCATCCTGTTTATATTTATTTAGGTGCTACAGGTGGACAGATATATTCATTAACTGCTATCAAAGACTTATTTTTTCCAGTTATTTTGTTCCTTTTTCCTTATATGCTTATCTCCATTGTATGTTCATTAACCCAAATAACTGCCTACTACTATTTAATATCTAGGTTCCAGAGGATCTAAAAGTAAATGAAAATGAAAATAAAAATACAATCAAACCAAACACTGGAGGAAATTTTTTCTTCTTCTATTGTAAATTGGAATCACTGCAAGAGCTGCTGAACAAGTCAAAATATAAACATCAAGTTACAGAAGAAGGTACTACTTATATGGCAAGCAGCTAAGAAATTATTTTGTCAGTTTCATAAGTACATACTTTAAAATTAAACTAATTATTTTATTTTGTATTCATAGTTTTTGCTATGGAAAATATTTCTCTCCTTAGGAAAACATTTTCAAGACAAAGGCAGTAAACAGTAGCTGAGGACATGTTTTGGTAAGAGTTTTATGAAAATGAAGACATGAGTCAGAAACCAACAATAAAAGTCACCATGACAGGCGTAGCATTTACTGGGCAGAAGGGGTAAAAATTAATGCATGAAATTGAAATTGTTAATTGCTTGTCAGTTTTTTTGTTTGATTATTCTTTTATTTGGTTATAGCATGTCATGACATGTTGAAATTGGTTCAATCTCAACTCCTACTAAAAAAATCATGGGTCCTACAAATTGCATTCATAGTGACACATTTGTCATGGGCACCTAGTATACCATCTCTCCTGGTGGTGGAAGGAGGTTGAGATCCTATGGGTGGAACTATATATCATCATGGTTAGGCTTCGTGAACGAAGATTTGGGAAGGGCTCTACCCACATTTGTTAAAAGCACGCTGGTGGCTAAAAAGGTCAATATGAGATAGGCACGTCCGGTTGCAAAAGGCACAGCAGAAAGACTCCTTAGGTGGTATATTCTGCAAGACACGATTCTTTCTGCATTGTCTTTTCTCCTTGAGAGTGATCTTGTGTGCTTTCTCAAAAGTATCAGCAGTATTATAGACTGTGTGTCTCCAGACCTCCCGATTGGAGGCCAGAGTAGACCAGTGATGATGATCAATATGGCCAAGGTTGAGATGTTGTTTCAGGGAGTCCTTGAATCTTCTCTTCGGGGCTCCTCTCATGTGGCAGCTGGTGGTAAGTTCACCATAAAGCAAGATCTTAGGGAGGCGGCGGTCCTTCATCCTTGAGACAACGCAGCTGTGTTCTCAGCAACATGACCTCAATACTTGTGACTGCTGCTTGTTCTAGAACAGATGTGTTAGTCACATAATCTGACCAGTGGATGTTTAGGATTGTATGAAGGCAGCGTTGATGGAAGCGTTCCAGGAGTCGCAGGTGGTGGCGGTAGATGACTTATGATTCAGATCCATATAAAAGAGTAGACAGCACAATGGCTCTGTAAACACTGATCTTGGTACTTTTCTTCAAGTGTTTATTTCGCCAAACTCTTTGAGGGAGTTTTCCAAAAGCACTATATGCCTTTGCTAACCTGTTGTCTATCTCTCCATCAATCTTACCAATCTTAATTGAACTGCTGGACTGATTTGAGCTCTGATTCACCAATGGTGATATGGGGATGATGGAAGACTTCCTGAGGTGCCAGTTGATAGAGAACTTCTGTCTTCTTCAAGCTGACTTCCAGCCCAGAGAGCTCAGCAGCCTCTGCAAAGCAGGATGTTAAACGCTGCAGGGCTGCTTCTGTGTGGGCGACAAGGGCAGCAACATCAGCATAAAGCAGCTCCCGGACAAGGTGTTTTAAGGTCTTGGTGTGGACCTTCAGTCGCCTTAGATTGAATAGGCTTCCATCAGTATGGTATCGAATGTAGAAACCGTCCTGATCTTCGAGGTCTACTGTGGCCCTTCGGAGCATCAGGTTGATAAAGACTGTGAATAGGGTTGGTGCAAGAATGCAGCCCTGTTTCACACCATTAGTTATTAGAAAGGGTTCAGAAAGTGCATTGCCACATCTGACTTGGCCGTGCTGATCCTCACGGAGTGAGATGACCATTTTAAGGAACTTGGGGAGACAACCTGATCGTTCCAAAATCTGCCATAGACCTTTTCTGCTCACAGTATTGAAAGCCTTGGTGAGGTTGACAAAGGTTACATAGAGAGCTTTGTTCTGTTCCCTACACTTCTCTTGCAGTTGTCTGAGAACAAACATCATGTCTGTGGTACTCCTGTTGGCTCTGAAACCACATTGGCTTTCAGGTAGAATTCCTTCTGCTGTAGCGGGTATTAGCCTGTTCAAGAATATTCTTGCCAGGGTGGAACTATATAACTACAAATACAAAACCATCAGAGTAATAAGCATGTCCCATACAGTATATTTACAGCATTATCTGGACAGGTAACAGTTCCCCCGTACCTACTACACGCAGTGTTATCATTTTGTGATAAGGCTGAGACGGTTGAAGGGAGTCAAAATTGTTCCACAGTATGTGAAATTCAGTGTAGGTGTTTCAGATGTCTAGTTAATGCCAGGACAAAGGACTGAATTGAGCAGTACCAGTAGTTGTATTTATGACCATGAATAAATAAAGCAGAAAAATAACCAGAAAGCAACCAGTAATTAATATTTAGTAATATGTGAGTCAATGTATAAGAAGAGACAGAGGAGGTAGAAGAGGTGGAGGGGTTGCCCTCTACATCAAGAGATGGATTGAGTGTGAAGATTTGTCTCTGGAAAACATCCATGAGCAGGTAGACAGCATGAGAATCAGAGATGGAAGCAACAAAGGGAACCTTCTGGTCAGTGTCTACCACCAGCCTCCTGATCAAGGGAAGATGACTGATGAAGCCTTCTTGTCCGAGTACAGGACACGTCTCGCTCTCAGGCCCTTGTCCTGGTGGGGGACTTCAACCTCTCCAGCATCTGCCTGCAAAGAAGCACCGTGAGATGTAGGCAGTCCAGGAGACTTCTGGAATGCAGGGAGGATAGCTTCCTGAACCAGGTAGTAGATAGCCCTACCCAAGGGGATATGATATTGGATCTGATGGTCATCAATGTAAGTGAACTTATCGGGGACATCACTGTTTGAGGCAGCCTGGGCTGAATGATCATCTAGTGATAAGGCTGAGACGGTTGAAGGGAGTCAGAATTGTTCTACAGTAAACAAAAGCAAACTTCCAGCTATTCAAGGAGATAGTCTCCTGTCAGACTGCCTATAGGGACAAGGGAGCAGAACAGAGCAGCAGATCTTTAAGGAAGACTTCCACTGAGCACAAGAACGAGTAATGCCCTGGAGCAAGAAAGTGGGCAAGGAAGGCAGGAGACTGGCATGGATGAGTAGGGAACTGCTGGTCAAACTAGCAGGAAAGAAGCAAATGCACAGGCAGTGGAAACAAGGACAGATAATGTAGGAAGAGCATAAGACGAAATATGGTTGAGTAGGGATGGGAAAGCCAAGGCAAATCTCTAACTGACTTGGCAAGAGATACAAAAAATAACAAGAAGGGCTTCTATAGGTATGTTAAATAGAAAAGAAAGGTCAGAGAAGACGTAATGTCCTGACAAACAATGCTGATAAACTGGTAACAATGGATGAGGAGAAGGCTGAGGTACTCAACAACTTTTTTTCTCAGTTTTGAATGGCAACCTCTCTTCCCACACCCTTGGAGTGGATGGACAGCAGGATGGGTAGTGGGGGGGCAAAGTCCCTCCCACTAAGTGAAAATCAGGTTTGTGACCACCTGATGAACCTGAATGTACATAAATAAGTCTGTGGAACCCAATGAGATGAATTCCAAACTCCTGAGGAAATTGGCTGACGTAGTTGCCAAGCCACTCTCCATGATAATTGAAAAGTCATGGTAGTCACGTGAAATCCCAGGGGACTGGAAAACAGGAAACCTTGTACCCATCTTTAGAAAGGGTAGTAAGGACGACCCTTAGAACTACCAACCTGTGAGCCTCACCTCTGTGCCTGGGAAGATCATGGAACTGACCAAAGGGATATTCTATACCAATACGACATCATATTCACCAATGAAAGAGAAGAGAAAGGAAGAAAGAAGCAGGCATTCATTATTAAGACATTTACCTTGAGAAGTAACCAGTATATGTAATTAGGCCCTGCTTTCAAGGAAATAGATGGATGATACCTGCTGATGGGAAGTACAGAATAAGTCTCTCTGTGTTTTTGCCTTTTCTTCCATATGTAGTCTTTGTTTTCTTTATATAACTGCCTTTATCTGAATCCATGAAGGTTTTTTTCCCTCAGCATGCTGAAGGTGGTGAGTGGAAGAGCACCTGGTAACACCTGGTAGGCACCTGGTAGCCAGCCAAGGCAGGCCCAACACATCTAGTCTGCTTTTATTTAACGCAGAAAGCATCTTTGACCTCTTTGACCTCTGCTTGATACCTATCTCAGCCTACCCAGCCCTCTGTGGTAGGGATGTGGGGGCATGGAAGAAGCATCATCTTTGGTTTGCCCCCCTGAATGTATTCCACCAACCCAACTTCTAACCATGTTCTTAGTGTTAATGCTAGCCATACTTCCCCCAGCTTTGAAAATGTCAGCTAAAATTATCCACCAGACTTTGAGCTTTAGGTAGAAATCAGACACTGAGAACTGTAGCTTATGTAAACAAACACCTGTAACAGCTGAAAACAAGGTACTGTAATAAGTGGCTTAAAAAATTAAAATGGTGATCTTTCTCAGTAGTATATACATAGGAATCTATGTTTTTATATCTCCTCTTTTATTTCAAGTACATTAATCTAAGTCTCCCAAGTTTTTATGTAAATGAAACAAGCTGTTGAAAGTTTTCATTCAACTAGTTTATTTGAAAATAAGTGAATGTTTTTCAAAAGCTGCTTATTTTGCAATGTAAAACCTTCTGCTCATCTGTAGTTCAGTCTTGCCATGCTGGTAGCAAAGGAAAATGAAAAATAAATTTAATGCTAAAAATAGCTAAATATTACTAGAAGTGAGGAATTTAATGTCATCAAAACTATACTGTATTGATACTCTTAAGGTTTTAACAATTTAGCCTCAAAGAAAATTGCCTGCATATTTTGTAGTATTTCTCTTAGCTAGGTTTATTACTTTTTAAACTTTAGTTTGGGGTAAATGAAAATCACTTAAAACTGACATACAAGTTGAAAGGACTTTATAAGGATAGCCACAAATGTGGTTCAATTTCTTTGTTCTTGTAGTGGGGTAAAGAAATTATAAGAGACAAATACTCCTTTCTCAGAGAGTGAGATCAGTTTTACTTCCTGGCAGTTTCTAAATTGTGTTTGCCAATTGTGACTGAAATTATGGAGACAGATGATTGCTGGTCTCAAACTTTCATTGTTCCAAGGCCACTGAGTGAAGAAGCAGTGCACCGCTTTTAAACTTTCTTGCTTTGTTTCAATTTACAGGATCTCAAGTTTCATTTCTCAAAGACTGGAATGGAGATAAGTGTTCCTGAAATCTTTTGTATACACAGGGTTAGCACATTAAATAATTTAGTTTTCTCTTGTATCTTCCCTTTTATTCTATTTCTTTTGAAAGTATGATAGTAAATATTTTAGAGAAGACATGATCAGAAGGAATATCCATACCTTTCATAGATCTAAATTTAACATTTTGTTGTATTTGCTTAAATTATTTTTGCAGATTAGGTATGATATTAGCTGTAACAGACTGGACCTAAGTTGCATTACTCCTATTTGCATTTCTTTCTTACTAAAATCAGTTTAAATTATAAAATTTAATTCCCAGAAAAAGACATTTTCTCTAATTCAGTGTTGAATTTTAAATTTAGATTTTTTTCTATAAACTGTCTTATAAATATTATATTTCTAAAAATCTCTACTATATAATTCTTTATAAAGGACAGTTATATAGTCCTGGATATATAAGTAAAAAAAAAAAGACAAATTTGCTGAAGGCCTCATCAAATTTAAAAACCTGTTAGTTCGGGGTATTTTTCCCCTTGCAAAGGAAGCGTAGAAAAGCTGTAATAACATAAAAAAACCCCCAAATCCACAACCAAACAAATCAAACGGTGTCAACACACATTAGTTACTACCATTCCAAGGCAGGGGGGGAAGTTGTTTTGGTTTTTTGTAAGGAATAAAAATATGGAGGAAGGTCATTATTCTTAGTCAATTAGACATTTTCACTAGTGTGCATCTTTGTAAGCCGTAAACCCTTCATTTTTAATTTACACATGAAAAACTTTAGGGGCCAACTATGGAAAGATTAGGTCACTCTTCCACTTTAGAAATGAGATTTAGCCCTTTTAATCATCAAATAGGGAGGACTAAAGGAGCTGCCTAAGCTATACAGGGAGTCTATGATGATGAATCCTGGTCATTTTCATTCAAATTTTTAGCCTCAGTCAGAAATCGGTCTATTATAGGTGTTACTGTAAAACACTAGAAATTAATTTAATGGGAAATTAGCTCAGTCTATGCACAAAAGTATTCAAGAGCTGATCTTTTTTCTAAATATTTTCTTTAAATAGCAAATAAAATTAAATTTTATTTGTAAATCTAGTAATTTTTAAATTAACTCTTTAACTGCCACAGCATACTGCAGATTTTAAAAGAAAGGACAAGGTCTTATACTGCTGGAGAAATATGTAATTGTTCCAAGCAAACAATACCATAAGAATGAGTGCAAATATTATATAAACCTAGTTTGTTTACAAACTATTGTTACTACCCCTCAAATTCAGATAATCAGTTTCATAAATCACACTCATGAAATAAAACACTTCACAAAGTTAAATGCTAGTACACTGATTTAAATCCTAGCTCTTCAAAATGAGAAGATAAACAGCTCTAGCCATATACAGCTCCATAAGGAAGCCCATTAGGTAGGAATTAATGGCCAAATCTACTCCACCTACAACAGAGCTTTGAAGAGCTTGGCTTGCTGCTACCAGCAGGAAAAATAGCTCTTGGGAGGGTAGGTAATGCTGGGAAAGAAGGGCATGGGGAAAGAGTAAGAACTGCCAATTTCCAGGTATTTATGCCAGCTTTTCCTTCATCTTCTGAATTTTAGATACCTCATCCCTATAGCAAGCCTGATTCTAGTCTTCCTTTCTTGAGACAGCCACTGATGTATGTAGAGGGTTTTTTTGTTGGTTTGGGTGTTTTTATGTGTTTGTTTCTTTCTTTCTTTTTTCCTCTCCTTTGCTTTTTTACCTCACTGCTGAGAAGTTTTGGGTTTGCTCTCTTACAGAGAATTTGTCTCCTGCAGAGATGGAACAATCTTATGGCTAACAGTCCCAAAAGAATATAGTGGTTGTAGAAAATAATGAGCATGAAGGAAAAAGAAGGTAAACAATCCCACTGCTGGCAGACGTGTCCTGAGTCATCACTTCCTGGGACAGCCAGTGAACAAAGCAGAGCACCAAGTAGACATACTAAGCATGAGAAACATTCACCCAGGAAAAATGTAAGATATGGTATCAGATTTGACTGGGCTGATTTTCTATGTTTCATTTCTATTTTCAAAGTATTAGTTTATCAGTCTTAAAGCTGCTTAGACCTTCAACTAGCAGAGAAAGAGAGAGAGAGAGAGAGAGAATATTATTGTTCTGGACTTACAGTCTATGTCCATGTGTTTGGACATGACAGTCCATGTATGACAGACATGTGTGTCCATGTTTTTGGACCCTGGAAATTTTCGGTATGAACAGCAAAAAATATGTAAGCTTTGAGTAATTTTACTGGAAGAAATCTAAACATTTTATCTACCTTCAGGGTTAGGTAGTAGGTGAACACAGTTTTCCACATTTATGTTGTGGATTAAGTTCTTAGTGGTAGGCACATAATAGTACGTAGTTAATTAACCTCTAAATGGTTATACAAAACACCAAGTCATTGATCCTCTGTGGATTTGGCCTTAAGACCTCAGAACAAGAGCAAATAGTAGCACAGTATAACATAAATTCTATGTCTATGACAACTGTATTACATTTAATCTTTATATTTAATTACTTTTTTTAAAACTAATGACAAAAGACAATATTCCAGTGTTCATGTTTACTAACCTGATATGCACACATAGCTGTACTTGAAAACTCTGAGAGAATTTTGTTCTGCCAAATATGTCAAATATGAACAATAAGCCCAGTTATGTTTAGCAGCATTTATAGACAATGGAAAGTGGAAAAAAAAACCCAAACCAAAACCATTTTTAGGGCACAATTCGTTTTATGTGGTATTCAACATCCTGAGCATGGTCATTTTAGGAACTGTGAGATATCTGATGCAGATTGTGTTTCTTGGAGGTCCCTTTTATATCTACCAGTTCTCCCTCTACATTCACACTGTAAATAAGATAATGTAGTTTAATTCGAAACTAGATATGTGTATTTTGCAATTATTCTAATTCATAACTAGAAAGGTTATTGGGTCGCTTCTCTGGGATGATAAGCATACTGGTGCTCAGCTTGATGACTCACTAAATCCTTGATATCTGCTATCTGCAATAACCAATGGATAATTGCTTTGTACTTGCAGCTTGAGCATATTATATTTGCTTATATCTCTTTGTGCTTGGCTAAAGAAGTCCCAACTAAACTAAAAAAAGTCTGTAACAAAACACATGATGTCTTATCAGTAACCACAGAACATTCATTTTGGCTTTAATCTACCTCTGCAAATGAGTACAGTTATGCCATGGGTCCTGCATCTTACCTGCCAGTGCCATTTGGGTGTCACAGGTGATGTAAGGACCAATAAAAATCACTAAGATATCTATATTTTGAGAATCAAATTCTATCCTAAATTCTATATCTGAGCTATTAAATCTGAGATACTTTTGTCTTCAAATAAAAGAGATATCACTTCTATATAATTCACCTCATGTTAAGGGGGTTTTATTAAACAGAATTACTCTATCAAAGTATTTATGTCTATGAAGTCAGCTGAAGAAGGTTAGCTCAAGCTAAGACATCTAGAATGGAGTTATATAGTAATGCTTTGCAAAACCACTATGTTTTCATAACTATAATTATATTATTTTATTATAAATATAAATGTTACTGTAAAAATAATAAACATTAACAAGCTGAATTATGTTGTATGACTTTTCTCTCTCTTAGAAAAGACAATTCTTTTATTAATTTAACAAATCTACCTATAGTTTGCCAACTGATAGTAAACATACTACTGAGTAAACATAATACTGAGTAAACATAAACTCAGCATACACTATTAATCCACAACACTTAAGTCAAAGTTCAATAAACCAACAACACTTAAGGCAAAATACAACCAATCCCACAACACTTAAATCAAGATTCAATCCCTCCAGCTCCAAACCACCCCAAGCATCAAGAAAGGAGCAAAGAAAGAGAAGCAGATGGGGCAAGAAGAGAGAAGGAGAAAGAGGGGGAGACAGATGATATAGCTGCCATAGAAGCCTTATAGAAGACCAGCTCTCACACGTCCAGTGGCAGGGCCACGACACAAGGCAAACACATGCCTTTGGTTTTATCTGCTCTGGTTCCTGCGGCCAACTCCTTCAGGCAGGGTCTCTGACCCACCAGCCACTCTGGGGGTTCCAGGTCAGGGTGAGGGGCAGTGTCCTCATTGTCCCTGCCAATCTGAGCTGGGTGAGGGGCTGCAGGAGATGTGGGGTGTTATAGTTTTTCTGGGCTGTTGGTGACTGACAGCTACTCCAGCCCTTCCCCATGGGGGCTCCAGGAGCTGCCACCCCACCCTGAGGTTCAACCCATCCCTTCCCCCTCCACACACACACACACACACACACACACACACACACTCTGCATAAGTTGGTTCTTCCCCAATAATAATTGATCTGTTGTCTAACATTCATGAAGATCAAAAAGGCCAAGTGCAAGATTCTGCACCTGAGTTGGGGCAATCCCAAGGGTAAACACAGACTGGGTAGAGAATGAATTGAATGCAGCCCAGTGGATAAACACTTGGAGCCTGACAAGAAGCTCAATATGACCCAGAAATGTGTACTTGCAGCCCAGAAAGTCAATTGTGTCCTCGGCTGCATCAAAACCAGCATGGTCAGCAGGTCAAGGGAGGTGATTCTGCCTCTCTACTCTGCTTTTGTGAACACTCACATACCCTACTGCATTCCACTCTGGGGCTCCCAACATAAGAAATACTTGGACCCCTGATCCACAGGGATGATCAGGGATCTGGAGTACCTCTCCTGTGAAGACAGGCAAAGACAGTTGGGGTTGTTTGGCCTGGAGAAGAGAAAGCTCCAGGGACACCTCATAGCTGCCTTACCTGTTTCTAAAGGGGGTCTACAAGAAAGCTGGAGAGGGAATTTTTGTAAAGGCATGTAGTGATAGAACAAGGGGGCTTCCAACTGAAAGAAGGTAGACTTAGACTAGATATTAAGAAGATATTCTTTCCTGTGAGGGTAGTAAGACACTAGAACAGGCTGCCCAGAGAAGTTGTAAGTTCCCCATCCCTGAAAGTGTTCAAGACCAAATTGAACGGAGCTTTGAGCCACCTGGTCTAGTGGAAGGTGTCCCTGTCCATGCAGGGCGGTTGAATGGTCTTTAGGGTCTCTCCCAGCCTAGACCATTCTGCGGTTTTATGATTCCTTTTAAACAAGTGAATTCTTCCAACGGTGAATTTGCTACAGGACTATCTCTTTATGAGTTTCAGATTCTCATTAGAGATCATTAGGCTCTTGAGAGATGCTAACATCTCACAAACACTATAAACAATATGTTTTTAACCTTGATTTAAGTTTTTATATTCCCTGATTAATGTTTGTGGACTGAGATAGATTAAGAACATAAAAGGGAGACAAACATTTGAATACATGGCTTTGATAAACAAATTCTTTCAAAATGCCTCATAACAATGAGTAAAATTTGTTTCTTTCTTTCTTATTAGTTAAAATAAATTAATCTCTGAACAACCCTCACTGACATATAAGGTAACATAAAGATTAAATTTTAATGAATAATGTTTTGTAATAAAATTTTTACACATCCTTGAAATGTGCTAGCATAGAACTTTACTTCAAAAAACTGTTATATTTTTTGAACTAGAAAGGAATCCTTAGCATTTTGCAACATTTCATGTTGATCTTTGCCTACTGAAGGATATTGACTTTGATAAAATTTTTAGCCTCTTTGCTGGAACAAAACCACCACCATCTTTTCAATGTGACAGAAGAATTGGAAATTAAATAAACAAGATGAATTTTGCAATAGCCCTACTATGTTCTAGCTGTAGGGAACATTTCAACACACTGCTTGATGGTAGTTGGCCTCTGGAGACAAGAGCTTCAGCTTAAAATATAATCACATTTATAAATTTACCTAGACAGAGCAAAATATTTATTGAAATAGTTGGATATGTTTTTTTCCCAAAGCATAACAAAAAAATGCTGATGGCTTCATTGAACTTTGAAAAACATGTGCTGTGTTTGTATTGCTGTGTCCTCAGGCAATGTGAAGGGATATGCAAACCCAGCTGCACAGCCTGAAGCTGACCTCCGGCATAAGCTGTTAGAACTGTGACCTCTTTATGGCAGGCAATCCCACAGGCAAAAAAGGTTACTGAAAACAACAGAGGGAGGAGCAGTTAAAGTTAGTATTATAAATTATTTTAAAAGATCTGTTTAAGCTGGTAAACAGGCCATATTATGGAAAAGATATGAACTAGCTAAGACCCAGGTGAATGAAATAGGCATTTAAACTGACTGCCAAGGAGAAAGTATCAGTAAAAAATACTCATGAGGAAAAATAGATCAGAAATGGAAAGATGTGTTGCAGTTGTCAAAGAGACAAATGTAGGTTTCATCACTATACAGCAGAGGGTAAGTGGGCTAGAAATGAAGAGGGAGAGGAATTCTAAATTGTAGTAAAAAATTCCAACAACTTTATGCTCATCCCCAGACAGAATGTTTTGGACATAAGAAGACTTCGAGGTAGAAAAATAGCTGAACAGATAAAAATATTTCTTGAATTCTCTAAAAGTATAGACTTCTGCTGTACATCATAAAACAGTGGCAATAATTATCCATGCTTTTTCAATTATCTATAAATATAGTCCTTTTTTGTTAGAAATTATCTGGCGTATCATCTCTAGGTGCTTCTTCTGGTCCATCAAATTTATTTCTCATCTGGTGCTTGACTTTCAGTTGTTGCTTTTCATCCAGACACATTTCCCCTGCAATATAGGACTCGCATTTGCTAGGTAAGCAAAAAGAGCTGAGGATTTATATTAAGTTTTTTTTCAGCTATCGTATTTATACATTGAATATCATAAGATATGATTGAGAGGACTAATTCTGTAATATCTTTTGTAATGTCACCAAGAGAAAAAGCAATTGTGTAATAAATCTGCACTTCCCCCTGTGAGAAACACCATGAGATGGATGGTAGGTAGTGACAACAGCTTTCAACAGGTCTTGCAAAACTAATACAGACATTTGAAGGCAGAACATGGCCTAAGAAACATTACCATTCTCTGCTGCAGTCTGTTGACTTCTGACATTTACACAAGTCGAGGGTTTTGCCCCTTCAGTTTAAATGTATGTTTATGATATCTTTAATAATAGATTACCTTTAACTACACCAAACATTTTTCTGAGATTTAAATTCCAATTTAAATGTTTATGACTTACAGCCAACAATCTAAAAACCTTATTTTTATTGACCATAAATATTATAATGGCTTGATATATCAGCTTTGTTTTTCATTTCTCATCCCTTTTCCTGTATTTTTGTTTTATAAATATTATATAATTTTTATATAACATTTTATATAAAATATATAAAAATTTATATATTTTACAAAAAATTATATTAATATTTATAAATATTTTGTTTTATAAATATTATAATGACTTGGTATATCAACTTTGTTTTTCATTTTTCATCCCTTTTCGTGTATTTTTATTGTATGGGTTTGTGGAGATTTTTTTCTTTAGAATTTCAGTACTGTGAAGGGCCATATCCATTTAATTTTAGAAAGCAAATCCATGTAAAGTCTTCCCATTTAGAAAAAAAATAATAAAAATTTAGATTATTAATTAAATATCACATTCTCACTATTTTCAAGTAATGCAAATGCTCTCATATTGTGTTTCTTTGCAGTTATAAAGTGAATAAATGAGATTTGAATACTCATCTTTTCACGAGGTATAGGATAACAAAAATAGCATATTCATGTAATTCGAATACAGAAGTAATTATATGTCTGAAAAATCACAGTTTATTCTCCATTATTATATTTTTTTCTGAAAAATAATGAAGAAATAAAGAATCTTTATCAGTTCTTTTTTATTATATTTGCATTGTCTCATTTATGGATATTTGCTGAAACTTTTACATATTTCAGCAAACTATCGTGCCATGGTATATTTATGATACATACGTTTGGATTTCATGGGCTAATTTAGGAGCTAAATTAGCATAAATCGAGTGAATCAGAAGTGTTAAGCTTTACTTCAGCTCTGAATTACCCTTCTGTTATCAATGATTGCATTCATAGTTTATCTCCCATTTTTTACTACTCCCTAGTTTAGGTATTTTAGGTAATGTTCAGTCAGAGACATTAGTGCCATAGTTTGTAGGTATTGTACTTCAATGTATTTGTGTGTATTTCCTATGGAAATCAAAATATCAGAGGCAACTAGAATGGTGAGGTCTCAGTATGGAGCTGGGAGCTACTCCACCCCTGAAATAAAAGGGTTTACAAACTGTATTTAAATACAATTATTTGTAGCTTAATTTCTTGGGCTTTGAATGCTCCTAAAGGTGGTCGTTAGTAGTCATAAATAATGAAAATATGATCATAATATGTATCATAACAATATACATGTATTATCGGCAGCTACAAAATTTGAAACTAGAAATATATATTGATCTATCTCAATAAAAAAAAATACTAGGATTGTAGCAATTGACCAGTACTGTTGCAACATATACAGAAACACTGAACTACAAGTAATATTGTAGAGGAACAATCAAACACTTTACTAAAAGGTCTAAGGCCTAAATAATTGCTCCCCAAAGGAATGCACAGTTTGTAAGGATATTCTTTGGGGATCCCTCTGTCTTTTTTTGTTAGAATACTATAAAACTGAAAAAGACTATTGATCTTTAGTTTGAACAGGAAAGATCTTTGGATTTTCAAGAAAGCACTGCAGAAAGGAGAAGAGCCCTGGATTACTAAAAGAGAAAGAAAAGAGTCCATACACTCAGGACAATAAACAGGATTCTAAATGCATGGGTTTGACTTTCTGAGTCAGTTCCACTTAAAAAGCTTAGTATTTCAATGTATATAATGTCATTCTGTAATTAAAGGCCATTTAATTCAGATTTTCTTGTAGTCAAGTCAGATTCTTAAAATATTTGAATAGACTATATTTTGCATTTACATTTAACTGAAAACTGAGAAAAAATATTGCTGCTCTGAGTAGCAACTGAAATGTTCATCCATCTTCTCCTTTGTTATCACAGTACAGAATACTGATAGCCAGAAGACTGCAATTGTCAAACAATTTTATTGTATTTTGGCAATGGAAGTATAAAAGATCCTTTTCTTGTCAAATACGGTCTGAAATTAAATAAGTTAATTTTCTGGTTGTAAAATAAGTCCAGCAAAGGAAATGTGTGGGTTGGCAATATGCTTAGTCAATATTCTACACAATATAATTATCTGTGATCAACTTTTAGCCAACAAAACTATTGCCCTTGTTTAATCTTTATCTCTTTCCTTCATGCTGCTATTATACCTTTGGAAGCTGAGAAATGTATTGAATGGAATTTGACTATGGGGAAGTGGTCTGAAGACAGAAAATTTGTAACAAACTGCAAGAGTATATCTAATTTCACCTTGATTTTAATTACTCCCGGACTTTGTCCACTTGGTCATATTGCAAAGGAACACTGAATACTAGTCCATAAAAACCTGTTGCACAGTAAGGGTTTTGTGTGTTTTTAAATAATCTATATCTTTCAGTTTCTTCTCCTAAAGAAACAATGTTCTCCTCCTAGATAAACAGTATTTTGTTGACGAAGTAAAAGGGGAATATTATCCACATTCCTTCTGGATTAAATTATCTACTAGATTTACAAATAGAGATGATCAGAATATGGTCAATCTTATGTAATACCTTATATTTTGATGGATATACTAGGTTTAATTAGTTTTTAAAGGGGTTAGGAGTTTTGTTTGGGTTTGGGTCTCCTTTTTTTGTTGTTGTGGTGTTTCTTTTTTCTTTTTGATTGATTTATTGGTTTTGTTGCCTCCTTCTCTTCCAAAAAAAAAAAAAAAAAGAGAGAGAAAAAAAATTAAGAATTGTTCTTTTGCTTTTTTCCTTCTTTAGTTCTGTAAATTAATGGAAATATTAAATCAAATTTTTTACTGGTCTGTTTCTTCCCCCTTTTAATTTGATTAAAATCAGAATATATTAAATGCATCAAATCAATAACTCTTACCTAGTACCATGAGTATAAAAAAGATGGATCGGTAGTGTCCAAAGAAAAACTGCTCAAAAATGTATGAATTTTGGTGATACATTCTTTTTCTCTGATTTTAGAACGAACTAACCAACCATAACAAACCCATTTAAAAGTAGTTGATTTTCATTACAGAGCAGTTCTTTTTCTTTTTGTTTTACAAGTGGTAAACAAGTGGTTTTTCCATCAGCAGTCTTTTATCTGTTCATTGACACATTTGAACCTTCATCTTACATTTAATATTTATTTTTCTTTCCATTGGTTTGTACTAAATTGAAAGGTTAAGATAAAGGATCAGTTATAGTCACATTTGAAAATCAAAATTATGTTATGAACAATTTATTAACAGTCTGATTTCACTGACGTTATTGCTTTTACATCTTAGACAAAGGTATTCAGTAACAATATCAAACCCAGAATTATCAGCAAAAAAGTCTTGACTCAGAGTAGATATCAATTTGTTTATTGTAAAGGTGTGGGAAATTATTATCTGCTAGAAAGTTCAATTTGGCGCTTCAGGACTTTATCATATATCTGTATACACTTCTTTCCAAAATTCTTTTGGAATTTTTGCAAAATTCAAAAAAATTGAAAGGTGAAAATTAAAATTTAAATCACACAGTAAAAATAAGAGGTGCGGTATTTTTTCATATTAAATAGAGAAACACTGGTATTCCTTTTACATTCTATAGTTCCTTATCCAATTTTTCTAACCTGTTTCACAAGCAAAAAAAGCGAGGGATATATATATATTTATATATATATGACTTAACCTTTCTGTCTCATTTCCTATACCAAGGAGACACATTCTGTTTGCCTTTTCTCAGAAAGATAAAAGGTTATAAAACCAAACTATTTTTGTTAACTGGAATTATTTTCAATATTCTCAAAAATTACTCTTTTTCTTTAATTAATCATAACTTAATCTAAAGTGTGATTTGAAACTTGACTGGTTTTTATCACCCCAATTTTGCCTCTAAACACCCTACAAACTTCCAGTAATACATCTTTAGGGGAGCACTGATGGATAAGGAGAACAAATGTCTTTAAAAATGGAAATTGTTTTATGATATTTATTCTTGAATTGGCTGTTACTGAAGTAGAATCTGAAAAAAATACCTATAAAAGTGGTGTTGTCTGAAAATTATCTTCATGAATATATTTATATGCTATTTATAAGTATTGAACACCACCTGCTTTTTATATTCTGAATCAGGCCACCAAAAACATGCATTGACATAGGAAAATGTCTTATCTATAGAAATAATAAGAAAGAAATGTGGATTTTTAAATTTATATTGCTTAATATATATAATATATTATATGTATATCTAATATATTATATTACATATTATATAATATATATTTATATTGCTTAACCTGGTGAGTACACATAATTCATTTATCATACTATTATGAGAATATGACATTCAGATCTATCTAATAAAAGATGCAATTCATACAGTTCATACAAATTCATGCAGTTTAGTCTCTCAGAATTGTCAACACTGTAATGTGGATGTTTCTTTGCAAATATTAAGAAAGTTAAATCAGGAAATGGTCCAAATACAAACTTGTCATGGTTTGAGATAGCCCCAAAATCCAATTCCCTAGCTCCATCCCCCCTCCCACATCTCAACCTAATGTGAGATGGGTTTTTCCAGACAAAACACACCAGACTCAAAGTGAAGGGAAAGGGAATATATTACAATGACTATACAAATAAATACCATATCACATTATACACATGATCACAACTATCTCTACCATAACATATGTATTTACAGTGGATCAGATCTCTTCTCCCCTCCAAATAAAAGTCCAGGAGGGAAAGAAGGACAGATCCCTTCCAGTCCTGAACAGCAGCATCTTCTGAGGCAGCAGTCTGTCTGTCTTCTCCACATGCAGCAGCTGATAGCTGGATTTCTGCCAGCATCCACGAGGGAGGTATTCAAGCCTCTCTCGGCCCCATCGCCTCCAACCGAGGGGTCTTCCGTGGGCTTCGTAACCCCAGACAAGGTTGTATCACCACGTCATATCACGAAGACACAGGGGGGTCTTCGTGACGGTCTGGTATCTCCAGGAGACTCAGCTCCTTGCAGGGCCTCTGTGCCCTGTCTCTCAGGCTGCCACCGTGGCAGCAGTGCAAGGGGGGGAGCCAAGGTCAACTCCCCCCGCATTCCTCTGGCCGTCCCGGTCCAGCTCCGGGACGCTCTGAGCTTCTCAGCTCCTCTCTCTCTCTGGTGCTGCATGTCTAAAACTCTTCTCCTAAATAGGAGTCCATGTCCCTCTTCTCCAAGAGGGGTCTCAAGGGAGTTTTAGGGGATCTGGTACAGTCTTACCCCCAGAACTCTGTCTCTCAGACTGCTGGCTCTCTTTCTCCTCGGCTCTCTTTCCAGGAGTCTTCTCTCTGCGGTGCTGCATGTTGTTTCTGCTGCTCCTTCAGTTCAGGTGTTATCTGCCCTGGCTCTCTGCCACCGTTTCTCTGGTCAGCGCCTGCTGCTGCTCTGCGCCCATGGAGAAAACATCTCCCGGCATAACTACAGGCACCTAGCCCAGCTTTATGCTGTTCCAGGTCCCCGCAGCCCCCCCCCAGCCAGGGGCTGGGAGGACCCCAGAGGGCCCAAGGGGTTCTGAGCCCCTTCCTCGTGGCTCTACAACATGGCCACCTCTCCTCAACAACCCAACTACAACTCCTCTCTTCCGGTGAGCTTGTGATATGTTTACATTTCTGCAGGAGCGCCCATTGGGCAGAACTTCAAAACTTCCAGGGGTTTCCACCCCTTGGGGTCTACCACTTAATTTAGCCTCTGGGGGAAAACAAGATTCAAACCACGACACTTCCTTAAGAACAATAAGAGCGGTACACTGTTTTGAGTAAGACGGCATCTCTTGAAACAAAGGAGAAAATTTCTTTGTGAAGTCAACTGTACATGTTTTAAAAAGTTCTGGTAATAAAATATTTGAAATAGTCTTGCTTTTGACAAGGATTGAAAAGCAGGACAGATATTGGAGTGAAATTCAGAGAAGGTAATCGACAGTCATAAAAGAAAAAAGGTGGAGAGGAGACAAGACATAAGGTTAGCAAACAATTCAAGCTGGTGCAACGTTATGATAAGAACAGAAATATGGTTTTGATACAATACTGCGTCCTATAAGAAAATAGGTGCAGAGAGATTGCACAACTAGGCATCTAGAAACGGTACAACTCAACACATTTATCCATGTTGCAAAGCTGTCAGTATCCCTTTATTTCAGCAATAAATGGTACCAAGTTCATTTGGCTTTTCTCTGACTACCACCCACTGCCCAAGGATGGAAGAATGGAACTGCTCTAATATATTTTCCTGCCACAGTACAAACATTGGCAAGTGCCTACGAGCTGTGGGCTAGGAAACATTAGGGTAAAGCAAGAATCCATTTTCTTGGGTGTTGAGATTTTTTTTGTTTCTTTTGTTGTTGTTTTTTTGTTGGTTGTTTTTTTTTATTGTTGTTGTTGTTGGGGGGGGGCAGGGGTGTTGTTTGTTAGTTTGGGGGTTTTTTTTGTGGGTTTTACATACCTCTTTGCTACGTGCTTGACTTACTTTAGTGCACTCACCAGAAGATGCTGGAAATAATGTTGAGTTTTTATGCTAAAAAGCAGTTCAAACCCATGAATTTTTGTATGCCCAATATTCAAGTGGTTCATGATATATAAACTTTGCACAACTTTCATCCAACATCATTTGGAAATTCCTAAGTTAGAATGAGTCCTAGCCTCAGAAAAAAAAAAACAACAATGTGAAAAATGTGTTTCAAAGAGTGAAGTAGCAGTGTATCTACTGATTAGAACAGGATCTCGATTGCAAGAACAAGATCTTAATTTTATTTAAATGCTTTATTTTAATGTTTGTAATTTGAACCAATTTTATGATATCACTGATGTATCAGAAATCTCTAATAAATCCATCTGATAAATCTGAGATGTATTTTTAAGGCATGGACCAACATGATGCTTCATCCCCCTGGGACTTTGGAAATGCTAGCTTACACTGAAAAAACCCCTTACTACAGTCTTTATTGCTTCAACTATTATTTACTCTCACTGTAAGATTTTGATATTTTCATAGTTTAGATTTTTTCAGCTTCAGCTTCTAGCCACTGAATCTTGCTATATTTAGCTGCTAGAGTGTAGAATCTCCTACAGTTTTGGTTTCCTTTAGTATTTATACATGATCACCAAATTCTGTAAATACTATTTTGAAAACTACAGAAATTGAACTTCTTGAGTCTTTAGGATATGTTTCTAAATGTTTTCATGATATCAGTAGCTGTTCTGTAAACACTTTTCCATTTCTTCAGTATCTGAAACTGCAGGTAACAGTTTACTTAGTCACATTTTCATTAAAGACCATCTAATTGTGACATAAATATTGAAATATATTAAATCAGCATACTGAACAAGGTTATTATATGTGGGAAAATCTCTTTTTTAAGAAGAGGGACAATATCAAAGGCTTTTATTGCCTGAGGCAGGGATCTGTAGGAGCAGACAGAAATATCTCCTAAGTTATCCTATTTAAAGATGCTTGAAAAATGCTAACTCTACTTTTGCTTCCTCTGTGCTGCAAAAAAATATCATGTACTGGGAGGGAAGAAAAAAAAAAAAAGGAAGATAAGTGTATACCACATATTCTGGAGAATCAACTTGTCTTGTGGTTTGACTTGCCGAAGTGCATTAGATGATGCTGTTCAAGTTCTCTCATTTTTTACTTAGATCTGGCTTAAATACATGCTGCTGTCCTTGTCTTCACTATTATGATTTTTCCTTCTTCCAAAAGATTCTGGTTTTTGTTTTATCTATGCCCTACTTTGATCCCTGATACACGAGACCATTTATGTGTTTCCATTCATGGCTTTCCCTACCATCACTTTCTCAATGCTGGTTCTTGGCCTCCATATATTTTTTGCAATGTTTTTCATGGCCTTTCTTGCTCCATCTTTCCCCTTTCACTATGAAAAAGAAGCCTCTTATTCTCCATTTGTCTGTGAAATGGCAATAAAATACTGATAATCATTACACTATCTTACTCAATGGAGCAGTTATTTCAAAGTGAACTTTATGGACCATCTTCAGAACTGAAATTAAAATTACTCTGTTAATTTAAACATTGAGATTTGCAGTAGTTGCTACTGAATACTTGGAAATCTTCATATGTCATCTAATTCACAACCTCAGCAAGAAAAGTCATACTGATAGCAACTTGACAGACCTGAGAGAAAATTGTTTGAGAATCCAGATTGTCATGGTGTATGAAATAATCAGTGACCTGAAATATACTACAAAGTCTTTCCTGTGTATCTACTGTCTTTATAGTGTTTGAGAAGAATAAAATTATCTCTATTATTGACACTAAGAGAGTCACTACAGTCCACTGAACTCTACTGTCTAAAGAAGAAACCAGAAATATTTTGTAGTACTAGAAACTCAGTTATGGTATTATGGTAAGTTTAAAGAAATATCAATTCCACTCCATATTTTACTACATTTCTTTTACGTAAGGTATTGAATGTCTAAGAATGTCTATCATTCATCTCCAATATTGAATAGACTCCTTTTTAACAGACACATTAGCATAAAGAGATATACAAAGAAAGCCTCTCATTCCACAGCGTGGAAATTGTTTTAAATAGAAATTTTAGATAAGATTCAATTAACCTATATTAAATTAAAATGACATGTCTAAAGGAGAAAGAGCATGAATTGTTTTGTAATCAATGTGCAAAGATACCTGCTGATGTCCAAAAAGATTTTTCCTTTCCCCTTTTTTTTCTATTTTTCATTGTACCCTTACCTCTTTTCCAGTCATTGCAGTATTGCTTTGGTCTTTTGTAGTTTTTATTGCCAAAAATATGAAATACACAAAATTTTATCTGGACACCTTATCCATCACAAATTTTTAGCCCAGAGAGGGTGATGATTCTTGGCTTCTTTATTGCAAGCGCTCAAGTACTTTTTTATTGTCTCCATCCCTTAATGAAAGACAAAATTCTCTTCTCACTTCTTCATTAGTAATAATTGGCAACAGGCAAGCAGAATTATTAGGGAAGATAAACACACACACACAGAGATTGTTAATAATCCAATTCCATATGCTAGGGTTTATCATCGAGAACCCAAACCTTCCCTTCTCCTCATTCCTCACCAAAATCAGGGTATTGTAATCAAAGATGCAGAACTGTTACTTTTGCTTTCTTTTTTATATTCTATTTTAGTAGTCTGAAGGATATCATACTTCACATTGCAGTTTAAGAGAGCTAATGAGCTAATCTTCCTAATATTGTCAAGGAAACTCCAGAAGCTGCAGATTTAGTTGAAAGACAGCATATAAACACAGCTCCAATAATCTCTTCCCATATTTTCAAACCCTTATATCACAGTAAACCTATTCACCTATGAAATGGAAATAAATTTAGTATTTTGGCTGTGTTAACTCATTATTTAATAAGTCCCTTTTCTTTCAGTTCACCTTTGCTTCCCTTCATTTTAAATTTTGAATGTGCACTTCCATGAATTCCCAAAGATGCTTCCCCAAATCCACCACATTCCACAAAATTACCAGAATCCACAAGTGTGTGCATTTTTTTCCTAAAACCATACCTAAATGACTCTAATGGGCCAGAATTATTTAAAATCATGAAGATTAGGCAACTCCTGTGGAATTCTAATTTAAATTACTTCTCTGACACTGGGGCTAGGATGCAAGCTAGCGTAGTGATTCACGGCACCTCTCTATTTATGTATTACTGCAGTTGAAATGTTACATTTATTCAGTCAGCTATAAGAAAACAAAATGAAAAGAGAAACAACAACAAAAAAATTAAGCCCTTTGTGGTGGTTTGAGACTTCCCCCCCCACCCTTATTCAGTATCATCTATTAATCAAAACTCGCATGTTATTTGATTTTTGTATTTCCTAATCATACTAAATTCCAGTAACCAGTCTATTAAGAGTAAAGACTTTATTTATGCTTGTATTTTAGCATCTATATTCACTGTGTCATTCTGAAAAGGTCAAATAAAAAATGAACTCTCGTATTACAGGTATTTTCATAAATCTGACAAAAAGTAATGAATTCCTTGATGCTCTCAGATGTGATTGCATGAAGTTTTTTGCAAACTATCATTACATAAGACGCATGTAATTTTATCTAACAGAAAATTTACAATTCAAGTATTATTTTATGACTACATTCAGAACGAAGAATCTGTTCAGCTTATCTTTAACACAAAATTTAGTGGTGAAAACCTTTGCACGTTGTTTTCTACTTCCCATTCTGTTTTTCTTTTCTCTCTCTTTTTAAAAAAATATTTTTATCTGAGTATGTGCTGTTTTAACAGTTTAATTCCTGCTTTTTGCTATATTTCTCTTTTGCGTATGTTATTAAAATTTTAATAGTATGTCAGGACTGAAGACTGGAGTTGAATTTGCATATAATACATTTTACCTTAAATGTTATATTTTTTTTTCAGTTCAGCACCTTTCTCTCCATTTCACCAATAATATCAGTATTTTTCTTAAGTACTTAGGCTTCTGAACAGTTTTTAAAATGCAAATGAGACATATAGACCCATAATAAATTCAAAAGACCTCAAAATTACATCTCAGATTTTCAGGAATATTGGTTCCCAACCTTTGTTCTGAAGGTGGTATCCAAAGGGGAAAAAAAAACCAAAACAGCATGTAAGGGCTAAGAAACAGAGCATATTATCATATATTAGCAATGACACACTAATAGGGTTGCATAAGTTTCTGGTTGATTTGGAACAAAGGCAGAGGAATTCTGCATCTGCTTTGAGTATGTCTGGATGCAGCCTCAATATATACTTCGAAATAAAGCTGAAAAAAAGTCTCCTAAGATCCAAGGCAAAAATATTTTGAATAAGCTGTTAGTTCTTGAATGTCTCTAATTTTTGCTTTTTATTCTTTTTTTCTTTATTTGTATGTCTGGTAGGATGTATTTGTATGCCACACAAAAGAATGAAGGTGAGAGGTGGGATTCAGCTCCCCTAATTCACCCATCAGTGAGAGAGACTTTTAAATCAGAATTAGCCTGTATTTCTTTGTGGTCAATAGAGAGAAATGGACAATATCTGCAGGGTTTATCAAACTTCTTACATAAATATTTAAGAATTTCTTCACTAATTCAAAATTTATCAAGTCTTTTTTTTTTCTACTTCTCAACATATGAAGATAAATCACAATTAGATAAAAATATTTTTAACTACATTGTAATAGTATTCTGTAAAGCTGTATACACTGGCAATGAAAAAGATATGTGTATATATATATATATATATATATGTAAGCTTGTTTCCTTTTTCTGGTTCGGAGACCAAACATCTTGCTGTAGCTGTGTAGAAGTAAACATATCATTGTAAAATATCCAGCGTGATTGGAGCTTTAGATTCTTTGGTTTAGAGAGTTAAGGCAATTTAAAGTAGGTGCCTGTACTTCAGTACATAGTAGACTCAGTAGCCATTAGAAAAAGACACTAGTCCAGTTTGAAATGAAATAATTTAAAATAAATGCAAATAGAACAATCTGTCTGTACATTGTAATCTAAGACACAAAGCTGGTGAACTGCTGATAGCATCAGAAATTTTGAGTAATTTAGAACTGCAGATGAACAGTTCATGAAGGACCTGAAATTATATCCGGAAATGGACTTCATTCTGGAAAAACACTGCACAGTTGTCATTCTTCACAGGGAAGTAGTTTACCATACCTAGACAAAAACTCTCTAGATTTGCTTCTGTACTGCTAGATGTCCATTGTTGACGCTGCTGAGTTCAGTAAAGAGCACATCCCTCCACCTTCAAAATACCAGGAGATAAATCTGTCACAAGAAGGAAGGAGAAGAAACAAAAGGTGATGGAGTAGACAGCTGAAATTAGACTTGAATTCAGCCCATTTAGTGATCTTGAACCATGAAATGCATGACTGCTCCTGGCCGAAGAACTTTATCCATAACATATCTCAACATCTTTATAAATACTAACATTAATTAAAAACCATGAAATCCCTTTGTGCATCCTATCTTCTGGTCCTCTAGAGTGATTAGGAATTTTGGAGATGTTTATGAAGAGGTTTTCCAGAAAATCTTACCTTCAGCCCCAGGAATGGCCTTCTTAACCCAGACCATGCTTAGATGAGGACTCATTATCACCTTCATAAACTCTGGTATAACCTCAGGATTGGAGACATAGCTGCCCTTATTCCTGCAGGGCAGGGGATTTATTCAGGACAAAGAGATCAGCTGTGGGTTTTGTTTTTGTTTCTATTTTGTTGGGGTTTTTGTTTGGTTTTGTTTGTTTGTTTTCGGTGGTTTTGTTTGTTGTTTTCGGTTTGGTTTTGTTTTGTTTTTTTTATTTTGGTTTTGGGTTTTTTTGTGTGTGTTGTTTTTGTTTGGTTTGGGGTTTTTTTGTGTGTGGTAAGAAGCCTCAAGGGTCACAGTGGCATGAAAATTATTTGGGTTTTGGGTTTTGGATTTTGGAGAGGCATAAAAGTCCCATAAGTTTTCTTTGATGGGCAAGACTGTCCTGTGTATTCTTTGTCTACTACTTCCACTTATAGTAATAATCACTTTTCCTGTCCGTTTAAGCCTGCAGGACTGACAAGAGAGAGTTGTGACTCTTTTCTCTTTCCTACAGCTTACAGTTTGGTGGCAGTAGAGGGATTCTAACAAAAGTTCCGTGGCGTAGTCACCAAATGCTTCTTAAAGAGAACAAAACAAATTTTGTTTTGTACATTGTTGGTACTTCCCTGAATCCAGAAGAAAAAGGAAAAAAAAGTTAAAAAACACTCAAGGGAGAAGTTCCATCAAGGCTGGATATCCATGCAAATTATTTGACAGGCATAGAAAAATGAGACAGATTACCACTCATTGAATAACAGAAACTGAACCTTGACTGCTGCTATTGCAGTAAATGTAGCAGTGAGATGCATGGATGTCTTTCTCTCTCACACAAGCACATTAAGAGAGCTTAGGAAAATGAAGTTATTATTACACATGCTCAGTTAAATCAGATATTTAGCCTTAAAGTTTTGAGAATGGTCTTTCTTGTGTCCAGTTGTAGTTAGTTCCTTTTAGGTCTAAGTTGGTCTCATTCATAATTAGGTCTTTCCCTACTGCAAAGAAAATAAATTCATACAGATTTCTTTTTCTGGACTAGAGAGAGGTTTTCACCTAGCTTTTCTCTGCAATTCAGAGACCTTTACAAAAGCTGAAGTACCTATTCATTGTTTGAATTTTCAAAATTTTTTTTTCTATTTGCTGAACAAAAATATGTTAACAAATGTGAAATAACTCTAGACATCTTATCTGTCTTATACCTGCTAAAAGATGAGTGTCTGTACCATTTATTTTTTTCAGACAGAATTTCTAATTGCATTCATCTTTGAAAAACTAATGGATACATGAAAATTTATTTTTAAGGTTTCAGTTGAATGATGTGGATCAATACTAGGAAGATTTTGAAACATGGTACTTCGTTCTGCTGCTGAAGAGTAAGTCTTTATAGAAAAAAACCCAACATAATGAATTCCGGGAAATTTTCAGTAAGCCTCAAGATTATACAAGAATTATAATATTTTTCTGTGCATTTTTTCGTATTTCATTTTTGTCTTTTTAATAGGAAAAAAAAAAAGGAAGAGTTAGGAGATCTTAGGGTGAAAGATTCTAAAATAATTAAAAGACCCAGAATTTGAATAGTATGAAGTATGAATATTCTGCATTATGAAATTACTGAATTTGTAAAGGAATCTTGGATCCTAAGGAGGTTTTTTTGAATCCTTGAGAATACAGTATTATAATATTCAAATGAAAACTATTTTACCTATAATTTCAGTTTAGATCAATTTCTGTAGAAAGTGAGGCTTTTTCTATCTCAGTGTGAGGCATAATATTTCAAAATAGACAACAAGAAACATGAGAAAAATTAGAAATTTTTTTAACATCGACTGAAAGTAGACAAGATCTGCAAACATATGTCTGTACACTCTGTTCTACAATAACCTAGAAACATTTTACTTCTTATCCGGTTATTTAATGTCACTAAATAAAGTGTCACTTGACTGGAAAATATTATGGACTATTCCTATGTCTTTTTTCCTAAATTTTTTAAGTCTCTTCTGGCTTTACTGTTTTGCAAACATCAATTTTGTCTCAAGAAAAGTCTCAAAATGAGTGGCTGTTACTGTTTAAAACTCCCAGAGCTTAAGCAAAGGCCCATTGTGGTTTTCAATCCTTATTTTTATGTCATCTAAAATATGGAAAATTACTAATACAGCACATCAGAAAACAAAGTTGATTAAATCCTATAAGAAAAGAGAACATTGATACCAAAAATAGGAAACTCTTCTGAAGCCTTGAAAAATACATGATTTTAATTTTTTTCATTTTAATAACATCTAAAAGTCCAAATATAAAGTGATTAGAAACTGAAAGATTTTTGCACACAAAAATCTTAGTCCCCAGGAAACCCCATTTACAATTTGCAATGTATTAGCTCTTTTGCATTGATTGTTGAATTTACTAGTTTATGAAGGCAACATAGAGGTCTAACATATTTATTTACTCATTACATAATATGTTTATGTCTTTCAAACACAGAAAATTCTGAAGGTCTTGTCAGACCACCTAAATCTGATCTTTCTTAACCCTACAGACAGAGATACAGCACATTACTTCAATGACTTAAGAGTAGATCTAGGGTAAAAGGGCTCCAAACTCAGACCTAAGATGCAAGGATGGATGCAATGCAGCCAAAACCAAATGTTGAGAAAAAAAAATTAAAGTCAGCATTACCAATATCATTGCTAACCCACCCATATATTCTGTTTATACACTTATTCCCTTTACAAGAATGAATACTTTTCAGATTAATAATTGTAATAATGTAATATAATAATATTTTCATTATAAGTAAGCTATGAACAAAACTCTGTGCCTATTCTGCATTTTTAATGTTGTCTATGGGCTGTTGAATGTGGAACACCATATGACCACTATGAGCACTGCAGTGTTATCAAGAGCAGCATCGATAAAGTACCATTTACTGGCAATTTCACTTGCCCTACCCTGTTAGCTGTTACATCTTGGTTGGAGACATTTGCAAGCATCTTGCCACAGTCATTTAAAGAAGATTAATGTAAAGTGATTAAGAAAGGATTGTATAAAAAATCTGCTGCCTCTGACTTTTAGCATTACTTGCATAAAATGGTCTACAGTGAAAAAGCTTTTAGAGCCAATTCCTATTCAAATTTAAGTCAATGAGGGCAGAAATTAGACTTCAGAAACTCACCAAATTACATTTTTTTCATGTACTATATAACAAGATTATATCTCATGCTTAATTACTCTTTCATAAAGATGAGGGGTTTATTTCTCCTTAGTTTTAGCAGTTAACCCAATAAAAGTTTTTCTACCTTTATACATACATAAAAGAAGCCAAACTTTTATGTTTGCCAGATTGAGAAAGTAAATTTATTTTTATTATGAAAGATACAGGTAGAAAATGTAATATAAGAACAAAAATTTTATATAATAGAAAAAAATGTGAAATATTCCACCTTTTTCTGGTATACAATAAAACTTAATTTTTACTATTGCATTTTTTAATTTGATTGTAATTGTGATAAATGCCAACTCTAAAACAAGACTAAAAATATTTGTATTCAGGTTTTCATTATAAGCTGGAGTTTTAAGTCTTACTCTAGAGTGGAAGGATAGAAATCTTCACAGAAGGAAAGGTAAAATGTAATGATTCTAAAACTTTAAGCCCTTAACTTTAACTTAAGAGAAGTAAAATGAGAAAGGGCACTTTTGAGTGAGTCATTGTGCCATGCCAATATCCTTTAACATTTCCTGCACTCTACAGACAAATAACTTTAAGTCATTTGGGATTTGCTAGGCTAACAATATAAAAGCATCTCTTCTCCACCTTTCCAGTAATGAACATATTTTCTACTCCATTGCCCTCTATTAACTAGGCAACCTTAGCAGTATTATGCAATATTTCTATCATTCAGTCAGGCTAATATGAGCATAAACCAGTGTATTTTGTTGGCAATAGGAGACATAATAAGGGTGAAAATGGATTGCTTTACCTTTAACTCAGCAAGAAACTTTTCCTGATATGAGGCAAAAATCTTGAGGCATTTTCCCAAGCCATATCTCCATTATATATTGTACAAAATTGTCAGTTTTTGATGTTGAAACATGTTTTGAAGACTGTTTATTTATTAAAGTATTTTCTTTTCAATATCCTTTAAAAAAGGGGGTCAGGAAAAAAGTCAGAAAAAGAGCAGTAAAAATAATTTTTTCAGAGATTATGAAGTGATTTTGAGTTGTTCGCTTCATTAAACACTAACTGCTTGGAAAGAATACTAAAGTATTAAAATGCTAATAAAAATGTGGACATCTTAAGTTGAAAATTGTATAACATTTTCAAGCTGCTTTCACTTGCACTTCTTGCATTCAAAAACTCCTGGCAAACAATTTGTGCCACATAATAATTGGAAAAATAATGAATGGTAAATAATTTTTAATGTATTGAGAATCTCCCTAATTAACCCAACACTATTAGCTGATCTCTAATTATAACATGGTATAAAACCTGTATTTAAAAACAAGTATGGATTTGTCAGCTGCAAAATATCAGAGGAAAAACACCAGTTTACAATACACAGTAATGTTATTTCTAGAGCACCCCATTGACTCGTGAATTTAGTCTGATTTAAGAAGACTGGTAGAGAATTTTGAGATAACTTCACTTGACATTTTCATAAGCATTATGAAATAAGAAGCTAGGTAATTACTTTGGAGGTGCAAAACTAAACACAGGAACAGAAACAGGCAAAGAAATAGTCAAAGAGTAGTTATTGAATTATTTGCTGTCAGTTTGGGAAGACACAAGTAGTCTAGCAAGTTTACAGCAAGGATTTCTCTAGCATTGGGCACTGTTTGATTGCTTTATTAATTTTCTGAATAATAATATAGAGAACATGTTTGCCATATATACAGATTGCAACAGATTAGGCTAACTGGAAACATTTTGGGATTGAAGAGTCAAACATTTTTTAATTCTTTGTCTGTCTTAGTGTTTTTAATCAATTTGTGTCACACAGCGAATACCACCAGGGGACAGATTCAGACTTCAAAATAATCAAAATACAAGGAAAATATCTGAGATCTATAACTTTCAATATAAAGACAACTATGGTCTAAGAGGAAAATCAATGTCAACATATAAAATAGAAGCAGGTCATGTGTTAGATATGAATCAGTGAGTGACCCATGTCACAGAAATAGAACAGATATGATTTATCTGAATGTTTGTAACTACATTATGGACACATATCTGCAATTCATCCTAAGTTCCTGCTAGCATGAGCAGCTCAAACGTGGGTAAGGATGGCTAAAATTAAGAAAGATAAATAACGCACTCAAGACTAAGAATATCAAGACTGCTGTATGAACATATTTATTCAGAAATTAGAGCTGGCATCTTGAAAATGTCTTTCCTCCTGATGTTACCTGAAACATTTTTGAAGACCAATCTTTGTTAAGGGATGTTATAAACAGATGCTCTCAGCTTCTAAATATTCTTATAGTCTATCTTTCTTCAGCTTAGAGAGGGGAAGATGGTCAGGACCATAACAAAGAATTTGACACTTTCTGGACTGGATGGTGTTCTTGAGTCTTTGGATATCTATATACTGGTGTCACAAATACTTCCAGTCATATGTCTAGGCACTTGATCCTTGTTATTTGTACTCTTTTTCCATCAGATTTGGTCTTCTGCATGTTTTTTCTTGAGCTATTTATCAGTCTCACAAAACTGGTCTCTGCGATAGTCTCTGTGATAGACTATCATGTCCAACACTATATCAGAACATCTTACTTTTGTACAAATACTAAAGTCTAAGGATATGTGGACTGTAGGAACACTTGATTTATTAGGCTATTTCCTTAAGGATAAGAAAAACAATAAATCAAATGCACAAACACCTATGAACAGGAAAAAAAAAACAGAGACAATAAAAAGGACCACAGATCTCAGGCTGAAGGGCCACTAAAGGAATCACTCAAGGGTAACCTTGGAGTTGTTCCGACAGAACTTTGCAACTGATAAAATTACCATAGGTCCCATAAAAAAAAGAAAAAAAAAAAAAAACTCTTTATGAGACATTTGAAGGAGCTTGAGAGATTGCATAAAACTTCTTCTGAGATGTTTTGAGTGAAAAGAGATACAAATATTATTATGTGATGTTTAGAGGAAGGCTCAAAAGAGGGATCAAGGTAGATCACATAGGAATAAGAATGGTAAACTGAAGGCTAAAATGGGCTAGTAGCACTTAAGAAAGGAATTTACAAGTACACATGCCTTGCCGAGCCCTGCATCTGATCACCACAGCTTGTTCTATGTTCTCTTTAAACTATCTTCTTATTTCCTACATATACTCTCTGTGTGAGACAGTAAAGTTGAACTTAACAACTCTGTGAACAACCTAAAGCTGAACTTAACAGTAAATAGCATGATAGAGTCAGCTACTGGGGAAACCATAAGTGAACTAGATATGAGACAGACTTGTTATGTGTGTACATATCTGTGTGTGTGTGTACCATCTTCTCAGCAAGCTTTGAGACAGAATAGGTGGTTAGAATAGGGTCAGGCCATTTGTATTTCTTATGTTTATGTTAGCACTGTGTGGCGGGGTATACAGTGCTGATAAATTCTCAGCTCCCCTGCTTGCCCTCCCTAGCCTGTTGCTAGCTGGCCATGTTTGTAAAGACAGCATGTAGTGATTGTGGATTTGTGATCAGTCTCACCACAGACTGGACCTGGGGAAGTATGGATTTGTCAGCTGCAAAATATCAGAGGAAAAACACCAGTTTACAGTACACAATAATGTTATTTCTAGAGCACCTCACACCCAGCAGAACAAAAAGAACCTGTCCTGTCTCTTACTTCAGCTCCACAACTTCCCTCCTAGTACCAAACTGGCACAGTCATAAGTTTCATCCTGATGATGATCAGAGACACTTTGGAGCTCATAAATCAGTCATTTTGCAGATGTTATTAAGGTCCTTCTAGTCCTTCTATTGAATGATTAATTGAATAGTTTGTTGTTTGATTGTTGTTTTTTTTTACTGATCTGCCTTGTCAATTTTCTTCCATGTACAGTTTATTTTATAGTAAAACTTAAGAGCTATACTTATATAAATATCAAGTTTGTTGGCACAGAGAATGGAGGACATTTAGGTGATTAGTTAGTAATGAAAAAAGTACATAAGACAGAGTTGTGCTGGTAGCACTGGGGACAGAAATAACCAAGAACTGTAGTGGTGACAACAGATTTGGGTGTGAGATATCAGTGGGAATGTGCTGACTTAAACCGTGTGCTGAGCTTGACTTGGTGTATGATGTGTGATGTATGTCTTTGTGCTTGAAGACCTTCTGGGAATGAAGTAGGTGAAATGAGAGCGTGGCAGGTGTGATGTGCTTGAGAAGCAGTGTAGGATGTGATCTGTGATAGGGTGAATGTCAACTAACATTCACTTTGGACAAAGCCTTTGTTTTGCATATGTTGTTTTCTTACAGTAGATACTTATGCCAAGATAAGCCATTTCACTTTAGAGTCAAAGAGTATGCTCTGGCCTCTTTTTTGTTATTAATACAGATGTTGCTCTCAGAGTAAACACCAGACCTAGGAAAGCTTATGTTAGTCATAGATTCACAAGTAATGTATTTAAGTTTTTTAATGATAAAATACAAAATATAAATTAATAAGCTATAAGTCAAATAATTTCAACATATCACAAAAATATAAAGAATACTTTTCTTTACAGTCAATGCACACATTCTCAAGTAGTTTAGTCTCTTTAAATATCCTCATTTATAGACAAGAGTGTATGTGACCAGAAAAATACTAGAATACAATAGCAACATATATAAAAAGAATAATTTTGTTCTCTCTGCAAGGAAAAAAGTCCTTCTTAATAAACTCATAGTAACTGAATCAGTTTATTGTTGTGTAAAAAACAGGAAAAAAATTTAAACTTTTTAATAAGCACTGTTTTCAAATAAATGTTTCTCAATGTCTGGTCAGCATGCTCTTTAAAATTGAAGAGGTATTTTTATTTCTTTTTTTTTTTACTATCTATGCTAACCAATACAATTGCAATGGAATAAAAAGATTTTTAAGGACCACTTCTCAGTGTAAAACTATACAGCTGAAAAATGAAAAGTCTTAAGCACATGATAAAAGCACTCAGGCAAATGCTTAAAGGTTAGGTTGTTAGAATAAGCATGACAATACATGCTTTTATGTGCCTGATATTTTTAGGAGGCTATATACATAATAATGTATCCATAATACACCTAAGAGTGTCAAGTAAAGCTCTTTAAAATTTGTTTACCAAAGAAAAAGTAAAATCGAAACGGAGTCTGTGTCTTATCACTGGGCTGAGGAGAAACCCTGGCAGAATTTTAAATGGAAGTTTTATCAGCTATACTGCTTTTTGAGTTTTGACTCAGTTTTATGTCTCCATAATGTACATAAAAAATAGGGAAAGCAGCAATATTTTGACAGATATTATTAGTAATAACACTTTTTAAACTATATATTTCATCTTGGTCAAAACACAAGTTCACATGCTCAATTCATGCTGACTTCATATGTTGCTTTCTGTTGATGCTCTTGATCCAGGACAATTCTAAGGTAGCAGTGACAAGTATAACTTATATTCTGTGAACAATGGCTTCAATGTTTCAGAAGAATCAGTTTTTATTTGCTGAAGGTAATCAACTCCCACAGCCTGTGGTAATAAGGTAAGTTTGCTATGAATAAATACTTTTCTTGCTGTCAAATTACCTTCCTTTGTAGAATATACAGCTTCAGTAATCTCATAGTGGTGAATGTAATTTCAAAAATATCATCAGATGGATCTACTATTACTTTGTTCCGTACGCCATGATTCATAAGTTTGAATCACTGGGTAAAATATGCAAAAAAACATTCCAGAAAATATACTCTTATTGATGTCTATGGCATCTAGGCAACAGGCATTCTGTGAGGAAGTGATTCATAACTTAGTTTTATAAACAGTGATATTACTTATTGTTTACTATGGTGTGCCTAACAATAGAAGGAAGAAGGACTGTCACAGTAATACACTCCAGTGATTCTTCTCCATTAGTCTTGCTAGGACGGAGCTGTTGTCAGGCAGTCTGGAAGATACACAGCTGAACATTATGTAGATTATGTTGTTTTCCATGTCAGTTATGAACTGTAATTAGACATTAAGAAAAATATACAGTTACAAGAACAATGAAGGCTGTGGATACTTAGGGAAATTACAAATTATCTATATAGAAAAAATTTGCAAGCAGAATGTATAAATATCTGCTAATAATTATTCAAGTAAAATTATTTAAAGGGAGAAGCAATTTCTGTCATTCAGGTGCAAAAATAAGTAAGCCTTCAAACTGCCAATGCTTCTTTAGGTCTGAAACAGAAAAAAATCAAACAGTAAAATTAGAACAATTTACAAATAGTGTGGTTCTACTACTTTGAAGTCAATGAATATTCTAAATAATATTTTGAGGCCCCAGTTTTCCATTTTGCAAGTACTTTTAATTTATCTTGTGCTAATTATGACTAACTTACAAAGAACTTTTGTACTCGCTGCCTACTGGATTATGGTTACATGTTTTCAGAAGATTACAGATGTTTACTCATTTGGCTGATGGAAGAATAACCAGATTCAGTCAGGGGTCCAGATCACCACAGAAGTATGAACTGACAAGGCAGACCTGAGCTCAAGATGGGAAAACAAATTGGCAGATCAGGGTGAGGAACAGTGACACTTGGGTGTAACTACTGTAATGTTTTGGATACTTTACAAATACCTAAATACACGAATTAATATTTGTCTAGTGTGAAGTGCTAGAATCTCTGTCAAAGAGAACTCTCAGCAGGTAGAATGAACTAATTTCTGCTGATCCATTATTTATATGAATTTTTAAAGTTGTTTTGTAGTTGTTCAGCAGTAAATCACTTTAGTTTTTTTTTAAATAAAAAGGTGATGAATTAGCAGAGTGGTCTGTGATATATTTTATCATTCATGAAATTCAAATAATTTAAGGCTGCTGTTCTTTGCATAAGGATGTTCACATGACTTCCTGTAGATGACTCCTCACAGTGTTAGGGAGAGCATCCAGGCTGGCACTTCCCTACCTACACAGGGCTTCCAGGTATAAGTTTTGCTGGAGAAAATAACATAAAATAGATTTATTCTCTTTCTTCAGTCTGATATGGTTAGGCAGAAAGCTGTTCCACAGGTATTCTGAACAGATCCAAACTGGTTTACTTCACCTTGTACTTCTCTTTTTCCTTTTGAAGTTCTTATCCTTTACCACCCTCATTCCTTTTCAAATAAACAACTCACTTCTGTTTACTTTTTTCTTCTGACCATGGTTTAGTAGACTTCATAACCTTATTTGGGGTTTATGATTTGATTGCCCTGGTAATTTCTATCTTGTTCAGCAACTCTGCTAAGCTACTTCTCTCGTTATGTGCAGTTTCCTGCTGTATTTTATATCGGTGTCTTATTAATGGAACTCTGGGTCAGAGTCAGCCCTTTGTGTATGCATCAGTCCTACCTCATTATCTGCAGCAGCCTGTTATTCCTTATATTGCTGTTTTTCAGAGTTGCCACATGTTAGGATTCACCATAACATCCTATGTCATAGTTTAAATGTCTCTATATTTCTGTGACACTCTGTCATTTCATTGTCTGGTTATGTAGATGAGCAATAGAGGAAAAATAGTAAATAAAAAAAAAATTAAATCTATTTCACATTTGTCATTTTAGAAGCAGTGATTAGCAAAGGTATTGAGTAGCAAGGTTGTAAACATTGTCTGACACATGATGTGGCAACCATTCAACTTAAATGAAATGTTTTCTTTGTTTAGCTCTTTCACTGGGAGCATAAAAACTAGATTGGATCCTATACATGGAGTTTAAAAAGGAGTAAAGAGGCACAAAGTTCTGTAGCTAATAATTGAAATTAAGGTTGTTTTATTTCTAGTTATCTCTTGATGTCAAGAGATCCATTTCTTTGCAGGTGTATTAATAATTGATTAAACTGAATAATTGAACAACAAGACTTTTAATGTAAAAAGAATTGTACATCTAATAATTTAATTAATTTGAAGTTCATTTTGTCAAATAAGTAAATGACTCATAAAAGAAGAAGTTATGGACAATAAAAATATATGGATTGGACAAAGGGCAAAATTGTAATGAACACCAAAATTTAAAGTGGTCCAGTTAACAGACCAGTGATATCTCATTATTTTTCTTAACATTTAGGGTATTTGTGTTAATGAGTTTTAAAAAATAAAAGTGTTCTATCTAGGAGCTAATTCAGTACTTAAGATGTAGCATGTAACAGATCTGAAATTCTAAAAGTATGGCTGAAATCCTTCTATTACCCTTCCACTGCTAACAAATCCTGTTTTACAAGCTCAAGCAGAAAAGATTTGATGATTGAGTATTCCTTATACAGTTTGTGCTCTTTTATTGTGTCTTGCAAGTAAAGGACTTTAATAACAACTAAAAGATCACTGAAAACTAATGTTTCTTTGAAAGGTGAATGAAAGAAACAATACAGTTGGTTTAGACATTTACAGTCAGGGAAATCATACCTGTGTATATTTTTCCAGTCCTTCACCAGAGTTGCACAAAACAGGATAAAATCTTTCTTCTATTGTCACAGTGACTAGACCAAATCTAAAGTTGATATAGGGCTTGATCCTGAAGGCCTTTCTTACTTGAATTTTAAATAAGATTTCTCAATTAAATCTTGTTCCATCAGATCTTACCAATTTTTCTGCAGGAAAAAAACTCTTTTGGTTTCATCTGGCTTCACTGACATCACTGGCTTCACTTTACTGAAGGGTAAATAACAGTTCTAGACACTGGGCTCTTTTTCAGGATTTCCGAGCGCTGAAACGTTTTGGAGTGTTCAGGCTGAATGATGGTAGTGGTCTATGACTGCAACCAAACGTGCAATGGTAAGCAGTTATTTGTATAAATGGTCTTACAAAACAAAGCCTGTATAGCGAGATAAGAGATTCTGGGAGTGAGATGAAGCACTGGACTCTTGAACCATTAACCATACTGCTTAATTGTTAATTCATTGCATAGTTTTATCTGAGTCTGCCTCACCTAAATCTCTTGTGTGGCCTTAGCTAAGGACAAACAGTATTGTCTTACTAGGAATAAACTGCACAGATGAGTCAAACTGTGTAGAAAGGAACTTAAGGCTGAATCACTAGCTTTACTGAAACATTTGCATTCCATGCTTATGAGCATTCACATTGAACTCATTGTCATCTTGCTTAATAGGAATATCACAAATAAACCTTGAAACTGTACTTCACACCTTCACAGTTATTTTTTGTTCTACCATCTTGTAAAAATTCACCCTTAAATTCCAGCAGCACTAGAACTGACTAGGTCTAGCTAAAAACATGACTTCCAAATGTGTTCTAGTTAGCACCTCATTCAGGTGAGTTTTTCACATGTAGGACAAAGCTAATTTGAAAAAGAATCTGTGAAAAAGGATTATATATTTACTCCTTCACATTTTTATTTCCCTTACTCCAGCTTTTTATGTGTTTGCCGAAAAGATGTGAAGTTCTCTTCTCTGTTGATTTTGTTTGTGTTTTGCTGTCAACTCTAGTCTGGGGTCTTTATGATAGTTTTTGGTTCTGGTTTTTGTTTGTTTTTTTTTTTTTTTTGTTTGATTGTTGTTATTTATAATAAAAGGGATTATATTACTTCTTTCCCCCTACTAAAACAGGTGAGGAGTTTAAAAGACCTTTGTGCCTAATGGTTGTTGCAGGGGGATAGTGACAAAGAACACAGATGAGGTAATCAATGTCTTTGTCTTTTATTTTGTTGTCAAGAGAGATGCACAGTGACAGGATGAGTGTCAACAGACACAAGGTGGAACAATGAAAATTCCCACCGCATTATAGGGAAAAACATTTCCACAATAGCAGTCTAGCATTGGAAAAGCTTGTCTTGTAGGGTTGAAGAATCTCCACCCTTGAGGCAGTCAAGACTCAACTTCTGAGTAGCAGTTAGGATGATATTCAGAGTTACATTTGATCTTAATTTTTCTATAATGCTAAGTTTCTATGAAAAATAAATAGAAATTTTGAACATACATGCATCCGTAAATTTCTCTCAGTATCACTTATTGAATATTTGGGATATTGTGCATATAAGTCAGTTATTTTTATAGCTTGCGGATTTTTGTTTTATACTCTGCTCTATCACATCTTATGTATAAAACAGAGTCCTCAGACTAAAATTAAGAAACTTTGACTTGCACAGTACAGGAATTTTCAGAGGCAAAATTTGTGTGATTTAGAGAAAAGGGCAAGTACCACGCTCTCTTTGTGATACTTACACTTTTAATGAGTAATATAAAAAACTAAAGCTTAAAAGTACTCTTACAGATATGTTAATTTATTTCTACCTTGAACAGTTAACCACAATATGATCAATTTAAATATCTATATTGATACTTTCTTCTCTGACACCAGTTCTATTCCTTCTCCTTGCTTTTCACACCAAAGGAGAAAAAATCATTTTAACTCTTGTTGAAACAAACAGATAAACCAAATCAACCAACCAAACAAAACCTAAAAAACCACCCTGGCTGTTTTCATCAATTAGCAGATTCCTTTGCTCAGTGGCCCCCTGACTGAGGCAGCAGTGACTCCAGGCCATTTTTTAAATAGCTGCTGAGCAGGAGAGCTACTCAGGGAAACACTCTGAGAGTCGCAGTGCTTCTGTAGGCAAAGACCAGGTACAGAGAGAGGAGCTCATGTCTGCTCCGGCCTTTTACCTCCTGTCTTCCAAGTTCCTGGGATGCTCCACTCCAAGGACCCACCCTTCCAGCAGGTTCTAAGACCCCAAGGGTAGTCTTCCCTGATCCGGTTTGGACAGGGGTGGTCCCCCATGCTCCGAATTACGTGGTGGTATGAAATATTTATCACTGAAAAATCCTTCCCTTTTGGCTAAAGCTACAATAGTACCCATCTTGTGGTAAGCCAGAGGAAAAAGAAACCCCCATCATTCACAGAAGAATGTATTATCCAACAAGACTACAAAACTACAAGGCTATGTGTGGCAGGATATGTTAGCTGGTTGCACCCTTTGCAAATTCAGATGAAATCAATACAGAACCAAGAATGTAATTTGTTTATTTCCTAGAGAAATAAACAGATTTATTCAGTTGTCTTGTTCATTTGTTTGTTTTTGTTGTTTAAACTGCATAGGATGTTTGCTGAAATTAAGTTGCCTAGTAGCAGAATATATGCATTTTTCACTGAACACTGGCTTGATAAAAATGTAAAAGTAAAACACCTTTGCCTTGAGCAGAATAACATCCTTTCAGGTAATGGTGAATGAGATCAGTAATTTCAGGTAGCCATTATCTATTCCTTTACTTTCTTTTAAAAGTAATATAAAAAGACATCAAACACAAGCTTTTCTATGTGAGAACTATCCTGAGGACAATATCAGGAAATCATGAAAGGAGGAAGGAAAAATATTCCCCAAAACGCTGTGCTTAGCATGTCATTAGTTATCTACAAGATGCAGTTTTAGATCTGGTTCTACCCTTTGGAATCTCTTAATACCCTCTACAGACTGCTCCAGAAGTTAAGATAGGCACTTAAGTCAGTCACTTTGAATGATGAGCTGGGCTCAAGTGTTTAATTTTTAAATAAGTACATAAGGACTACCTCATTGTAGGGTGAGTTGTTGTGCTATGCTTCCTGTTCTGTTCAGCATATCAGTGTGTGTGCAGTTAACTGAGGCAGCTAACATATGCAGCAGTTTGTGCAGAAAGGCACAAACCCAGAGCCAGCAGCTCTGTACCAAACAGCAGACATGTCCCTAGCTATGGTGCTGACATGTCACAGGTGACACTGCATGGTTCCCAGCTGCCATTACAGCTATTGTCCCTGTGACATCCAAGGCTTGACCCAGACAAATTTTCATAAGGAGGATTCAGATCTACAAATCTCAAGCTGCAGGGAGTGCCTGGGACATCTCAGCGAGGTTACGCCAGATGGTTTTACAGCTTGTAGCAGCTGTACAGTTGTCAAGAAGCTGTGCTACCAAATGAAAGAGCTGCAGGAAGAGGTCAGCAGACTGAGCAGCATCAAAGATGAAAAGAACGCAGTTGAATGGCTCTTTTCTGAGAGACTGCAGCATCAAGAGCTCAAACATCCAAATGTAGAAGAGGGGCAGACAGAGCCTGTGCCTGTCAGGGTGTGTGACATCCCATCCTTAAGGAGACGGCAGCACCCAAGATTTGTAGCTGCTTGTGGTCATAAGAAACTACAGAAGTCAGAGGGTCTGCAAAAGCTTACTAAGTTTTTTTAGTAAATTACACACATGGAAATTGGTATGTTTTTTCCCTGACCTCCTAGTATAAGGAGTTTTGGATAAAGTGGTAGAGTGAAAGGGAAGAGAGAGATTAATGAAAGAGGGGGAGACAAGAGAGAGAAAGAGAGAGAGAGGAAGGAAGGAAGGAAGGAAGGGAGGAACAGAGGGTTCCACTGCTGGTGCAGGTTATGGCAGATGTTCATCATACAAGATATTTTATTTTAACTTAGTCCGGTTTTATTCAATTATTCTAAAAACAGAGAGAGGTAACGATTCATTTTACATTGTTAGAGTTCATTTTATAGAACCTACCACTAGATTAGAAATTAATTCCTGTTCTTCATCTACTGTAAAGTAATTAATTTCTAGCTAAGGTAAAGTAAACAATATCCAGAGTGGACTACACAGTTATAACAGCTAGTAGACATACAAGAAGTAAGAAAAAACCCCACCAAACCAGACTTAATCTATTTCCATTAAAATTTAGTCAGAAATATACCTTACTCATTTCTCAAGCTCAATTTCTTTAGATTTTTTTCTGTGACTAACCTATTGTATAAAATCTGTTTGAAGCTACATTTATTAAAAATAACTACTTATTTATGTACTGTGTCAGCTGTGATCAATAACTGAGTTTATGAAGTTGTTCAGGAGATGTAAAAACATTTAATGTCTGAAAACAAGTTTCCTTTTTTTTTTTCCTTAAATTTAGTTATCTAAACATAACTACCTAGTGGCAATTTAGACAAATACCTGAACTATCCATTTGGGGCTGGCAGTTGGAACAAAAAACATATGTGAAGTCATTTCCTCTGACAGTGGCAGTTAGAAGACAAGCAAGATGAGCCAACAGAGCTCAAATGGCTTCAGAAGGTACATATTCAGAAGGTGCATATTCAGAAGGTGTGTAATTGTAGACAGGTGATTCCATCAGGTTCCCAGTATTTTTAGTAGTTAGTTACCTTTGCTTTAGTTCTATGAACAAAGGTACTCTTCGTTACACCAAGCATGATCACCTGTTTTAAAGGATTATCAGCTCCTGACACCTGCAGGTAACTACTGTATCCTGCTGTTTTTATCCTTCTGTGGAGGCAGATCAGCATTTGCAGATATTTCAAAATGGCAATATACCCTCTGAGAATGCAAACAATGTGAGATGTTACTGCAGACACAGCTGCTTGTTTTGAACTATAATGCATGGGTTTTGTGTCATAGTGATAATGTTCTTTAGAACGTTTCCTCTCAGCTCTCCAACTCATCAAAACACTTCCCTAACCAGCCTCCAAAAATTGTCATCCATATCTCTTTCAGTACATTTGCATCATATCTTCCTTCACAGGCATTCACTTAAAACACAGGACGCAGAGTGTGCAATTAACAACTCATTGCTTGAAACTGAATTAAGAGAGTGAAATTCACTAGCTGTTCCACTATATATGACAGACATCTGGCACAAGGAAGTGTCACCAGAGTTCATTTGGCATCATCAAATTGTCTCTTGGACAATCAAACCATTCCTCTTACTATTTCAGGATTGGTCATTGTCTTTATGACATAAATATCTGTTTCACATAGTATTCAGTCTGCTCTCAGGACATTGCACTTTTTTCCAGAATGACTAAGTACCTATTTCTTCAGAATTCTGTGCTAAATTCTGTTACTTCAGGTCTATTTACTATGAAAAAACTGGGTCGGCATTCAGAAGTCATATATAAAATTGCATAGTATAATCCTGGTGCAAAAAGTGTCAATAGAAAGAATTTGACTAACAGGACATTGCTATGCATCTGTCCAGACCATGTAGAAATATTAACAGGGTTGGAGAGGGTATTTGTTTCATTTTTATTTTTTATTATAGGTTCATGTGAAACTGAATCCTCAGTTTGATTAATTCTCAAACTGTCTCAAACGCATAGAATAAGAAATAATTTCTTTCTGATGTAAAGGAAAAAGTACCAGATAAAACCTTTGCTGAGCTGGAAAACAGAGGTTTCTAGGGAGGTGAGAGAACTGGCAGAATTGGAGCTACCTGGGAACAAGAAATGTCACCTATTCATTCAGTTCATGAGAGGGAGAATGGATTGCATAACTGCATGCCAACCTGAAAATACCTTTCAGATTCTTCAATTAAAGCACAGAAAGCTAAGACTGTGCCTCTGTGTAGCACCTGTTGGCTACCTAGAGGTGGTTTCTCAGTGAGCCATTGATCCAGTCTGAATGCAGAGGCATATAACTGATTATGAATTGTAAAAAGGGTTTATGCATCTCACACAAGCTTCCATATTACACTGTAGGTGGTTGGTTACACTTAAAAGTCAAAAACTAAAAAAGTTAACATTTTCAGAGACAGTCATTCATTAAATTTTATCATCATCTATAGAGCATAGAGAACTGAAAGCTTCTTCATTGGTCCAACTCATTACTGTTTCCAAACCTCTCATCACAGCAGAAAGTAATTATAGATGTTATAAAAGTTTTTAGTGTGGTAGATTTTGCATGTGATTTCATATTGTATGTAATGACTTATATTACCTTAGAAAATACATTTAAACACATGAACCTCCTTATTTTATATTTCTTTATTAAATTTTCTTTCAGAAATCGGCAGTGTTAGGATATAGGGTTATATTTCAGTCACAGCAGGACAAATTACTGGTTAGAAAATGAATCTGCTAGCGTGGGCAAATGACAGGAAGAGAATTGTGAGAAACCAGCAGAAATGCTTGATAAAGGAAATTATGATTAAAAAATTCTTTAAAGTGAACTTTTAAGTATCCTTTTCATTAAAAGGAACTTCGGAAGCTGTCCATTTCCATGCATTGTTAGTTCTCATATTTGTATAAAATATGACATGAATTGATACCAGAAGAAAAACTCAGGATGTGTAATGGAGGCATATACAGCTGCAGACCAGTTGCAGAAGAAACATAATACATTTTAAAATCTATTTACCCAAAAGCAGCTGTTGAAGGGAAATCATCATGCAAGATAAACAGTTATATATATGCCCCATGTTTCTATGCCAAGTGGAAACCCCATCTCCCCTTTACAGCCACCTAACTTCCTGGGCCTAGAAGTCCTGCCCCTTTTGCCATCACATGGCAGGATTACCTGCCTCACTTTGTCTCAATGATCCCTGAATGCCCAATGATTGGAGGGCAACTGAATCCTAGAAGTACATCAAGTCCTTCCCATAGCCCAACAGTGTGATGTCATTTTGTCATATGTGATTATGAATATTCTGTGATCACATGGTTGCTTCAGAAAGCTCAGAAATTCCTCATAAATATGTATCTATATATGCATACATACATGTATAGAAATAGATGCAGGATATATATTAGTTTAATTATATATAGTCACATATACATTAGAAACATAAACCTATCAATGTATATAAGTGTATACATAAAAAGGACATACAATGTATATAAATGCATATACATAAAATGAGCAAATTTTAATTATGATTTCTAGAAATTTAATACACATTAGCACTACAAATCAATGCAAAATGTATTTAAGTGTGAAAAATGGATCTAAAATATTATTTAATCTGAAATATTTTAATAAGTTTAAATGTGGATAGAAAGATCAAACAAGTCAAAAGATGGATTGGGCTCATGGCTTCAGAAGGTTGGAATAACTCTCAACACATTGTGGGGATGGTAAGCTTAAGAGGGGAATCATGCCACTGACGAGGGTAGAGGGACATACACAAAACTGAACATATCTGTGGATCAAGGGATGACTCCCGTGAGGCCAACCATGAAAAAAATACTAAATGCCTGTGCCTTGCAAAGAGGAGAACATTTGTGGGAGTCTGACCTAGAGGCCTCAAACCCTCAGCTCCGAACTTCCAGAGTAACCATATAAAATTGTTGAGGAAGCCTTTGTGTTTTGTGCTGTGTAGCACAACACAGGCACCATTGTCAACTATAATGGAAAGCGAGAACAAGAAGACAACATCTTATGAGCTTGTACCGGAAAATCATCAATGGAATCCCGAAAACAATTATATTATTCAGAAAAAATTATAAATGGGCTAGGTATTTAGAAACACTGAATCATAAACTGGTTTTATTGGAAGGGACCTTAAAGACCACATAGTTCCAAACCCCTTGCCATAGGTAGAGACAACTTCCACTAGACCATCTTGCTGAAATCACCATTCAATCTGGTCTTGAACACTTCGAGGGATGGAGTGTCCACAGCTTCTCTCGGCAACCTTTTCCAATGTCTCACCACATTCACAGTGAACAATTTCTTCCTCAGATCTAGTCTAAATCTATCCTCTTTCTGTTTAAGGCCATTACCCCTAGTTTTATTACTACATACACTTCTAGAAAGTCCCTCTCCAGCTTTCATGTATGCCCCTTTAGGTACTGAAAAGCTGATACGGGGTGAACCCAGAGCCCTTCCTTCTCCAGGCTAAACAACTGCAGCTCTGTCAGCCTGTATTCATAGGAGAGGTGCTCCAGCTCATTGATGCTCTTCGTGGATCTCCTCTGGACTTACTTCAGTACTTTCACATTCTTCTTATGTTGGATGTCCCAGAGTTAGATGCAGTGCTCCTGGTGGGGTCTCATGAAAGCAGAGGGGAAAAATCTTCCTCTTAGCACTGCTGGTCACACTTCTTTTGATGAAACCCAGGATATGGTTGGTTTTCTGGGATGCAATCACATATTTTTGGGTCATGTTGAGCTTCTAGTCAACCAACACCCCAAGTCTTTCTCCCTAGAGCTATTCTTAATCCATTGTCCACCAGCCTGTACCTGTGCTTGACATTGTCCAGAATCAGGTGCAGGACCTTACACTTGAATTTCTTGAACTTCATGAGGGCAAAAGCCATTCTTCTTTGGTGAGAACAAGGTCCAGTGTAGCATCTCCCTTTTTTAGCTCCTCTACTCACTGGAAAAATACATTATCATCAATGCAGGCTAGGAACCTTCTATATTGCTTATATCCTGCAGTGTTTTCCCTTGAACAGATATTGGGGTGCCTGGAGTCCCCCACTAGGATAAGGGCTTGTGAACAGAAGAAATTTGGGAATAAAGAACTGACATAAGTGCCACCATGGAAATGATGGGTGGTAACAAAAAATCCTTTGACCACAGCTGTTAGTGAACTTACTACTTGTCATGCCATTACGTGCTACAAGCTTTGATATATCCAACACTTCTCAAATACCAAACACTATCCTCTCCATCAAATGCTGCAGTGGAGACAGAGATAGTGTAATATGCAGCTTAGAGAATGTGCAGCTGTGGGATTGGCCAAACAAGGTTCAAGGCTAGGCAATATGTCGAAGGGTGCAGGTTTGTTAATTTGGACAGGGTATTTCTACATGAAGCTTCTGAAATGTTTGTACATAGAACAGAACAATTCTGCACTTAAGATTTACACCAGCTGTTTGAACCTGTTGATTATGTTGAGGTCTGTCTTGAAGCTGTCAGCATGCATGGCTCTCTATGTTTTTTATGTATATATTTAAGCAGTGTGAACAGAGAAATTATTAGACTTGATCAGTAATCTCCAAAGTAAATAGAAATTTGTTTTGGTCAAACTTTCTATCTGGCTGTGTGTAAAAGACTCTGGAGATTGGATACACCGTACCCTAGATCTATTTTCCATTCTGAAATTTTAGAACTAGGGATATTCAACAGATCTAAATAACAGGGGCAATACACTCTGCTGGAAGTCTTACAGTGTTGAGGGATCTGACATCCAGAACTATTTTACAGTGCAGTAGTGCTGCATGGCCAAGTAGGGTGGTCAGTGCACAACAAGATTTTACTTTTTGAGTTATATGGTTTTTATTTATTTGCTTTATATTAATATGTGTACTGTCATCCTGACAGAGTTTTAAAAAATACTGGGGGAGTGTTTTAGCCAAATGACAGCACTTTCAATGTTGAATTTTATTTTATTGTTAAGTCTATTTTGAAAAAAATAAAGGTTAGATTTGTCAGTCATTTGTCAGACTTTCACAGATATAAATGCTACTGCTGTGCCTGCCTGTTGTCAGACTGTGCAGCCTACAGACTGCTATACAGGCCTGGGGAATGTTTACAATGGGAATAGGTCTTGGCAGTTAAACTCCCTTAAAAAAACAAATAGATTTTCTAAGAATTTATGTGACACTTGTAAAGCCTGCATGGGAAAGCTTCATGAACATAAAGGCTGGAAAAATGGTATGTGTTTTAAACAAATCTTAAATATAAACTAGCCCAAGTGGTTCACATCCATCATTAAAAAAACAGAAACAGAAAAAAATAAAAATATTTTCTGTGACTTGGAATATACGTACAAACTGGGGCATATGTTCTGAATTACAGTATAACTCTGGACTTGGCACCAAAGCCAAAATGGGATGAAAAAGAAGGTAGGAAAAGGAAAACTGAAGAAGAATGAGAGCTTAAAGGTGGTACATCTTATGGTCTTTATTGTGTTGTTTATGGATGCAAAGTTTAGCGGTTATAGTTGCATAAGTGTGTAACATCAAAGGCTCTGCTGACTATGTTTTAGTTGGATAGCTTTTGAAAGAAAAAATGTAGCAAAGGATGAATTCACATGTGTGTAAGTTACTGCCCCGAGTATATATTTCATAGGCTTTAAACTGGCTGTGAAACTAAGCAGCTTTTCTGAAGCGCTGGGATTTGAGGGTTGAAAAGTTATTTCTCCATTTTCTTCAATACTGAAAATCATAACTGTTCAGGCCCTCACCCACAAACAGAATATTATGGAGTGGACAGCTTGGGGAGGGATAGAAATTTTTTGCACAGCCCACAGCTAGTGTACAGAGAAGGTTCTTCACTTGCAAACAGAACCAAGTTACTACTGTCAACAAGAAATGAAACTATGAGGGAACCCTGTAGTTTACACAGGAATGAGGTTATAGTGCTGATTTTTGTAATACATTCAGTGAGAGAGAAGGTGATGAAAACATGGTCTAGCTACCTAGATCAGTCTATAGATCCCTTTTAGGATCCTATGCTGGTTTCTTCTTGTATGGTTGTGTACTCTTTTATGTTCTGTAAACAGTGTAGCCCTCCTATCCCTCCAGCTGGCTAAAACTGAGGAGGATAAAATCTTTTATTTTCTCTGTTCAATACCTGTACTATGTGCATGTGCTCAGATTTTGGTACCAGGAAGACAATAGGAAAGGTGTCTGTGTGGAAAGGTTGGGGTTGCCCTGTGCAAGATACAACTTGTTCCAGTGGACCCAGTGCAGAGCACAGCTGAGCCCCTCAGCCAGAGTGATGAACACTTGAGGAAAGAGTATTTGAGAAAAGGTAAAAAATGCCACACAAGAAGAGGGAGAGAAGAAAAAAGTGAGAAACACTAGGGGAAAGCATATTAAGAAATGCTAAATTGTGCCCAACAGAGAGAAGGGAGGGGGGAAAAAATGTGAGAAACAGCTCTGCAGACACTGAAGTCAGTGAGGAAGGAGATGGAGATTCCCCTTCAGCCTATGATGAAGATGAAGACCACGGTGGAGCAGATCTTGAAGGGCTGTCTCCCATGGGAGGGGCCCCACACTGGAGCAAAGGAAGAGTGTGAGGACCGAGGAGCAACAGAGACAAATCATTATAAATCACCAAAACCCACATTCTCCATTTCCCTGTGCTATTCAGCATGGAGGATGCACCAACAATTTTCAGTAGCTTGAAAGGTGTTTCACATCTGTACCAAATATTACCCCGGATCACATCAGAGTATGCAAAAAGTCAGAGCTTTAATAATACCTCTATGCAGGACAGTGAACAGACCATTGTAATAAAATCAGATGGGGAACTTTAAGAATTTTCATAAATAAAAAGCCTGCATTGCTGAATCCTAGTGGCAATTTTAGTGGCAAAAGTAGTCTACTTATAGTAAAAAAAAAGCCCTGATGAAAGATCATTCCTAGAAATTTAATTGCTTGAAGTCCTTCAGCAGCAAAATAAAACAATATCCTCCTGGGAAGCCTGAAATTATACATGGCAATTTTGACAACTTGACAGCCTATTTTTGTACACTCAAAGTAAAAATGTATCCATTTTATGATCTTTTCCCCATGCTTTCTGTCAGGGTAAATGGCAATCTATTCTTCTTCTGCTGCACCTGTGCTGAAACCCTTCAGAAATCCTGTATCTACAGACATAATGCATGGATACATATAACACTGCTGAACTAAAGAAGGCTCTGGAGGATACACACAAGGTTTGTGAAATCAATGAAGTTTTGCATTTTGAAGAGATTTCAAAGTGTGTGGGTTTGGATTTTGGGTGGGTTTTCCTTTTTGTATGGTTTGGTTTTTTGTTTTAGATTACATAAACCCGTACTTCCATCAGAAGCAGAAATCTTCAAGTTACACTGCCCGGTACTCAGATGCGGAGTACCAGCACAGTGCATCTCCAATGCATCAGTGATCTCAGGCAGAAAGAAGGCTTTGCTTTTCAGCCTGGGTCATAAAGAAAAACCCCACAAAAAAAAAAAATTGCGTGTTTTAAAATTTTCTGTGGGATTGTTTTCAGGGATTCAATTTTCCACAGAGCATCATGTTAATAAAAACAGGGGATCTGTATGGTTACCTCTTTAATTTGGTTTATGATGCAAGTTGTTGCAATTTGCTTGATGAGGATGTGGTCACTGTCTTGTGGAAGTATGGCAAAAGATCCTTCACCATTTCATGCGCACACTTACAGTTTTATAACTTCATAGATGCCCTTCAGGATTGTTATTTTTATTTTTATATCACTACATGTGATATTTGTGAGTTGACAAGTTGATTTTTTAAAAGTTAAATGCATCTCTGTAAACAAAAAGAACAGAAAAAAGAGAGGCCTTATGTTGAATGGAAATGTTAATAGACTACCCTACAGATTTTGATAATGGGCTTTCAATGTCTGTGATTGGAGACATGACTGAAGAACACTAACCTTTTGCTATTTTGTTTTGTCTAACAAAGCTAAGATTGCCTTCTACAATGAAACGACTACCTGGATAGATGAGGGGAGAGCAGTTTACTTCAGCTTCAGCAAGGTTTTTGACATTGTCTCTCACGATATCTTCAAAACAAACTCAGGAAGTGTGGACTGCAAGAGTGTATAGTGAGGAGGAGTGCAAAGAGGCTGAACAGCAGATCTCAGAGGTACAGGGTCTAATTGGAGGCCTGTCGGTAGTGGTTTCCTCCAAGGTTCCATACTGGGCCCTGTATTGTTTAACTTATTCATCAATGGCTTGGATTAAGGGGTAGATGTTTTCTCAGCACATTCACTAATAACACAAACCTGGGAGGAGTAATCAAAACCCCAGAATGCTGTGCAGCCCTTCAGATGGACCTCAACAGGTTGGAGATGAGCAGAGAAGAACTATATGAATATTCACAAAGGGAAATGAAGAGTCCTGCATGTGGGGAAGAATAACCCATGCAGCAGTACAGGCTGGGGGCCAACATGCTGAAAAGCAGCTCTGAGGAGAAGGACCCGGAGGTCCTAGTGGAAAACAAGCTCTCCATGAGCCAGTAGTGTGCCCTTGTGGCCAAGGACAACAATATCCTGGGGTGCATTAGGAAAAGCTTTGCCAGCAGGTCAAGGAAGGTGATCCTGCCTCTAGTGAGGCTGTATCTGGACTGCAGTGCCCACTTCTGAGCTCCTCAGGACAAGAGAGACATGGAACAGGTCCAACAGAGGGCAACAAAATTTATCAAGGGACTGGAGCATTTCTGGTAGTTGCTGGTAGCAGGTAACACATTTGACTGTAGAGTACCAGGAGAGGGTCTCTCTTATGCTGTTGACATATGTCCCAACATGTCAGCCACCCTCCAATCCAGCAACCTACTCAGTGGAGAGTCCCCATAATGGGACACTGACAGACTGGTTGGACACAAGGGTCTTGGCTTTCCTGAGGTGCTGACAGACCAATCAAACAGAAAGGATCTGAGAAAGTCATCTCCCTTTTCATATAACAGTAGTTATTACTAATCATAGAATCATTTAGGTTGGAAAAGACCTCTAAGATCATTGAGTTTAACCATTAACCTAACATTGCCAAGTCCACCACTAAACTCTGTCCCCAAGTGCCTCATCTACACATCTTTTAGATAACTCCAGAGATAGTGACTCAACTATTTCCCTGGGCAGCCTGTTCCAATTCCTATAACTCTTTTGGTGAAGAAATTTGTAACTAACATTTTTCTAAACTCCCCTTTTGCAACTTGAGGCTGCTTTAGTTTAGGAAACCTCTTTGTGCACTGCACTAGAGCACTTTGTTGTGCATCATGTTGGCACCAGAGCTGCTCAACTCAGCAGCTTATTATGCTTATAAGCAGAAATGATAGCACAGTTATAACTCTTCTGACATTATAAGTATTCACAAGGTATTACAATCAAGGATTTAAAACTTACATATTTGCATATTTACAGAATTTTCTTTTATGAAATGACGCTTTTGATCTTTCTAATTGGAAACACTTGTACATATATAAGAGTAATAGAACTCAAATTGGTTCATATGCAAAAATCTTCATAATATAAAATATAACCCCCAAAACACTGTTATATTTCTGGTTCACAAATCTATTATGACTAGTTAAATGTTTAATTATTTATTATTTTTTTGCAAATTTTTATAATAAAAATGAAATAAAAAATACTCAGGTTAGACTTAGCTATCTGAGGCATAAATTAATGCCATGAATATGTTACATATTCCTGTTTAATTGTTTCCACTTCCTAGTAATCGTTGAAATTTTAAATTCAAAATGGAACAATCAAATGCAATGAACTAGAACTGTGTGATCCTATGGTCTACTTTCCAGTGGCTTAGAATAAACAACCAAAGTCACTGAAATAAGATTATAGATATGAGCTCAAATTTTTTATTAAAGGATGCTACGTTCTCAGCTCCATTTCTACTGCTGTTTCTGTTTTCTTCACAGAAAGAACTCCAATTTTCCTCCATATTTGCTTACAATATTAGTTAATATTCCCCCTCCTAGACAGAAACAATATCCTTTTCAGAATATCTTGAGTGTAGCATAACCACAGTAATAATTCTCTGATATTTCTTTTATTGACAGGTGCAAGCTTTTCTAACTAGATAAACATTAAGTAATCAAGACACTATTTTCCTATATCTTGATGTAAATTTTTTAGAAAACAAAGGCTTATCATAGATTATATTATGTTACTCATTTCAAAGATAATGTTTATATCTCTTTTCAGTTTAGTAACCAGTTTCTATCAGCCATGTTATACTTTCAGCTGACATTTATGCTTTTCTGTGTAGATTCTGTTTGGAACTATTGCCCTATAAATATCTAAAAACTCTCTTATTATTATTTTTTTCTAAATTCTTCTTGTTCATGATAAATTTAAAAAAAATTAAGAATATCAGTATGCAAAAATCAATCATATTATCTCCTTGCTTCCATGGTTTTGCATATATGCCCATCTGTGACCATCTGTTATCTTATATATTGCATTTAGATTTTAAATTCTCTCAGGCTAGGAGTATCTTTGTTCTGTCTTTTTGCTTTGACTACTATAACAAATTCTGTTTATTTTCATCAAGAATCTATTACGAGTTTTAATTTATATTTCAATACTGTCTCTCAAGGTCTCCTGAACAAAATATCCAGCCCACAGCTGGATAAATGCATCATGTGGTGGGTGAACAATTGGCTTATGGGTCAAACACAAAGGGTAACAGTGAATGGGGGAACACCAGAATACTGATCTGTCGCTAGAGCGATTTCACAGGGCTCCATCTTAGGCCCTGTGCTCTTCAGCATCTTAATAAATGACTTGGTTGCAGGACTGGAATGAATTAACCTTCTGTTAATTGTCAAGACTGAGGGTCTCCTGTATGTCTTAAGAAACAGATATTTAAGTTCTTGGCTCGCAATCTGACCAAAATTTAGCTACCTGAAACTTAGACTAGTAGAAGCAGAGCCTAAACACTCAAGTTTAATTTAAGGTAATGGAGATAAATACTTAGAAGAACTCGCAGAACGTGTGCCATTGTAAAGTACTGTGAATTTAAGTTTTCCGTGTTACCTGTGCACTTTTATGTATATAATAATCAGATAGTTTATAGTCCTAGCTTAGAGTAGCATTTTTCTTACTGTTAGGCATCTAAAGGTAGATAGGAAGAGTCTGTAGGAAGGTCATAATGAGTAAGGTCATATATGCCTCTTGTTCCATCTACTAGCTAATTACTTCACGCATATCACTAGAATGATAATCAGGACAAGCAACAAGTAACCTAGTGCTATTTGAAAAAAATAAATGAAAAATAAACATAATTTTAATTATGTCATAATTTATTTTTTTAATTTTTTTTTCCAGAAATAGCTCACCTAAATTTAGACATCTGTGATGAAAACATCGGAGGGAATTGACTAGGTCTTTTTTGACAGTGGATGGATGGACACTTTTATAACGTAGTTCATAATGTTTTCAGATGTCTATTTTATATTAGATCTACTATGTCTTAAAACTGCATATTTCTATCCATCTCTCTGTAAAGGATACTTACAGTGATTATCTCAGACCTAGATATTTACTCCACAAAAACTTACTGTCATATCACCCACCTTCCCTGTAGTCATTGTAAATGTACATAAACTCAGAAACTGCTCAATAGGTAACAACAAAAAAGTTTTGTTTTGTTGTGGTTTGTTTTTCGGGAGTAGTTTTAGTAGTGGGCAAGCACCCTTAAAAGATTACAGTACTCTTTTCTCAACAGTAAAAATCTCAGACAGTTGAGAGAAATCTTAGAAAAGAACAACCTTCATTAGCACTGTAAAAGACAATAAATAAGTGATGCAAATCTAAAGAGGCCTCACTTCAGCCTTTGAACAATGCTGAAATCAAGTTACGGTGGTAAAAAGACAGAGATTCAGAAGAACACTATCTGCCATAAGTACATTCAAGGACTTTGGGCTACATTTCTTACATCAAACTATGCAAGGCATTTAAAAAATGTGGACAAAAAAACTACTGAGGCAAACAGAAGAAGAGTACCAAAGGGATGATCACATGGGTATATACATCATATGTTTATAGGACTTTTTATGTCACTCTAAGTGAAAATAATGTATTGCGTATTACAGAGAAGTCTGTTCTTAAGATTAAATTTGTTTTCATTATGTTGCTCTTATTTTCTCTGCATTACCTATGCAATCTAAGTATTTATTTAAGGCCACTGAGTTCTTCTGAATCGAATAAGTTCTGTATTCTGTGTGCAAAATTTAAAGTACAGAGGACGTTGAGAAGGAAGAGTAATGAAGGTAATACTACAATAAAAATTATAGATTGAAATTTCTCCAGATGGCAAATTTGTCTCTTGGAGCTTTTACTGTGTTTCCATACATCCTTGATCAGTTTTTTTGAAACTAGTTTACCAGTGCACATTATCATATATAGTTTAGATCCCTTAGTGCTCTCCTTAGTGCTAAATTACACAAAAGTAAAACATATTTTTCTGTAAAAATATAGCAAAAGAATAAATTAGGCCCCATTCTGAAAAGTAAGCCTGTTTGAAAAACCACAGTATTGAAATTACTTGGGAGTTCCTGAATGCCATCTCTGTATACAGAGGAAAGGATGAACAGGATTGCTCCAGCTTAGGACTGGAAGACTTCTGATGTTGCTTGTTTCACACTCCTTTCTTTCTACTCTTCAATCTCTGTAGACCTTCTTTCCTAAAAACAGAAAAAGGGCAACTCTAAATCTGAACTTTCACCTGTCAGGTGTGACAAACTGCATAGATTCAATAAAGAACTTAGTCCTCTGAGTTTACTGATACTCCACTTTAAATGTAACAAATTATAACAAATTACCCTTCTCTCAAAACATGTCCTTAGTAACATTTTCCAGATGGAAAATGTTTTAAGACCTTGAAAACGACATCTTCTAATGTCAAATTTAATAAAGCTCGTATGACTACTCTATAATCATAGAAGATAATTAAGTTAATTGTAGTACCTGAACTAATGAGTTCCAAGTTCCCTCTCTTATTATATATAAAACTTTCAGGGTATGTTTTTAAATGAAATAAAATAGACAGGACTCAGCCTAATTTCCTGTGTTATATATTGTGCTTTCTTCCTGGTTCTTTTAATCTTAAATGCCAGTATACAGCCATTTAATTAAAGAATGTGTTTTCCTTGCAAGGTTAGATACATGAACTCAGTAGCCTCTGAATCTTCTTGCTGTTCTGTGTCTTGTATTTCTAAAATATCTCTAGGTAAATAAACAAAAAACTTATTCTTAAAACAACAACAACAGAACAAAACCAAAACCAAACAAACATAAAAACAAAAAATAAAAATAAATAAATAAAAAACCACAAAAAACCACACACAAAAAAATCCAAAAACAAACCCCCTAACAACAACAAAAAAAACCACCAAAAAATAATAACCCTCTCCACCACCACTACTAAAGGTCTGAATATTTCTGAAAACTTTCTATGTAAAAATAACTCTCCTAGAATATATTCACGAGATGAATTTTTGTGCAATATAATTTTGGTGAAATATAGGGGGATTTTTGCACTTGTTGCTCTACACCATTGCATTTTTGATGTGCTAGACGTATTATAAGTGTATTCTGGTAACACAGAGTTAGGAAAGAAATCTCAGTCTCAAGCTTTTGTATTATTATTCAGATTACTGTTTTTCAGTCTAAATTCTTTGAATCTACAAGGGGTCTAGTCTTCTAGTCTGTGAAAGATTACTAGGCAAAAAAGATACAGTGTTATGGGCAAGGTAGTACAAGACTATTTAAAGGTGCCTATGAGAGACTGAAATAGTTTATGGCTTAAACACTGTTAAGGATGAAAGACTTTTGGCTACTGTAACAGACTGTGTAAAGAAGCAACTGCTCATGGAAGTCCACCCCGCCCCAAATATGCTGTCTAATTTGGACTGTGATGAGATAAGGTAAAGGTGGTAGCATAGTCCAAGTATCCCAGGAGAAGAATGCATCCACAACTGTGAGAAACTGGAACGCTAATCATAGAATCATAGAATCAACTGTGTTGGAAAAGACCTCCAAGATCATCAAGTCCAACCCTTGATCCAACACCACCATGGTTACTAGACCATGGCACTAAGTGCCAAGTCCAATCTCATTTTAAAAACCTCCAGGGACGGTGAATTCACCTAATGGCTCAGACAGTCAAGGTGCAAGCCGATGATGTGTAAAGTAACTGCCCAGGTGCTGAGGACATGCACATCTGACACCTCAGGTTACAAACTGGGTGTTGAACAAGATAAGGAGAGAGGCAAATCCTGCAGGATCATTTACACAAATGACTCAGCTGTGATAATGCCCCTCCATACAGAACAATCCATACATAGCCTGAAGATATTAATCTCTGCTAATGGACCATAATGGTCCCTAATGGATTCAACTGTGCTGACATAACATTTTAGAAGATGTTAAAGACTCCTGAAATGTCCCATGATCCAGAATTACACAATCCAGCGTAAAACTCCCCACCTCAGGGAAGGTACCAGGGGCATTTCTACCTAGCCTAAGCATCATAAAAATACACTTCACTCACACTCCGCTCACCACATGGGACTTCCTTAACCACCACGGGCTTCTTCCCTCATCACACAGGCTTACCTCACCCCCCTGGTCTTCCCTCAACGAAGCCAGACTGCGACCCTCACTTCAACAAGACTGGGACTCACACCACCAGCAAGACCACAAGAAGAGAATCAACGGGACACCACTGGAGTCCATGGAGTGGTGATATTTTTTCTATTTAATCTATCTCCCTGTCACTCTCTCTCCCCTCTCTCTTTTTCCTATTTATTTCTATCTCTCTCTGCCTCAGATTTGCCACTTAAATAAAAAGCTGTACTACTGACTTCAGCATATGGTCTCTTTTGAACCTTAATTTGGGTAAAGGCATCTCTCTAATAACTTGAAAGAAACTGATCATAGCAGTACCACATTCCAAAATTAAATTAGGGATTCTGTGATCAAGAATTCTCTTAAAGGATGAAAACAACCAATTGATCAATTGAAAAGTGGTTTGTTTAAATATTTTAACGGAGAACATGATAAGTCAATATTAGTAGGCAAACTCTTGAATACTTATTAAAACTTTTTTGGCTAACCTGATAATATGATGGAAAATTCCAGGTGAACCTAACATATAAGAATGCGTGTGGTATTTCTGTAAATATCTGTACCTTAAATAACACTTCTTAATTATATGCTTGTCGGTGTTTGTGCAAAAATAAGAAACTTTTTTCTCCTATTCATGATATAATACAAGATTGATAATTTTTTCTAATCCAAGAACTTCAGTGTTACATTACAATCAACTTTTCTCTATGTGTACAGGAGCTCAGTGTTTCAAAAATAGAATATATAAATTCTCTGCCATTATAAGAATCAAATTATTTTTATAAAAAAGAAGTTGTGTCCATTTTCACTTCTATCATGTATCCCACATATTTTCTGGAAAAACATGAATCATCACATTACAAATGGGCTATTAAAACTATAATATAATCAGTAATTACAAAAAATACAAATTTTGAAGGAGGAACTTTTTCAAAATCAGCTGCATTTTTGAGGAATTTAATTGGATGAAAACAACTTTGCAAAATTAATTTTTCCATTCAGCACTGAGAAAATTTTGTTCTTCCTCCCAAAATGTTGTAGTTTGTTAGAGAAGCAGCTTGCAGCCAAGTAACAAAGAAAGCCAGGGGAAGGAGAGAGGCAAAGAGAGAGGCAAAAAAGAGGATAAGGAAAGAAGGTAGGAAGAAGCTTAACACAGAATAATATACCAATCTAGGAAACAAGAAGATATGTATATCTTTTTTTCTTCCCCCACTTATTTTCCATATACTAGTTTGACTGCAAATTTTGTGCTCCAAAAATCAGAAAAAATACTCATGCCACACACAGCATTATGAAGTGACTGAGATTCCCTTGGTCCTACCGAGGTAATACACCTGCAGAGTTCAGAGGACAGCAGTCCTAGTTCTGCTTTTTCTTGGCTTAGCTACCTGGCTCAGGTCAAATAGTATATACTATGTTATTATGATGTAAGGGTATCACAGGTTTTGCATATTTTGGTTCTATAATATAAATTATTTCAGGGGGGAAAAAAACCCCAAAACCAAAAACCAAAAAACATAGCCCATTTGTGTAGCACAGTGTTAGCTTTGTGTAGCACTATACTGGCATAGACATATGGTAAGCTCTAAGGCAGAATTAGTTACCCTAGGAGTACAATAGACCTGATTCATATGCTATACCCATGCAATGGAGAAAACAAAGGAAAACCTATGCAGATTCTAATAAATTGAAGACTGACAGGCAGTTTACAGGCATTGGAAGGCTACTATTTGTCTGATTATATCGTTGGAAAAGATCTCTAAAACATATTCATCTTATGCCAACAAGCATTCTCCTGAACATCTATCTGGGAGGTGTTGAGGATTTAACACAGGATGAGGACTATTGTTAAAAGGGTTGCTGCCATGTGTCTATCTTGTGTCGCCAAGTAAGGAAGTTTAATAATGGGCTGTTAACCTCTAGGTTAGGAAGTTGAAGGACTTTATTTTTATAGATGAAAACAGAGTAATTTCTTTGCAAGAAATCCTGCTGGAGATGACAGTTTTTCCCAAGTTTATGGCTCTGCCATGCAGAGTTCGTTCAGATAAACTACTTCTAGCTAGTTACTTGTAGCAAGTTTTTTTACGCTGCTTTTGCTGCCTCTTTACCTCATTTATGTCTGATTCTTCCCCTCCTGTTTGCCTCCGGTTTCTGAAGTTAGATGTTGTGATTTTGCCATTATTCTTTCAATAAGGCTCTCCCTTTTGAGAATTAAAGGAAAACGAGTGGGAACACATAGGTGGCACAGTGGGTATATAGTGAGGACAAAACATTATAGGGACAATGGTGCAAAAAAAGGGGCAAATTTCCCACTGTTTATTTTGATCTGAATCTCTCTTACAGGATGTGACAGGGTTGTATGGTTCCCTCTGTCCAGTTTCAGTGGAAAAAATGAAATAGGAATCCATAAAGCCTGTGTAATTAATGGTAAAAATCACATCAAATATATACACTTAAAATGTCAGAGTCACCCTGGCCAAATATATTATCTGAATTTCAGTACTTGATTGCTTTCCAACTTACAGTACTGAATCAACAAGGTGACAGTGCATGTGCATATGATTGTGGGTGCATTACACTTTCCCCGCATCTAGTAAGAAGAAAAGCAAACAATCTGTAAAGACAAACGCTTCCTTACTTTTTTCATATGTGGGAAGTGAGCAAACTAGAACATAATGTTCTCTTGCTCAAATCTATGTAAATGGTAGTTAAATACCTTTGGAACAGCTTAGAAAATAAATTATAAAAAAAAGGGAGTTAGAAGAAGAAGAAGCAGAAATCACTTCTTTGGCTCTGTTTTGAATCAGGCTTGGCATTCAGAGAAGATGCTGGGGCAGCTGCTACAGGAAACCAGGCAGGAACAGTTAAACTATTGTATAAAAAAAGAAGAAAATGACTGCTAGTTAAAAAATGCAAAGCCATAGCCATTGGTAATATACATGGAAATGTGCTTGGCAATAGCTACAGAACCAGGGACAGAATGCAGATGGCTAAATGGCAGTGTTAGCAGCATCTTCTACCACTATGCTCTCTAGGGCAAAACACATTTTTGAGATTCATGACTTGTACCCCTATTGTCCAGGGAGTTCATGTTCTGATATTGTCACTGTAGCTTGAATTGGACAGTAATGTTGCCTTTTATGGTAATAGGTACATAAAATATGTAAATAACACACAGCGATAATGTCTAATGATTAAATGGATATAAAACATGTATTATTTTTATACTTAATAGTTATATATAAAAAAAATATATGATTTCTTTCCATTAAAGGATATGATTTCTTTCCATTAACTGTTCAGGAGAGCTGAAGGTGGCAATTTCAGACAGACTTTTGCAATTTATGTGGATGCTGCTCAAGCAAGATGTTGTCAAGTCATTAACTAAATAAATCTTACCACATCTCCTTTTCAGATATACCTACATTGGAGGATATGTGGAAAATAGTAAGCACTTACAGTAAAAGCAACCATTTCTTAGACTATTCTGGAAAAAAATGAAATCACATGACTTGGTACTTTGACACAGTTAATACCGATGTTCTAAATAAGTCCACAAGGTATGTGAAATTTATTAAAACAAAAAGTGAATTAGTAGTAAAACATCCCAATTGATAGAAATAAATGTATCAGTTGAAAGCAATTTATTATGCAATCAGGAAGGAAACATCTTCACCACAATCTTACAGTAAGAAAACAGGCACAATACAACCTGCTGTACTATGCTATGTAACTGAAGAGTGTAACATCCAGAAAAGTGTAAAAGACTGAGGTCTGTAAGAATCCACATTTCTTACATTATAGAAAAGAAGTAACAAAGGATCCCTAGACATTTATTAGGTACACTGTGGGACTTAAGCTGAAATCAGTAATCTAAAATGTCTCAAAATCTTTATTTGCTTTTCATTTCTTTAAGGAACATATAGCAGTAGACACTTCTTAAGGCATATCACTGTTTTAACTTAAAATTCTCTTGAACAGCTAGACTTTAACTGTCTGAAAATTAATCACCTAGATTAAGTAAAAGCATTTAATTATCTAATCAATAAAGACATATAGATACCTTCAGAGCATGATTCATTCCACCCTAAAATGAGATTCGGTATTAGACAGCAAGTACTACCTGTGGCTTCCCATGGAATTTTTTCATATCTTATGTCTGTGGTAAGCTAAACACTATTGCCCAACTGGTCATGCAAAGCCTACCTGTGTGTATCATCTTCATGTGATCACGTTTTGTGTTGCGAAAGCTAAAATATGATGCTGTTGTCTAGTGAGACATAATCCAGCAACAAAATTTTCAGCAGCTTTTCTGTTCAGTTTATCAATTTAAACACACACAGGTGAAACCACACATACAAGTGATTTATTCCTAATTACAGAGTGGCAGCAGTAATTGAGAGTCCAGTCCCAATTATATGCTTAGAAGTAGAGGCTGTGGGGGAACATCAGTTAATTTTAAGTGTTGAAAGAGCTCTCTTGTAAGGTTTTTTTTCTGTTTAGCTTGCCTACAATTTTAAATTTCTTAATTTTAGTGGTAATGTAAGTTAAGTAGTAAGGTCTCTGCTTAACAGCTTGAAGTGCTAAGGAGAAACATGTGATTTTGCATTTGATCCCTTACTATATCTACAAATGTCCAGATGGTCAGTCAAGAGATGCTGTTGGAGAAGTAAGAGGTAGAAAAGGGACTAAGATAAAAGATGTCCTTAAAACTGAAGAAAATGAAGAAAATGAGTCCTGGTAAAACATCAATTCAGGGAATGAGAAAGCCCTACAGGGACATTCTACAGCTATGAATCCAGGAACAATCAGAAGAAAAGATAATTAACATAAATAGAAATTAATTTCTTGGACTATGATTAATGGAAAAATAACAGCTTCTTTAAACTAGCCAGTAATTAAAATTACACAAAAATATAACTGGCAACATCTCCTAATTTTTGCATTTTTAGCAAGATTTTATTGAGAAATTGTCCAGCAGTGGTACTCTCTCCGCTGCCTCCCTTTCAAGCTCATTGTACAATGAAGAAAATAAAAAAAAAAAAAGACTGTAACTTCCACACTGAGTTATAAAAAAAAATAATTTTGGGGCAGTGCATTTCAGGTATCATCAAAACAATTGATCTTGTGAAGTTTTTTTTTTAAATGTAAGGATCTTTGCAGCTCGCAAAAATCTCTGATAAAGAATGACTGAAAAATTTCACATAATAATAAATTTTATAGATACATGCATACAGTTATACATATGCACTTACATAAATATACATGAATACATACATATATATATGTATTTGTATGTATATATATATGAATATATATAAAAACACAAGCATCTGGAACTCAGGAAAAATTTCAAATTTGAGCCATGCCTGTGGTCAGCAGCTGAGTAAACACTGTATAATTTGCAATATGTTAACATTGTAAAAAAATTAATTAAAAAAATTACCCAGCTAGAGTTTTTGACACATAGATACTCTTTAATGAATATCCTGTCTTTTCTATATAGACTAATGATTATCTAAGCCTTTATTGTTGAAAGTTTCCCGGTACCTAAAGTTAAAGCTAATCTATTAAGAGGCCTGGGAAAATAATGCACCATCTAGATGATATCTGATTTGTGTCTCCTATCAAGATCATTTGTGTAAAAACAGTGAAAAAATGTGAGTTTAGGAGCAGTGGCTTGTATAATTACTGGCACCTTCAAAGGAGTAAAGCTGAAGAAAGCCGTAAAATGGCTAAATCAAAGAGGAATAAACACCTCAGTATTATTGGGTATGTGCAGCTTTACAGAAACTGAGTATAATGAGAATGGCTGTTATCTCATGAAATAGTAGATGTTACAGTTCAAACTGGAATGGATGTTGGGACTGATGTACTTGACAGATCAAATAATTTAATTTCTCAGTTGTCTAAATAGCCTCCTGTTTGACTACTTCTGCTTAGAGCAAATTATCCATTTTCTTTTGAAGTGCAAAAATGTGTGGTGTATTTGCTGCTGATTACATGAAAAAGGGAAATGGTGAGACTGGACATAAGATGAAAGGTCGACCTTCACAAGCACTTAGACTTCTTTGAAATACTTTAAGCTCCTTGAGAGATTAAAGGAAGGTTGGTGAACATGAAACTCTTCAGGAGAGGAAAGTGAAAAGCAGGCTCTAGGACTTCTCAAGTGGCACCGTAAACTTATGCTTAATCAATTGACTTAAGCCATGACAATTTTCTGGACTACTTTTCATTGACATCAACAAATATTGTGCTAGGCATTTGGTATTAGGTATTTGGTTCACATGGGGATAATTCTATGCATGCTTGTTTGACTGTGGAAGACTTTGACAAATTGTTTACGAGTAAGCAGCGATCAGAAGTCTTATCAGCTGTTTCAGTAACTGCATTGTGAATCACAAGTGGAAACTGCTTTGGAAAACAAAGAGGTACTCATGGACACTGTGGAAAAGTTGAAACATTTTTTTGGATGTGAGGAGTTTTATCTGTGAAGAATTCTTTTAGATTTTACAGTCAATGAAACAACCCTGGAAACTTTCTGACAAATTTGCCTTCACAGTGGTATGCATTCAACCTTTGTTCCTGATGCATACTTTACCTCCCTTAAAGATCAACAGTAGTCATTAAAAGTCTTCATAGATATATCTGCTCATTTAGATGTCACTACATAATGCATGCATTCCATACAGTAGTTCTTTAATCAATATTAGAAAGGGAGAGATTAAGATGAATTGTATGATCCCCTTATTACCGTGGATACCTGCAACATTGCTTTTGAGGTAAAGCAGAGTGAAGTGTCTTGTGAAGTAATGCCCTCAGGTCAATGACTTGGCTGAATTTTAATTGTCAGGGCATGTTTTAGGAAGATATTCCATCTTATCATCTGCAGCTGGCTCATATTCGTGGGATTGAGCCCCTGAGCAACATATGTATGCATAGTAGCCCCACTCAATGACATCCGTCATATGTGGCAGGGCATTCATTGTGTGTTTGCCTATGATTCTGTCTGCACCAAATGTATGCCAGGATTGCTAGGCTTTTTGGAAATTTTATGGCAAATTTTTGATGTTGGTTTCTGGTTTTTTAACAGATGGTACTAGACTGTTACAGAGTTGAAGTTGCATATGGGATTAGCAAAAACCTTCCGTGTCTTCTGTTGCTCGTTGAAGCTCTTAGCTTGTCAGGCCTCTGTAATTGCTTTCTCAAGCAATTGACACCTGAGTGTCAAGGTAAAGACTTTTCTGACATGCAATGATCTGTGATGCCATAAACTATATGACCCTGTATTATCTGGTACTGAAGTCTGCGAATGAAGGTGGCAAGTTTTACTATGATTTAACGCATGGGAAAAACCTTCCACATATTCAAACTCTGTATAAATCAATCCTATGTGTAAAGAAAAAAAAGAAGTAATTAATGAGATTAAGAAATATTAGAAACGAATAAATTAATGAGATTAAGAAATATTAGAAACGAATAAAATAACAAACACAATCTCATCAAAACCAGCAACATATGATTATTTTTTCATCTGAGACATCTGGGTGAAGATATGATTTGATATTTTCTCTCTGTGACTCCACCAGATACAGAGGAGCTAATTTGCTATTCTTCTGTTTTTCTTCTGGCTTTCTTAAAATAGTCCAGTTTCAGGCCTGTCGTTATCAACCTTCTAAGTAAATTGGCTTAGAACAAATAACTCTGTTGAGAAGTTGTTTGTGAGCATTGCTTTCCACACATCTTTCCTCACAAATCATGTTAAGCATGTACAGTGTTTTCAGGGTTTCCATGATCCCACTTTGCCAGAAAATTTAGAATAATCGTATTATTTCAGCAAAAGCTAAGTGTACAGCTCTGATGTACTTAATTCATTCTCAGCAAACCATCATATTAAGATGAACATTTCCTGAACAAGTAAAAAGAAGCTTTGCAACTTAATGACCCATATATTTACACTCTAATAACAGTCTGCATAAATTGTGTCACTTCACAAGCTCCAGCTGCTACAGTTTTGTGCAACTTCATTTCCTTTCTCACCACTGACGAGTGCAGAAGTATTGACTAAGGAAGTCAATCGAGAGCTAATTTTCTAATAATGATTTTAATATGCAATAAAAAATAATAATTTTTTAAAAAATGTAAATAAAGAATGTACACTAATTTCATGGTAATGGGGATCTCACAATATGTAGGCTTCTAAGTAATATATTTATCTCACTACTGAGTGGAAGAGATTGTTTTCCTCCTACTGCTTTCTCAGGAAGCAGTTGATCATGCAGAAGCAGAGTAGAAAAGGCATGTGATCCTCTCATCTTCATCGTCAATCAGTTAGGGAAAAAAAAATAAGTGCAACCCTTTCTTTTTATAAACCCTCCTGTAATCTCCACTATACCAGTAGATATAATGAAATATGCTTAGACTTGTTTCCAGGAGTTCCTAAAACAAAGATTTTGTCAAAGTTTCTGATCTCTTTGATAGTACTGGTGACAACTGTGGAAGACTCTGAGGAAGATGGAAGTAATGAATGAATGGTTATGCAGTTTCTTAGCAACTGAGAAATGAGAACGACATTTGGAATTAATGTTTCTTAGATAAAGCCTACTAAAGTCCACCTGAATTTGAGAATTTTGGCTCAGAATCAATTTAGAATTAACATGACAAACAAATGAACTTGACATGGATGTCATGTTTGCCTAGGTGTTTTCCAACCCAATCCTCCTTGACCAAGAGAAAGGCTTCTTTTATATTCTGTATGTATAAGCCATAAAATGTGAAAACATGACCTCCACCTCTGTTTTCAATTGAGAATGAAAATAATTATTATAAAATTTTATGTGAATAAACCTACTTAGTCAGTCTTAAGATTTTTGCCAAAATTCTAGAATCTACTTTTAAAAGGACTAATTTATATTCAGATGATTAATTTTGAAACTACATGTTGTACCGTTGCCTAAAGCCATGTAGACTTCATTAAACTAGAAAGTCAGAGATGGGTGAATTTAGGCAATTTTAAAAGTAACTATTTAAGTAAATTTTGTCAGAAAGCATACTAAAGTTGGAGTTAGACGTGTTTGTGCTATTTACTGTGTTTCAAAACATTAAGTAATATCGTAGAGGTTACTAGGGCAGCACTAAAAATATCAGTTCAACAACATGTGCATATCATACAGGAAGTATTTTTTGTGGCTGTGGACAAGACATGGTTTGCAGAAGATGTGTTATTCTATGATTTAAAATTATTTCTACTGTCTCAGAGTTGCAGGTGTAAGTTTAACCTGTGAAACCTGTTGCAACTACAACTATGAAAAAGAAGGAATCCTTGTTTATCTCATGTTTATTTCATAAAAAAAAATCAACAAAATAACAGGAGTTAAAAGCAAAATTTAAAAAAAAAATAAGTAATACGAACTTATACAGTCCCAGTGTAGCATAGTAGATGCAATTTTGGTGGTTTTTTACATTTCATATTTAACTTCTGATTTTTCAGTACACTATATATATCTATCTGTCATTTTCTTTTATAGCAATCAATGGCTAATTTCAACACTAGATGTGAATTGAAAAAGCTAAAAAATTTAGAATCAAATATATTTTTGAGTATTGATATGTGTTTCAAATAAATAAGCCTGTATTGTGAACTCTTAAGTCACTAAATGACAAATTCAGTAAAAGTGATTGGAAATCATACTTACGTTTCTTACTGTATTTTAAACATAGATCTCATGATCGGGAAAAAAAAAAACAAACCAACACAATTCTTGAAATTCCAGGAAAATTCTCAAATATAAAATTGAGATGAGTCCATTTTGGTTGAATAAACAGTTACCTATGTCACAGCAGTCAGAATACATGAAAACAAGTCAATAAATGAAAGCTTTGTGACAGGTAATAGGATGAATGGGTGAATGGAAGTATGTGAAAATGAATGAATGAATGAATGAATGAATGCATGAGTGCAGTCGTGCAAATATTTACTTCCGTGTAATTACATGTACAGAAGTATTTGCATTAGAACTGAACAAAAATGAGAACAAATTTTATCTGATTTTTTCTTATAGGATAACTGGTGTTTTGTGGGGTTTTCTGTTTGTTTTGGGGTTTTTTGTTTGTTTTGGTTTTTTTCTTTGTTTTTTTTTGTTTTGGTTTTTTTTGGTGTGGGGTTTTTTTGGTTGTTGTTTTGTTGTTTGTTTTTTTTTGGTCCCTGAAATACCTGTTTCAACCTTGGTAAATTAAAATACACTGATGCTCTAATTTTGAAATAAGAAAATGTTTTATAGGTAAAACAATACCAAAGTAAAAGTGGGAAGATCATTCACCCAATAGTCTTCAAAGAGTCTACAGCTTTCAGAAAGAGAACCCATGTGTCTTGGTGTAAAGACAAATACTGGGGGGGGGAACTCCAATCAAATGAACTCCCTCCACTTTTATTCCCCCCCTAATAGAGAGAAACAAAAAATGTGAGGAGGTTATAAGTGAAAAAATAACAGCTTACTAACAAGGAAAAACAGCCACACCACAAAGATATAAGGGAAATGGCTTACCCACAAAAAAGGAGTTCACTGCATCACATGGTCCCCCAGGAACAAAAGGGAAAGAGAATGACAGAGGGTCCTCCCTGCCAACCACCCCCATCCACCCAACCAAGCAAAAGAAAACAATGGGAGAATGCTGGCAAAAACAAGAAACCCAGGAGAACTGCGCTGCTAACAAGGAGCTCACTACCAAACTGGTTCCACACCACCTGGTTAGGTTCAGGTCTCAATTAAATATTTAAGAGTCTCTTTGTTCGGAGTTTCTTTGTTCCCTGCCATGTGTTACCCCTGGCATGGTGTGTTGGCCTGCTGGGCTTGGCTGGGCTGTGGAGCCAAGGGGTGGCAGGGGCTCCAGCACCCGCCGTGGTTTCACACAGTGAGTGAGTAGTGGGTGAGTGGCGAGGGCAAGGCAGCAGCTCCCGGCTTTGCTGCTGTCCTGGTAAGGCAGGGATGGTTACCAGTGGTAGCTGAGACTCCAGAGCAGTTCTGGCCCACAACAAAACCCCTTTCTTGAACTCTCCCTGCCAGGTGGGCGAGGTGGCCCCTTTCAGATGATGTAATGGTATGAATATTCATCATGTAGCTCCCTCCCCTAGCTTGTAACCATAACATTGTGTATCTGTGGTAATCATGATGGAGAGAAGCTTGGATAAGAACTATATGAATAGAAGAAGACAAGTTTGCTGCCAAAAAAAGTCTTGCCACAATTTCTATTTAATCTTACATAAGTCTTACTGCATCTTCAATGCCCACCCTTACATATGGGTATTTGACTGAAGCCAGAAATCTCAATTGCTTCATGTAGATTTTCTTGTATTAGTTTTTTAGCATTAGTTTTTTAGCTTTAGTTCAGACTCCATGAGAAAATAGACTCCATGCTTCTCAAGAGAAGTGATCTAACAAACAAAATTATTGTACTCCTCCAGTTCATGCTGAAGCTGTGCTGTTACCACATTTTTCTTATATCTTGCTTTCCTTTTCTTCACTTATAAAGAGACAGTCCATAAACTGAATACATTAGGAATTACTGCATGAAATAAAACTCCACTGAATAATTCAGTAACAGCTTGTTGGTTACCATGAGGAAATTATTATGCTTTTTTTACAGGTTCATTTTCTGGTCTCCACTTTAAAAGCTCACTTTTTAATTTGTGGTCTGCAGTTAGACAGCAGAGATTGACTGGATCATGTAATACATGAAGTATCTCTAATAGAAATTCAGGTCAGTCAGGATGCCCTCTCTTATGACTGAAAAATGTTATCATTCACCTTGCTTATGGCTAGGACTTTCAACTATCTTTTTTTACCCATTCGTGGTTTGCTGAGTAATGGCCCTTAATAAAATTTCAGCTGCTGTACACTGAACAGGCACAAAACATCTGCCTTCTGCACATTTAAAAAAAATAATTTCCTTCTTTCTGACTCAGGAAAAACTATATTGCCTTGAAATTAGACACTTCCAAGCATTCTTGATCATCGTAGTAAATATTGTTCCCGTACTGGTCAGTTCTTGGACTTATGGGTATGAGTGAGATCTCCATCAAAATATTGGCCAGACAAAACTTAAATCAAATGTGATTTTGATAATAACAATAATATGTGCTAGAAAGGAAATAATTTTTGTTTCTCAATGTGGAAAGTTGACCTTGGTTTGGTATCAGGTGCCCACCAGGCTGCTCTATCTCTCCCCTTCATCAACAGAAAAGGGGGAGAAAATATGACAAAAGGCTCATGGATTGAGATAAGTACGGGGAGATCGTTTAACAATTACCATAACAGCAAAACCAGACTGAACTGGGGAAATTAATTTAATATTTTGCCAATTAACAGTAGAGTAGAATAATAAAAGCAAATCTTAAAATACCTTCCCCCACCCCTCCCTTCTTCCCAGGCTCTCCTTCACTCCCAAATTCTCTACCTTCTCTGCTCAAGCAGAAGAGAGGGATGAGGTATGGTTATTGCAGTCAGTTCATCACACTTGGTCTCTTCCAAACCTTTCTCCTCACTCTCCCTACTCAAGCATGGTGTCCCATCCTCCGTAAATTCCTCTGACATGAGTCCTTCCCATGGGTTGCAGTTCTTCATAAACAGTTTAGTTGCCTCTCACAGGGTGCAGTGCCTCAGGAACAGATTGCTCCAGCATGGGTCTCCCGTGGGATCACAGATCCTGAAGAAAACCTGTTCCAATGTGAGCTCTTTGTCATGGGTTCACAGGTCCTACCAGGAGCCTGTTCCAACGCAGGGTGTCCACGGGGGCACAGCCTCCTCCAGACATCCACCTGTTAGTGAATGGGGTCCTCCATGGGCTGAAGGTGGATGTCTGCACCCCTGTTGACCTTCATGGGCTACCACGGGACAGCTGCTTCACCATGGTCTGCACCACGGGCTGTAAGGGAATCTCTGCTCTGATGCTTGGAGCACTTTTCCCTGCCTTTTTTCACTGACTTTGGTGTTTGCAGGGCTGTTCTCTCACATATTTTGACTCCTCTGTCCCAGATACTGCTGCACAGCAGTTTTTACCCTTCTTATATGTATCACAGAGACGCTACAGCTGCCACTGATGTGCTCAACTTCGGTCACTGGCGGGTCTGTCAGAGCCAGCTGGAACTGACATTCTCAGACATGGGGGAGCTTCTGATATCTTTTCACCGTAGCCACCCATGCAGTCCACCCATCTCACTACCAAAATCTTGCTACATACACCCAATGGAGTAAATAGTGAATTGCATCAGGCCCTAAAATAAAAAAAAATAGAGGAAATGCATACTTTTCCAGGCATGTTTAGTCACTTTAGCATGATATTATTGTAAAACATATTTATGTATTTTTTACTGATATAAAATCAGGGAACTAATACAATTTTTAAATGTATTCTAGTGAGTTTCACTGAAAACTTGAAATGGTTGTTTATGATATTATATTTTTACTTGAAATTAAGCATTTACAATGTTCTGAAACTAGCTAAGTTTTGGTCTAAAACTACATGAACACTGTAACACATCTTATGAATCACAAAAAAACAGGATCTATAGGCATAGTTTAGCAAATAGTTGGTAAATAATAGAATCTGAGATAACACTGTTTGCATTGGCAAAAATCAGGGAATAATTCATAAAAAAAAACACAACAAAAGCAACAACATAAAAAACCCTCAGCATTGTTTTGTTATCAATTTGCAAGCTGAAATTTATTCACCTGAATTGAGTAAGAAGTGCATTAACCATTGGGGAGAATATTATTGGTTTTTTACTATGGACCTCTCTTAGTTCTGTTTGCAAAGGGTTCATGTTCCAAAATCAGTGTCTGTTGGTATTGATTTCAAAATGATTTTCCTGAACTGATGGACCTTTGCAAATTGCTCATATTTTTTTCTGATAATAAGCAATGAAGTTCCAGGTGATAGAAATTTTGCAGCTGCTGTATTCTTGCATTATCAAGGCAAGTCGCTGCCATCATAGGGTAAAAAATGGTAGGTTGTAGCATTTGCAGATCGATACAATACATTTGCAGCAGCTGCTGCTGCTAGATTAAAATTACTGTGTATATTTTCTTATTACTTCTTTCTGAAATCACGGCTTCTCAAATATTTAAAATACTATCACTTCCGACAAAATTATTCCCTCTCAGTTAAGAGTAAAGAAATATTTTCTATTTTCTTAACTTTTAGAACCTTGGGTACTACTCTGAAGATAATTTACAGAAAATGTACCATAGTTCAAAAAGGTGAAAATAAAGTCATATTCAAGACAGCTCTATGACTGATGACTTCTAGAAGAATGTGCATTAAGTTCTCAAAAAAATCAAGAACTTGAGTCATCAGCAAATGTCTACAGATTCTATTCAGAAAATGTTGTTTAGAAACTATTACCTAGGCAGTATTTTGTTTTTCAAAATATGTCAATGTTCATAGAATCATAGAATCACAGAATCAGTTGGGTTGGAAGGGATCTCTGAGATCATCAAGTCCAACCCTTGATCCACTACTGCTGTGGTTGCCAGACCATGGCACTAAGTGTCACATCCAGTCTTATTTTAAAAACCTCTAGGGACGGAGAATCCACCACCTCCCTGGAAAGCCCATTCCAATGCCTGATTACCCTCTCTGCAAAGAATTTCTTCCTAATATCCAACCTAAACTTCCCCTGGCACAACTTAAGACCATGCCCTCTTGTCTTACTGACAGTTACCTGAGAGAACAGACAAACCCACACCTGGCTACAACCTCCTTTCAGGGAGTTGTAGAGAGTGATGAGGTCTCCCCTGAGCCTCCTCTTCTCCAGGCTGAACAACCTCAGCTCCCTCAGCCTCTCCTCATAGGACTTGTGTTTGAGTCCCTTCACCAGCCTTGTTACTCTTCTCTGGACCTGCTCCAGCATCTCAATATCCTTCCTGAACTGAGGGACACAGAACTGGACACAGTACTCCAGGTGTGGCCTCCCCAGTGCTGAGTACAGGGGAAGAATCACTTCCCTGGCCCTGTTGGCCACGCTGTTCCTGATGCAGGCTAGAATGCCATTGGCCTTCTTGGCCATCTGGGCACACTGCTGGTTCATGTTCAGCTTCCTCTCAATGTTAGCAGTTTCTCAGTTACCGTTTCTGAATAATTCCTTCTTTCTTCTTATTTTTCTAGTCAGTAGCATTTTGATTAACACTTATAATGAAGGACTTTCCTTGATAAAGAAAAGATTTAGAAATATTTATATTACAAAACGAAAGACTATGATTTTTGATAACAGAGCCTTTTTGAAGACTACAAGGTTATAGAAGATCATGAATTCCGATGGCTGGCTAAGCTATGGAGAAATATGCAACAGGCTTATCTCATTGCAATAGGCGTTTTGGATAAAATTCCATCTGGCATATGGTCCCAGCAATTCCCAACTGGTAAATGGTCCATTGCACAGTCTACAGCAGCTCCTGGTGGGTTAACACTGGGCAGCAAATCAAAAAGCTGCTTCTGGCTTTCTAACAGACACTCAGCTGCTGAAATTCAGCACATCAGAAGCTGTATGAGTAAGAATCAAAAAGTTCATCATTAGTGAGGAAGAAAATATAGTCGTAGCAAAGGCACAAAATTATTCATGCTGTCTGGGTGGGAAATTAGACTGATTTATCCTTTACTATCAGAAATTAGATCAATTCTTGAGTAAGTATTAAGGGTAGCAATGCAGAGTTGTACAATGACTTAGTGACATAATCACTAACCTCATCTTTTGCCACAGTTTTGTCCTCAACACTTTGCTTGGAGAAAGACTGTACACTCATCCATATTGATTTTTGTCTTCATATACTTAGTGGGTAGTAATACTGAAGGATTTTTTACCATTATAGATTATCTGTATGATATGGAAGACTAAAGAATCTACCTCAAAATTTTGTAAACAGTCTTTAGTAGACAAAATGGAAGCAATAAAATCCAAAATTTGAAGATGCAAATAAGTATGTTAATGTTGTTCACACCCCTTTCAATTCGAAGGATAATATAATTCTTTGTGAATACAGGCACCTGCGGTGGGGATTCTTATATGGTTTTCTGTGATGACAATGCATCTTTCACACTTCACTTTCATTAGAAAAAAAAAAATTTACTCCCTTCACCTGACAGAATTCTCTCTTTATAAAGATTTCTAAAAATGTAGTATTCAAAAGGGGAAAAACCCTCTTTGTGTTTGCCTCAATCAAAATTGTGTGTCATTGAAGTACAGGCATGAATTCCTGGCTCGTTGAAATAATTGTTTGTTTACCTTACTGTAATTACTAATTTTGGAATAGAAATGACTACCTGTCAATGGATTTTTTTTAATTAAAAAATATTGACATCTAAGAAGACTGTATTTCCTGGAAAACAGATGTAGAAGATAACCATTTGACAATCTCCATAGTTGACAAATTTTATAATAAGACAAATTTTTATATTGTACTCATTGTTCATTAATACCTGTTACATTTATTACTATTACATTAATTATTACTATCTGATAACCTGGACTTAAGGAATTGTCTGGATGCATAAGACAAAGTAAATTTTACATTTTATGAGAATGCACATGTAATGTTAGATTTATGGCTATAGAACACTGCAAGTAACTGAATATACATGACATTCTACACTAAAAATATTTTCATATGAAGTCAAAATAAGAATGAAATAAAAATTCTCTGCAAAATATCAACAACACTACTTAAGAAATCCAGCTTCATGATTTTACTGGATGCTTCAAAATTCAGTGTAGAAAAGGGAATAAATGTTTTCTTGGTTTTGGGATAGTTGGAGCAGCAAAGGCAAAATCTATTTGAAAGATTCACCAGCAGAAAGCGGATTGCTTATTATTGTTGATTTTTTAAGTTACTCTTTATGTCACATAGGCAATATCCACTCAATGTTTTGTGTAGATTACATGTTTTATTTTCTAGTAAGTTGCACACAGCTCTACAAATGTTATAGACATAAAGAAAGAATAAATTTTACTTCAGTTACTGCTAAATACTTGTAGTAATTCCCAGTCCAAATTTAATATCTACAGTTCTGTCCTCTACGTCCTCTACAATCACCCTCACCTTGCCATTCTGTCTCCCCACTTTTGTTCATCCACGTATAAGTCAGCAGTATTTTTCATCTATTCAAAACTGCATACCAAATGCTGCCTAATCAAATAAAAGATTTAAAGCTCAGAAAGTGTTCTCCAAAGTATGTCACTCACGAATTTAAACCAAGCATGTGGTTAATTAGCCCATCACATTTAAATCTAAGGAAGGGAACTTAAAAAAAACAAGGACTATCTCTGCTCTGTCTTCACAGCTAGCTGTGTAAGACAGAGCTACACCAGGAACACAGACTTACTCACATCCATATGTATAGGTGTTAATACCAAATATTCCAAGAAGGCTCTTTTCCCCCCTTCACTCTTAGAAAATGTGTACATAATTTGACTTATTAAAAAAGGCTTCCAAAAGTTACTTAGTTGTGGTGGTGGTATGCTATTTTTTAAATTAAACCTAGATTTAACTTAATTACACAAAAAAAGTCTACAGTGTCTATTTTGCTATCAGATATTATTGTTAGTATCAGGGTAATGTTGCTGTAGAAGAGTAAACTTGTGAGAAAATTGAAGCCACGTGAAGTTTGCACAAGCAATCTGGCACTAACTCTCCATGTCTGCAGGAAAAAAAATCATACTCTCCGTTTCTTATCATCCATTTCTATCTCCTTGTTCTGCCAGAGAACAACTTGTTTTTTTCTAATCTATGATCTTGTTTTCGCTCCTGAAGTGAGAACGAATCCACATGCAGTGCACAGTGGGTCTCAGGCCTGGTGTGTCCCACATGGTGGGACAGGAGGTTGCTTGCAGTGCGAGCTGGAGGGTGCCAGCAGATGTGGCAAGGCATGGTACGCATCACTTGTACCAGGGCTGCTCTGCACATGCCTCTGCACTGAGCCTGGGGAGTCAGGGTTTCTCTCATGTGGCCACAGAATTATTCACACTGTTTTAACTCCTTATAATGAAATCCAACTAATTTTATAACATCAAATTTTTATTCCTTATTTGCAATATTCTAGTTACCACACAGAGTTAATGCTGAATGAGAAAGAAACGGTGACTGCTTGGATAGAAGATTATTGTCACGATTCCACATAGGAGATTAGAAGCCTTTGTATAAAATGAAATTTATTTTTGCTGAATTTCTTATAGTTATAGCAGCAACTTTTGCATCTGCAGAAAGGAATTTAATTTCTTCTTAACCCCATCCGATATGCAATTTTAAAGATTCTGTTTATGTCAACAGGCCTTGAAAACCAATTCCTTTGTCTTAGATTTTTTTTCATTTTCTTTAAGGCCTGCACATTCTCCCTGAAGTTATCTTCATTGTGGGCATAAGTGACAGACTGTATTTCTAACCAATCCTGTTCCCACTGGAAAAAAAAAATTATTTTTCAATATCTGAAGACTAGTTTGTAACCTACTATAGCAGTCTTAGACTCTTGATCACGTAGTTTGTTTTTTAGTAGTTTAGTCATGATTGGTTATCTTTTCCAAAAAGCTCCCATAATCCCTTTTCTCTGAGTTTAGTACTTATATACAGAGGAAATTTGTTTTTATATTCCACTGTTGGTTTTGGACAGTTTCAAATTGCTTATCCAGAGAAACCACTCTTATTCATAGGTTATGTCATTATCTAGTTGTGTTTTATAAGGTGATCCTGTCTCTCCATTATCATCTTCAAACTACTTAGATTATTTGGTGAAAAAGCACTCCAGAGGTACTCCAGAGGTAACCATTTGTTTTCTCATGAGTCATTGAAACTCTTATATAGAAGAAATCCAGACAAAACCATTAGAAGTATTGCTTTTTTTGTGCTACATTTAGAACAGCAGCGGATTTTATCTTCTTGTTCTCTTTCTACAATTCAAAAAAATACCTAACACTACTCCACTTCACTTATTTACTGATGTAATTCAGAAATACTATCATTTACATGCAAAGAGAATTAGTGTGATTTAATTATTGATCTAGGTGAATAAATCTAGGCAGAGTATTTTCCAGTTTGTATTGAGATTCTCGATTATAGGTACTTCACTGGAATACAGAAAATTATCCAAGTGCTTGATATAATGGTTAGGGGTGATTTGATAATCACAGCACTTTTACACACTAGTCTCTTTTTACATTAAGAAACCGAACTTCCAGACCTAAGTAAGTAAATTTTAGTCAAAATGAAATGACAAACTGTAATACAAAATGATGCTCTCATTAGTCTTTGAAATTCTTCAAATAAAAGCAAAAGCTAAGTTCATTAGCTCTTTAAACTTAGTCTATGTTAAAATATTGAAAGATAGGTATTTCCCTGTATTCTCATTTTATTCCATGGCAACAAATGTAGATGTATGGAAAATTATTAGTTTCACTCAAAAAGGTTGGCCGCTCTAAACCAAAAAGGACAGATGTAACTAAATTAAACTGCTCATTTCAGATCAATTATCTATTTTAGTAGTTTGTTAATCAGCTACTTGTTGGCATTTCTGACTACTTCTTGATTGCTCTAAGTGGGGGTTAATGAATGAATAATTCTGAACCACAAATAAAGAAAATGGATATTTATATTTCCTAAAAATGCCCTTTCGTACTCAATATTTATTGATATAAAGAAGAATTGCTGTCAGCTTTTAAATAAATAAAGAATTGTATTTCTTATTGTGAAAGGGTCATTTTCTAGACAAACAAGGCACTCGATATAGAGGAAAGATTTGCAAATAAATTTTTTGTGTTGTGGCACTGACTAAAATATTGAGCAGATTACCGAGTACTGGGTTTATGTTTATTGACTGTTTTGTTGGCTAAGATATATTGTTATCAGTTACAGTAATAATTTATAGAAGTGTGGTGGTTTGGGCTAGGCCTTCCTTGGTGACCAGTTTGTGACCAAGGAAGGGTCCAGATTTACCCAGTATTCCCTACGATTTTTACGTAAACCAGATTATAAGAAGAAAGGAGGAGAGACCTTCGTTCTCTTTCCTTCCGGCGGCTTGGAGGTGCAGGTTCCCTGTTGTTGAGTCTGCCGTGTTGGGGAGCGAGGCCTGGTTAGACCTTGCTGACCTTGGGAGATGGAGGTTGCCAGAGATCATTCTGGAGCGACCCTCAGTTGTCCCAGGAGAGTAGTGAGCTATTTATTTGCTAACTCTTTTAGTGGATAGATATTGGGCTGCTAATTGGGATATACATATATATTATTTTGGTTTTGTTCCTTTTCCCTTCCCCCTTCCCATTACCTTGTGAAACTGTATATATATTTCAATTGTATATACCTGTAACATAAGTGTAAATATATTTATATATATTTATATATATCACTTTAGCTGTCTCTCTCTCGTTTTGGGTTTTCTTGGTTGTTTTTCTCCCTCTTCTCCCTGAGGTTTGGGGGGTGGGGACTTCTTGTAGCAAGGTTTGGAGACTTGGCAGGGAGCCAGCTTCAAACCATATCAAGAAGATACCTTTTGCTTGTTGAAAAGTGACAGTTCCTGATGAAAGTACCTTCCAGGTACTTATATTGAAGTTGTTTCACTGTATGAAAGTTCCTCTCTGTCACGAAAATTTTCATCATATATGTAATATGCCATTACATACTTCCCATATGTCAGATGTTTCAGGCCCTTAATATCTACATAGTCCTTTGCTGGCCTCACTTCAGTGTGTCCATGACTTTCTTATATGGGGAAGTCCAAACTTGCACAATGTACTACATATGTGGCCTCAGCAATGCTGAGCAGAGGAGAAGTATTGCCTCCCTCAACCTGCTGACAACGCTACTTCCATTGAGCCCAAGCTGATTTTGCATTTCTTTGCCGTAAGTCAGCATTACTCATTCATCTTCAATTTGTTGTCCACCAGGACTCTTCTCAGGAGAGAAAAATAATAATTCTTTCAAGATAAAAGAGACACCAAACCAAAAGTAGAAGGGAAAATGTCAGTGTGCTACCCAGTGGTAGTAATATGGAAAATATTTTTAAAATACTTTAACTCTGAAAGCCTGGGGTAAGACTTGCATTTGAAGCTGTGAAAACAGCAATCAATAGTTCCATGTTGGAAAAAACTATAAGACTGAATACAGTGCAAAAGGTTGGAACTGCTATGTGTGGAAGCCAGAGCGTGAGCCAGGACTCAGCTATGGGGAGAGTTGGAATGAGTTTCTTATTTTCTCTGAGGCCGTATTACTGGCCACAGCTAGACCAAAGGGTCAGACACCTGGCCTGGTGTAAGTGCAGATTCTTTACAAAAGGTATCTATGTGCCATAAAATAAGAATCCTAGAATGTAAATTGGAGGGAGCGTTTACCCTAGGGTCTAATTTAAAAAAAAAAAAATAACTAAAAGAACAAGACTGTACTTAATATTAAATTCATATTGAACAGTTGGGGAAATTTTGTAACAGACATTGCCTCCCCTCAGCATTCTTTATGTCCTAAGGCCACAGATGCATATTGGCATGTGACATTTACCATAGGCTTTATGTCCTACTTTATGCTCTAATCTATTAGCCAACAAAAAGAGGGAAAACAAAATCAAGAAAAAAAGAGCAGATTATTTGAAATAAGAAAGGAAAAAAAAAAGAGGAAAACCAATAAATCTCAGTTATTCATTACCAATGAAGATATACTAACATGGTTGTAGACAAATTTGTGAAATCATCAAAAGCCTCCACAAGTGTACTTTCTTAAAATGAAGGTGATTTGAAGATAAGAACTATGTCTAAGGGCTTTAGTAGCACTCATGGAGTCCAACAATGATCCAGAGCCCAAAATTACATAGGTATGGACACCATCACTCTGCCTCAAAAAGTGTTATCCCTGTTGGGGTAAGACAAATGGAGATTACAGACATGATCTAGTTCATGCCATTTGCCCTCAGAGCCTAAAGTCATCCTTACCCATTCTCCATGTAACATCAAAGACATGTTTAGTATCCTTCTTCCCAGAGAGTTACATCATTGTCTTGTATCTACGCTATTTGATACTTGGAAGAAATACTTGGCATTCATAGGCAGTTTCTGTGTTTGGGAGAATAGTGTAGACTGGTGGTAGCAAAGTTTTCCAAGTCTGAGACAATCAACAATGTCGTCTTTATCATGCAGTACTTTGTCTTGAAAGTTCATGCTTTGCAGTTCGGAGGTTAGTAGATGAAATAAGCCCTGCTGACAGAGATGCAGACAGAAATTACACTGTAGAAAATTATGGCATATGAGTTGGGTTTTTTTTAAATTTTATGGAAAATTATCTCATATCCCTTTGGAGAAACTATTGGAAGATTTCTTATCTAGATTCTTGTACCAGGCATATCTTCCTGCTAAACGTACAGATAATAACTTATACTATAAAGTGAACAAGCTTTAAAGAATATGAAGCCTCACAGAAAGGAAGGAATAATTGCTTATGAATGATTAAGATATCGCTGGATCAGAGGACAAAATTTACAGACATGTAATAAAGGAATATCTATGCCATTGGTATTTCTAAGTAAATTGTTATCTTTCAGAAATTGTGAGCAGAATATTCCCAACCCTAACTTCAGCACAATAGCTCTTAAATGCTTCTGAGGAGTACTACCTATCTTTTCACTGATTGATCAGTCAGCTGCTTTAGTATTTTAAAGTGATGCTAAAAAATTCACTCTGGTAGTGCTTCTATATTCTGCTCCAGGTGCAATATACCATAGTTCCCCAGGGTACACAGGTACGCAGGGTACCTTTACTCCACATCACTTTTATCCTGCTTGATTTCAACAGCATTACACTGATATTCCCCTGAAGCATTTCTTTTGTTTGCTTGCTCCTGAGCCTTGCTGATACTTTAGCATCTGCGTCTCATAAGGGCACTACACTTGAGAGATAATGGTATAAAAATATTGCAGGTAGACTAACTGTAGACTTGCAGAGAAAAAAAAGCTAATATTTCTCTGAAGTGATCTTTCCAGTTGTCATCAAACAAAAAACCATTCTTCTTGGTGAAAGCTTTTTGATAGACACCTCTAGACAACCTGCCAAGAGGAGATTTTTGGGCTAAAACTATTTTTTTTCTGCATTTAATAATAGTAGCACCTGACAAGAAGCACTATGACAGCTCAGTGGATATGAAAATGTTGTAATAAGTTCCAAGGCATTGTTGCATTCACTAATGTTACATTGTATAGTTGAGTGAAGAAAGAGACAATGAATACTTTGAAAGCCAGGGATTTTCATGAGTTACTTATCCCTATAGACAGCAACACCATGTGTTTTCATACTTGCAGAATGGAAGAGAGATTGTCCTACAAAAGAAAAAAAGCTAAGACATTCCTGTAATATCAAGAATCTCCCATATGAGGCATTTGGGCAGGTCTTTCAAAATAGTATACAAGAATTTTATACGTGTGAACAGCAGGTTGCATATTATTTTCAGTACTTTGTCAGATCACTAGGGACTGGTTTATCTTTGTTAGTGTAAATGTCCTTGCTTATTCTTTATCAAATGGAGGCATCGTAACAAATGACACTGTGGCTGTGAACAACTTCATGAAAGTACCAAAACAAAACTAAAGTTTTCAGAATTAGGGAGACTTTTCCTGGATACTTATAAATCTAATAATATCTACCTATTTATTTAAAAAAGCAGAACTTTCAGTGGTATAACAGGTTGTCTAAGGGTTTTCAGAAAAGGAGAACTAAAAGTGCATAATATTTTTGTACAGCTTTTCACATTTATTCTATTTCTAGTTGAATCTTTTCTTACAATTCATACCACAATATTCATCAGAATTAATTGTGGGGGAAAAATTCACTAAATTGTTTAGACATTAAATGCAAATAATTATGCTAAGTTTTATTATATAGGATGTTGATTACATATTATATGTGTATTTTATATATATATATATTTATATTGTGTCTTATGTCTGTTGATTAAACATATACCTGCAGTACCTATTGTAAATGTATGTAGAAATGACAATTTCTTAACTGAATATTTTGCATTTCATCATTCAATAACCATTTTCTACTGAAAATGAATAAATTAAAGAAACAAAAAATATTTACACCATATATTTATTAATTTCTAGGTTCTTCTTTGCAGTAGTCATGACTGCATAAATTTGATCCAAAAAAGTGTTTGCTAATGAAACATTGAGATCTTTTAGACTTTGATGAAAACCCTTCATGTATTTATCAATCTTGTTTTATTGTTTTATGCAATTTTTTTTTCATAAAGTATCTCATATAAGTAGTGTCCTCTAATTGATACATGATAAACAAATAAGATTGAAAAGAACCTGAAACTCCACAAACATTTCTGACAAGAATACAGGCATTTTCTCTGAAGAGGAAAGCAGTTTACAGAATTATACTGCAAAATTTATTCTACAACATTTTCAAGCACATCACAAATAACAGGATTTGAAATTAAAAATTAAATCCTCTGAACAACAATACAAACACTTGGTATGTTTCCATACACCAGGTGAACCAAAAAAATGAAGTTTGTATATGTCCAGTTGAGTGCCTCCCCCTTTTTGAGCCCCATTTTCGGAAAGAGCTTCTTCTATTTAATTTATTAATATATTTGAAAACTGTAAATCATTCAATCATGTCCAAAATCATTCCATGTATCCTGTATTTAATTTTTGGGTGATAAACCAACTCTAGAAGCATATATAATCAGAATAGCATCAGTTGTATAGCATATGTATGGTGAGGCATTTAATGTTTCCTGACAAGGACAGCTGTTTGGAGAGAGACAATGCCATCTGCAGCAACGAGAGAGTATAATGATTGCAGTCCATCTCACTATTGCCTTTCTAATAACACAAACTGCAAAACTGAAAGAGTTTGTGATTGTCAGAGGGATGTGCAAAACTTTCCTCAAAAGGAGATTAAACAAACCAGTTAGGGTTAAGATTGAGTTTTATAGGATGGTGTGTTGCAGTTCAGTTTGCTCATTCACCTGCAACAAGGTCTACACTGAGTGTAGACTCAATAGCCAACAATATCCTGCATCATTAAAATATTATCTTGCCTCTAAGTTAATAAAGGACAAAGAAAGAGCTCTATGTTTTAATATTAAATATATACAAGTATAACTACTGATTCATTTTTTGCACAAAGATCTGTTTATACAATCATAGCAACTATCTGCTTGTTTCATAGTAGTATGTGGAAACTGCTAAGGGAAAAAACAGAGGAAACAAAGAAAACCTGGTGAAGCTCATAAAATCTTAAGAAGTCCATTAAATTTCTTACATCTAATAGAAGTCCAGGATCACATCAGTTGCCCTGTGAATCCACATTGGACATCTGTGGGTGGGCAACTGAACTGATCCCAGAATAACATTCTCATATATAGGGACTGGATTCAGTAATATATGAGCAGAGAGTTAATGCTGGTTTAAACAATTTTGAATGTCCTGCTTAGCCTTCACCTGTCACTCCTGTTACACAGTGCCTTGACTGTCCTTCCTACCCTGTGCCATCTCTGCTAGACCTGTGTTTATGTCTTGGATATCCTAAGACACTGCATATGGCACTTGAATATTAAAAACTTACTTGCATGTAAACATCTAAGTGTTGGCCAGTTTATTTCTGAATCCGTAAAATTATGGGAGTAGACTGTATACAGGGGAAAAAACCCGACATATCCTCAGGACTTGAAGCAGTTTCTGGATGTGGTGAGCAAAGGATGGATATTTAAATACACTAACAGCTCCAGGTTTCTTCTGGAGATATCCCTAAGAAGTCAAAGGCCAAGGCAGATTTTTCAAAAAGATCAGTGAAAGGATCAAGTTGAGCTACGAAGGCTTTAGCAATTTGAAGTATAAAAAATCTTTCACAACACAAAAAAATCATGTCTCCAATTATTCAAAAGAACTCAAATTTAAGTCTCTTGAAGCTTTGGAAAGTATTTCTAGAAATTATGTTTCCCAGTAAAATCTGTAAGTACTGGCATTTGACAAAATGCGTTATAGTATTAGCAAATATGGAATGATACGGACAGAAAATTTCAGGTAGATTTATGTCTATTAAACTTGCAGAGGTCTGGAAATTTCACTGTGTTGTGGAATCTTTTAGTGGCAAACGCAAATTATTCAAAATCTGTTTCATATCCCAAGATTATTGCCTCTATTGTTTTCTACACATAAAATTATCTTGGTCTTCACTTAAATTACAAACAAAAAAAAGTCCCAAAACCCCACAGAATTTTCATGTTAGTCATAATGAGTTAGTGTGAAATTTTTGTACATCTTTGACTGGTTGCACAATTTTCACCTCTGTGAATATTCATGTAAAGATGTCAGAGTAATGTGATGTTTATTTTCTGCTATCATGTCGAATGCTTTCTAAGTACTAAAATGTGATGTACTTCTGCTGCTATAGTAGTAATATAGTGCTTTTAGCACAGCATTAAGTTAACTAAATTTCAGTGTCCCCAGTGAAATGAAATATATAAGTGGCTATTTTCCTCTTTTGATGATAACTGGAACATAAGGGTGGGATTCATACTACTCCTCCTAAAAGTGGGTTTCACAGGCATGTCATCCCATTTTACATGCTGCAGTTTAAGGACCTCCTAAAGGATTTCTGGCAAATACAAATACTTAGGTGCAAATAACTATACATCATGGCAGTATCATACCAGAGTTTGACTAACTAAACTCTGCAGGTGTGAAAATGATAACAGTCAGCATATAGGAAAAAATTTTGTCACATAATTTACAATAGAATGCAGCATAGCTTCTTATCTTGTCTTTCTGTTCTTCATTCTTTCCCTTAAGTACCTTACAGTGATATATGAAATAATTCAGTATATTTGAGATGACTGCAGGAGGCTAAACATTATGACATGAAAGAAATACAAACTTCCAGGTTGACAGCTGGAGGTCCAGGAGAACTAACCACAGAAATATCAAACAGCATCAGATATCCAGCTTTAGGTAACAGAATAAAGACACAATTCTTGAACAAAGTAAATGTTTGATTCTAATTCCAAAAGAAAAGTTTTAATTCAAATCTGTTAGTTCATGTATCTTCAGTATTCGTAATACTTACAAACATACTCTTCAGTTAGTAGAACTGCTAATAGTGAGATGCAATTTTCTAGTACATTAAAATAGGGGTCAATGAAAAGACAGGTGTGATAATCTAAAGAATATAGACTTCTGTGTGTCAGCAGTGTTTAAAAAGCTTAATTTCAAACATTTCTGCATTTATTTAATATTTCAATCATTAAGAAGCTAAAAGTTCAATTCACTTGCCTCAAAATATGCACCTGAGAAGTTCTAATGTGATTCTCTATGGCCTGTGGTTGATGCTCTGTGAAGGTATAAATACTAGTGTAAGGAGTGATGCTTCAACTTTCTTGTGGTTTCTCAGCTATGAGTAACAAATTATGCAAAATGAATGGATCAAGAGATATCAAAGAAAAGAAAATGTGACTGTATAGCTGAATGATTCTGGCATTCTCCTGAAAACACAGAAAGTCCTCGATCTCGTTCTTTCCTTCTATAACTTTTCATTAAAAGAAAAAAAAGGATGGAAAAGAACACGTAATCAGTCATTAGACCAGAGAGTAAGATTGCCATCTTCATAGCCAAGTGAATTATATTGTCTCCTACTCCATGAATTTCACATTTCTTGCTGATTAGTAGCCTAATTTGAACTAAAACTAAATTAAACTAAATACTCCAATCTTTATTAATTTATATTCTTCCTACTGTTATTTTTGCACTTATATTAAGCAGTCAATCAATAATATTTTAGGAAACAGTCTTTGTAGGACTATTTACGTACATATGTTTAGCAGTGAATATGTAACAATAGAGAAAGTTTCTTATTTCGTTCATCTGGAACCACAGTCATACTTGCTTGCTGTTCATCTGTTCCTGAAACGCACAGCAACATGACAGTTCAGCACTAAAGAAAAAGGTAAATTAGACATTATCCTTCTAAATCAATCAACAGAAAGATGACAAGAATGCCTGGAGAAAGAAATACTCTACTTGGGTTCAATTTTCTTCAGGATTAAGAGAATACAGATTTCAAACTGTACTGGATCTGGCTTGGATGAAGTTAACTTTCCTCACAGCAACCTGCATGACATTATGTTTTGAATTTGTGTCTGAAATTGTACTGATAAGACACAAATGTTTTGTCATTATTAATTATAATTAAATTAATATTGTTAATCTGTGGAACAGGTTTCTCAGTTTCTCACACTACCACCTTCCAGAGGGGTGTCCCATGCCATATATCATATTCAACAATAGAAAGAAAAAGGGATGCAGAGTGTTTGCATTCCAAGGTAGATGTTGCTCCGAGACTGGCTGGATATCAGTCTGCTTGTGAGAGGTGGTGAGCAATTATGTTTGCATAATTTCTTTGGTTTTCATTTTTCTGTTGCTTTCTCTTTCACTTCTTGAATTGTCTTTATCTCAATCCATGAGTTTTCTCATTTTTACTCTTCCTATTCTCTCTGTCATCCCACTGTGGGTAGACAAAATGAGCAAGTGTCTGTGTGGATACCACAACACAAACTCTCTCCTTTGCTTACTCCACAGACCAAGAGCCCCAGATAAGACCAGAGAGAATATACATAGTTTACACTGCAGGAAGAAAGGAAAGAAGGAAGGTCAGCAACGACCCTGTCATGGACTAGTTTTGTTGCTGCTACTATGTTCTTACTGAAGAATTCTACCACTTCTGAGAGAAGAATTGGATTTCAGAAGTAACTTTCATGAGCAGCCTTTGTTTAGTATCACAGCCTGTAGAATGCAAATCCTAAAGACCTCAGATATTCCTAGAAATGTAAATCTAAATGTCACATCTAGGAAACTTAATTATACTAATTTCTACTTCTGTTATTTTTTTTTCTTAATTTGCCACAATTTTCTTAATTCCTACTGAGGCTGCTAGCGTGTAACAGCTGGTGACATTTGTGTCTGAGTCCATGTCTTTGTATTTCTATCAGCTAGAGTAGTAGACCTAATGACTAATTTCTCAGTCATATGTACCTAGTACAAGAAGTCCAGGATCTAAAGACTAGCCTGAACCAGCATAATGTCTCCATCTGTAAACTGTTCATCTTCTAGGAAGTGGAAAGCAAAGAGTTTCGTGTTGTATTAAGACATTCTGTTCACACAAATATCACGTGATCTTATTTCTGTAGTCTTAATTATTTGTCAGATTAAAAGGAAGGAATAGACATGAATCTCTAATTATATAAAATATTAAAATTTTCTAATTCCTGTCTATACTGTTTGTTTCTTCACTGTTCTTAGTCCAACTGAACTCTAGGAAGTAGGACTACCCCATAACCATTTTGCCTTTTACTTTATGTTTTCACGGTGTGTAAATCAGCTTTTAATGAATAAATCCTAATTCCTAAGCTGAAATAAAATGCTCTCAGTAATGACTTGATGCAAAGCTACTTTTTAAAATTGTAAAATCATAGCACAAGAAGATCAGTAGTTTTTCTTCCATGTTATTTTGCTATAGTGAACAAGTCTCTTTTTGTCTTGTATTCTTAAAAATCTGACAAATATTAATAATAATAGACAATAAAATTAAAATTGTGTTGTCTGAACTTTACATACACAGAAAATGAGCATATGACACAGCATCATCTTAACTGTGTACATAAGAATAAGTTTAGCATTCTTTTTCTCAAATAAAACAAAAATTTGGAAAGAAGCTGAATCATTTCTCTAAGGAAATATAGATTTTTAAGCAGAAAAAAAAAAGACCTGAAATGACTTCTGAATTTAATAAAAGTTATACATTGATTTTCTGAATGAGACCACATTTTTAGAAGGAAATATTAAAGAAAAAAGGCATCATGATTAAGTTACTAATATTAAAATTCTACTTACAGTGAGGGTTACTTCATTAACACAGCTATATTTTCTCATAACCTAAAGCCCTCACCTACATGTAACTAGGTCTGCAGAGCACTTACAACCAATCGATAAAGTCAGGATGTAGAGTGATGACTAGGAAGCAAGATGTGATTCACCTTTCTACTGTATTTCTAGAGTGTTCTAAAAGCACCTCCTGATCAACATACTAAAATGGACACTACAGTGGGATCAAATTGTCTAACATGCATCTGGTGAAATTTCAGATATTACAAGATATCAAAGATATCTGCACAGCACTAGCTGAGAGCCTCAGAGACACATTTGGCATTCTAAACAGCATATAGAAGGTCACTCATAATGAGCTCATATATTTTAAGTTTCACTACATGCTTATGCTTTTACACATGAGTCTCAGCCCTTGTGCCTATTTAAAAGTGAGCTGATGGACCAGGTCAATAAGTTCAAATTAATGAATGATTAAATTAATGCTGAAAATAATAAAATAAAAATCTGAGCTGGACAGTAATACAAACTATTTTATGTCTATATTTTTTTAAATAAACTAAAGGAAGCAACAAGTGTTTTTGCAAGTTTTTTTTTCATAGTAACCTATCTTTTATTTTAGTCAATGCAGTAGGCATCTGAAACTGGTTATAGACACACTTACAATGTAAATACCAGTTCTGTTCTTCAACATACCCCATGACAGTCTGTTGCATAAGATAACTACTAAAAAAGAAATTATGAGGAAACAAGCAAACAAATAAACAAAATCCCCCAAACATATAGAACAGAATGCTAATCAAGAACATTTATCAGGAAAGTATTTGTCTAAAAAGAATAGCAAATAATGAAAGAATTTTGGAGATTATTATACGAAAAACTGAAATATGGTTTTTTCAGAAATTTCTCTGAAGAAGGGTTGAAGCCTAAACAGAGGAAACATTTTTAATTATAAGATTCAAATATGTTGACATTAAATCTTGAATTCTCAATAAGTCAGCTGTGACTGTCTCCAAGAATTTTACCTCGATTTATCAGAGAATATATAGCAAGTGTTAAATAATTCTGTACATTAATAATAGGCATCAATTGAATTGATAAGCGCTTACCTGGAGATAACATTGGATACATAAATGTAAATAGGAAAACGTAAATATTTCATTGACCACTGTGTCTTAGTTTCATAGGTTTTGGTCTGTCAGGAGGGTTGTGGTAGAACAATCATTGAAATACTTGCATTCAGATATAAATACATTATCATCATTGTGTGAAGTGATAGTGAAACTGATAGTGAAATAATGCATTACAGGTCTACAGAACTGTACAATACCCAATTAACTAAAGGGGAAGAGTAACCTTATATAATAAAGCTTACTCCAACCACATGCTGATTTTTACTTTGGTCTATAAGAAAGTGTAAAATCTATATCAGAGTGTTTGGCCTATATGACTAAATTGATTTTAGGGAAAAAGATGTCCTAATTTGAAAAAAAAAAAAAAAGGCAGCACAAGCATTTATATTTCTCTCACAAAAACTCCGTTAGCATTTAAATTCAACTTAGATTAGAAAATTTATTTGTTTATTTCTAGTAGTTAATGGTCATGAAATTTATTCTCTGACCTTCAAATGCTTCATCTTGGAAAAACTTCAAATTGCTTTTGTAATAAATATCACTGAATTGATGCCTGTTTAAACCAAATATTAGAAGAATTGTAGTAGAAATGCCTTCTAGCTGGCTTTTCTTTTACCCCAGAACTGTCCTGAGACATGCCCAAAAATGACACTTTTTTTTCCATCAGAATGCCTGATGGCACATCATAGGTAAAGAAAGGCCTGTGCTGAACAAATAAGGTTATCTGTGCGGATTACATCTCCATCTCATTTGCTAGGTAGGGATCTTAATGTGGTTTGTAGGCTAGGCTGTGTGAATTTTACATAATATCCCCTTCCCTATAAGCATGGCTACACAAAGCTTTGTGGAGTTTAGATTTAGGGGATATGTTAACTCACTATGATTTCTGGAATTAAATCACTTTGCTTCCATAAATTGCTGTTAAAAAAAGAAATAAATGAAAAAACAAAAGCAAGAAAAAAATATCATAGTACTAAGTGTTAGATTAGCAGAAACTTGTTTAACAACCAATCTCAGAAGAGAACTAGGATCCTCATTTCCCTTCATATTATATATTCAATTATAACTCAGTCACAGTATCTGGAGAGAAGTTTTTATTTTGAAATATAGTCAATAATGTTGCTATCTGCCCTTTGCATAATAATGTAATGATGAGAACATTAGTTAAGATTGTGGGAGGTCTGAGTACTAGAACAAAGAAGGTGGTAACCCAGGCCCTAGTTTCCAAGTTTTCTAGAATAATTTTTGTGCTGACTGGTGATCCTTCCCTCACTGTCGCTGAAGTCAAATCATCATGAGGTAAAGAATTTATCATTTATAGAAAAAGGAAAATTAAATTGAAAGAGGAGTCAACAACATGAATAAAATCATGAAAGGGTCTAAGGAATTTGTATATATTTTTCTTGGGGGAAAAAAAAAGCAGAGAGAAAGACTTGAAGTACATGAACAGTAACATTACTATGGATCAATGAAATACAGAAAATTATTTTTATTTCTCTATGCACAATGTTTCAGTTTCATCAGGAAGGATAGAAAATAGCACCATCACAATTTAGTGTTTTCTTTATATCTCTGACAATTTGCTGGAAGTGAACCAGTGCACTCTGATTCCTTTAGTTTTATTATAAGGCAGGTCTAAACCCCAACTCCAACTCCTTTAACAAATTCTTTCATGGGCAAAAATTTTCAAATTTTTTCCCTGTTACTCCATCACATTCCTATCTCAGAATACTTGGTTATAAACTTCAGTGAATTGAGAGATGTTTCTGGATACCAACAAACCTGATGTTATTCATATATTTAAAGTATCAGAGTTTCCCACTGCCTGTCTTTACAGAATATATGGTTGATAAATAGGAAGCACTAAATCTTCCTTTTATCGAGTCAAGAATCATGTATGATTCTCCACATTGCAAAAAAAATAATCCCTTCTTCCCATTAACTTCTCATTAACTAGTATCTATCTTCAATATCTAAGTCATATGTAAGATGCAAGACATGCAAGAGACATATTCTTCTGAGACACCATCTGGAAGCAAAGGATGCCAAGTGGCACTAAAAGTTTATGTTTAGGGATTTTACCCTGTCCAGAGGATGTAATTCAGACTAAAAATTAAAAAAAAAGAACCTACCTATATGCAGGTACTTTTATGTAAACAAAGTTGGTCAACTTTTCAGTTCACCTTGAACCAGTAGACATTTCTTTTTGATTTGCTTTGTAAAACTCATTCTTTGTACTGATAAAATCTCTAAGTGGGAAACTGAGACCTAGCTCATGATTAGAAACCTAAAATAGGGTATTTAATATGGAAACTTAAATGAACAGAGCAATTCCAGCTACTTTTTAATGTTCTAAGACAGCCACATAGGGCTGATAGATTTGACATAGATTCTACAGGAAGCATCTCTCAGGAGGGGTGTGCTGATTAATCTCAAAAGTTATTAGATGCTTTTGTATGAACAATTACATTCAACCCACAGATATCCACATCTGAAATTGCTACCATATTCATAGCCAGACACTCCTACAGAATGATTAATCTGCTGTATTTTAGAAGCCAACTTCTGGAGAAGATTAATTATGACCTGCAAGTACATATTAACACTTACATGCAGATATCTACATTTTCACAGAATCACAGCATATGCTGAGTTGGAAGGCACCTACAAGGATCATTGAGTCCAACTCCTGGCCCTGCACAGGGCCATCCCCAAGGGTCACACCATGTACCTAAGGGTATCATCCAAATGCTTCTTGAACTCTGTCGGGCTTGGTGCTGTGACCGCTTCCCTGGGGAGCCTGTGCCAGTGCCCAACCACCCTCTGGTGGGATGTTTTTTTCCTTATATCCAGCCTAAACCTCCTCTGATACAACTTTGGGCCATTCCCTTGAGTTCTGTCACTAAGAGATCACCACAGAGAAGAGATCGGTGTCTTCCCCTCTGCGAGAAAACTTGTAGACTGTGATATTAGACATTAGTAATGTTTGTAAATTCAAAGATAATTATTAAAGTCAAAACCAAGCACTTTAATTATTCAACATATTTTTAACTATAGAATCACCTATAGATGGTCAAAGGTTGGCAATTCATCTGTGGTCTTATTTTTTCTTAACAATTTTCTTTCTTTCTCTGTGAGAAACAAAGGAAGTTGCAATTTCACAGCCATACTCAAGATCATGATTATTTAAGTAGTCAGTCTGCACAACTAATCAATCCTTGCAAGTAGTTAATTCTGATGCAGGTAGGAGGATAATGACTTTAGTGCCTTGCCAAGAAAATCATCAGATATAACTTCATCACCACTCCATTGTTCAGTTCCACAAAGTGAAAACCTTCTGGATTTTTCTTTAATGGAGACAAATGACTCTCTGTAAATCCCTGGATATATTTTATTCTATCAGTTACTACACAAAAGGTTTAACTTTAATTAAAATTAAAAAATAATTACTTATATGCTATTCTGTACATTCATGATGTAAATTTTATATAGTGCTACCATATTCTCAGCATAAACAAACCACAGTAACAAGCTAATACTTTTGTATTTATTTAGAATATATATGAAATAATTTTGGGGATTTTTCCTTCTTTTTTTTTGTTTTTTTTTAAGTAAAGCCATCACAAAATCTGTGACAGAATCAGAACTGTAACAATTTCCGAAGCTTAAGAGTTGTTACTACATGTAACTGGGTTTTGGTTTTAGTTTGTTCAGGGTTTTTTAATCCAAAAAAATCCCTGTAATTAATGAAATTTAGTAGTTTAGTGTCACCTGTATGTGAATGTAGATGTTTTGTTAAAAACCTGAAAAGGTATTATGATAAGAAACTTGTAAAGAAGAGTAGGAGAAAAATCCTCTGACATTTTTAGATATATCTATGTTTACCAATGTATATTAAAAATATAAAAACAAACATATATTAAACTAATGATTTTGCCTTGGAAGACAGTTCAACTCCAGTAAGAAAGCATACTTCTTCATAAAGACACAGAAATGTGACAACAGAATAGGTACCCTATCAAAAATCATTAGCCTTGCAATTACCAAAAGAGGAACAGAGGAACATGAGTGTTTCAGTATCAGTAGATATGATCAATCACAAAAGCCCACTAAAGGGCACTGTATGCCTGACTACCAGTGCCTGAAAAGAATTAAAGATAATACTGATGAAAAAGAAGACTTGTAAAGTCATAACATAAAAAATCCTGCTGCTTCTCTGTAATAATGCCAAGTAAATTTTCTGTAGCATGAAATATTTAATAGAAATGCATAATTTGTGGAATCAGAAAAATAATCAAACCAGAAAGCTAAGCAAGTACTGTACTATGTAATTTATATATTCAGATTTCAAAATGTATTTTTTTCATTAATAAAAAATTTACAAGGCACACAATGCCCTATCCAATCATCATTGATGTAAAGATCATTTTTTTATACCTGACTGGAGGGAAAAATTGTTAAACAGCAATAGCAAAACTCAGTTGTGGAGATCTTTATCCTTACAGAATTTGGAAACACTGTTCGATGACATCTTTAAGTGGGTAAACAATCTTTTACCTTTTATTTTTTCTTTTCAATCTGTAGGAAGAAAGCACATCTCATTGGTTTGTGATAAGTCCAGAAATAAAAACAATAACCTACTTTGTCATGCCATTTCACTTTCTCATAAAGCACACTTGTTTCTCCTTTTTTTTTTTTAATCCACTTATTTTCTCGTTGTCTGGATACTTCCAGACAACAGTTTTGACAGTTTTTCAATTCCCAACGTAAAGACCTCCAGACTCTGATGAAGGCTTGTGGTTCTTTGTTTTATGTATTATTGAAAATAACACAAAATTTTATCTACTTCCAGATGCTGTTGCCAAAGGAGAAAAATAACAGCAGTCCTTTCTATGAAAAGACGAAATATTTCTTTAACTAAGAATCTTATAGAAGGCTAATATGAAATTACAAGTTGAAGAAAAAGAATGAATAGGGAATGAAAGAATTAGCATTCATGGATGAAGCTATGAACTAAAATCCTCAAAAAAGTTACAACAATTTAAAATAAAGAATGCAGTTGATCAGTACAGACATAAAATTCTGTTAGACGAGTATGGCCAGGCAAGTAGACTATCTTGAAGCTACTGTAAAATGCTTCATAAAGCAAACTGGTACATATAAAAAGCTAGATAGCAGATAATGAGAGAGTCGAGGTTCCTATGGGTTACTATCCAATCTCCCATCAGCAGAGCATGTAAAAATCTCTTTAAATACTACCAAGATAGTGCTTAGCAGCTCAGCACATTAATATAGAGATATAAGTAAAGTCAATGTCTCTGAACAACATTTGGACTAATGATTCAAATTGACATATCCACAATTTGAAAAATAGCAATGATTAAAAATTTCCCTATTGAAAATCCGTGATTTAAATGTTCAATTTATGATGAGTAAAACTGTTTGCTCCTTAAAATAATCCCATTAATTGTTTTTTACCATGAAAACTTACAAACGCAAATGCATTGCCCCTCTCCTCTGCTGCACTGTGTGCAACATTCAGCTACTTGTTTTGGGGCTTTTGTACGTGGATTATCATAACAGATCTGAGAAGGGTTTGTAAGAAATGTATGATTGAATAAGCCATATGGCACTATGTACACGTGTAATGGGACTTTTACATGCATCTTGGGAGAAAAGAATGAAGTTATCATTCCCACAGTACAGGAAAAAATTGGATGTAAATTAGTGGTACCTCTACGATGAGTTTTCAGAGGTACAGTGACGGCCATGACTTTCTTGAATAACAACAAATCATTATGTTGATTCTAATGAACTCTGAAAATGAATTAATTTGAATGACTTAACTTATTTATGGGCTTTTTTTCCCTATTAAGTGGCCTTAATATGATTTAGCATAATTCACTTTAAAAATAGATTAAATTAAATAATATTAAATTTATTCTGAAACTAAATGAGAATACCCACATAAAGATCTTATGTATCTTAATTACCTTATATCATTATCATAGTTTCTGTGTAGACAGGGTCTTATTTTCAAGGTCAATTTTTGGCTGTTAGTGGTGGTATTTGTTTGATATTTTTACATTTTAAGACAAGCTGACACATTTTCATCTGTAAAAGGGGTGAAGATCATTGAGATTTTAAAGGTAAAAGCTTGCAAAAAATATATAATCATGTAAAGTTTGTCCTTGGTGTCATTGCCCACTGCTCTTTATGAATATATCTAGTTGTGCTGAGTTACAGAAGGGGAGCTTCTGAATTGCAGGAATGTAATCACATTCAGAGTTCAGGATATCATTAGTGGAGTTTGAGAATAATTTTAATATGCAAATTAAATACCAAATTAAAGTAATCTTCAGTGAATCCTGAGGATGACACTTTCTTTAAGTTTTTTTGACAGTTATGAAATGGCTCTTAAAGGGGTCTTCCTTTCCAAAGAGAAGGCTTTCTATCTGTCCTTCTTGAAACTCAAGAAGTTACCGATAACTCATTCCTCCAGCCTGCCAAGGTCACTCTGAATGGCAGCCCAGAAAGGCTGTGGAGTCTCTCTCACTGAAAATATTCAAGAACCATCTGGATGCACATTTCTATTAGAAGATACCTTGGATATGAGCACAATTCCAGGACATCACATATTCTGAGGCAGGGCAAAAACAAAATGAGAAATAAAGAAAACTAACTAGATTGCTTTGCTTGCATCTAAGCTCTATCTATAGAAGCAGTTGGAAAAGTTTATATAACTGTACACATACACAGATACATACATACATATGTATATATATACATATATACACACACACATATGTATATATGAAAAACACACACACTAATCTTGGGAAAACTCTGAAAAAAATTAAGACCTTGGGAGTCTATCCAGTCCATCTTCCTGAAGCATGGTGGAATCAACTATCCCTAATCAATTTCCATCATTTTTGTCTAACCTGGTTTTCAAAGTCTTCACTGAACGAGACACAGATATTTCCTTAGGCAATCTATTCTGCACATGCAGTTGAGAATGGTTTGCTAGTATCTAACCAAAATACCTGTTATGGCAGTTCAAGCTATATAAGCTTTTATCTTATGGTTAGTCTAGGTAGATAATATTCTATGTGTAACAGAAATATTTCAGCCACATTATTCTCAATAATAATAATAATATAGAGATTTTGACCTTAAAATTTTTAAAAAAATATTTTTTTTCCAAATGAGTGAATACTCTGAAGAGATTTATTTTACCTGTTTTGAGATAATCATAAAAAAAGAAATAAAACGAAAATATAAGACATTTTATTCTTGTGCTTCTTGCATTAATACCATATGTAAATGATCTGATCTGCAAGTGAACAAATAACTAGCCCAGATGAAAGTTGGCAGAGAGTCTGACTCAGAATATAGCTCTTGGACTTGCAACTGACTTTGCGCTTTCCTATCAAAATTAATTTTTATATATCTTGAGCTATTTAGTCACTAAAAGAGGGTTACTGAACTTAATGGAATTAATGTAAAACTGTAGAAATATGCTACATCCGTGGTTTGAAATCCCATTTCACACATAATAAATCTGGTTAAACACATCAGACACTTTCCTTCATCAGAGAACTCCTAAAATTGTACTTGTACTTAGAACAAGTTTATTGACAAATCCACATAATTACCAACCAGTACTGGTTTTGCGTCAGCTTGGAGAGCTCAATGAACATGCTGTACACAAGCAGTTTTACAAACTAAACATGGTAGATTCCTTGGATATTTGGGTAGTTTTTACTTTGCTCAAAAGTTTTCTTTACTATCCCAAAACTGAAGTGCATTAACCTCATCTCACAATTATAAAAATAGAGTCCAGTATTTTCCTCATGTAAAGTTGCATCACGCATTAACTCAAGGGTTTCTAAACATTACAAACTATTCTGAACTTTACAAGCCTTCATATCATATTGAACTTTTCTTTATAACCAAGTTTTTTCAAAACATTGTTCAACTTAGTTCTATGGAAACCGTTTTCACTTTAATTAATACTGTGTCTTCTTGGCTAATTCAGACTCACCCTGTCCTCCATGCATCTACACCATGAGCCCAATGTACTTTCTTCCATCAGTTGTGATGCCAGGCTTGTTGCTGGTATGCCCACTGCCATTGTCTGTCACTGTCTGTGCTTGTGTAAGGCAAAGAACATAACTCAAGAAGCTTTAACTCAGGTAAACCTGCATAAGATTTTGATAGTGACAGTCTCCACTGTTGCCAGTAGAAGAATTTTTCCTGCACTTATCAGTGGCATAGGTTGGGAGTCCCGGACATTTTTTCTACCAGATAAGTACCTAACAACCTTTAAATGTCTATGTCTCTTGCCGACTGTTGAAGTAAGCGTTTCACTTGGTAGATGTATTTACAAGATTACAATCTTAAGCCTTATAGAAGTCTTCAGATATGTTCATATTTAGCTAGGAATGGGAGGTCCTTAGAGGAAATTCTTGTCTTGAGATCAGAATTGTGCCATTGACCTCAAAAAGATTTGAAATTTTCTCTTCTGATTAGAAATTATTTATTTAGGTTTCACATTTAAAATATAATTAACTCGCAATTTCCTTTCTAAAAAACTCTTAATTTGCTTTAAGAATAAAACATCATCATCAACAATACATGTTAAAAAACTTTTAGTTTGTAAATCTAAACAAAAAAAAATTAGAAAATTATACATGAAAACAATCCACTATGAGATAGTCTTCAATCACATGCTTCCCTTTTTCAACAAAAGCAAAAAATTTTATATTTTTTTATATTCTCCATACTTCTGACAATGACAAATTGTAGCATATAATGCAAGCTGTTCAAATCCATAATTTCTTAAATTAAAAATATTAATTTCTGCAAGTTATTACTACTAGTTTCAGTACTGTGTTTGACAGCTTTACCAAGAACATTGTGTGCTCAAAATACTCCTTTAATCCTGAACAATGTTTTGTCTTTTCCAACTGACAGTTTCTGAGCCACAGTAAAAGGAAGGGCAAGCAAAAATTGACCACTGATTTCAGGAGATAGGACCTATATTTTTTAAGTACTGAACATTTTTACGGTGACTGATTTTTCCAAGGCTATCATCAAAATGTGCTGGCTAAAGGTTTTTACATGTTTAATATTATGATGGTTTTTGTCGAGCACACCCTCATTCTCTATGAAGGATTCCACCTCAGTCACAACACCTTTATTCTTCCTCAGATTCCCTCATGACTGCTTGCCTTTAATAATTCCTTAGCAAGGTATCATACAAGAGAGTATTCCTGAGCAACATTTACCATAACTTCTAATTCTGCTCTTTTGTTCTTGCTTGATTTCTTTCTCTCCCCAGTTCCCATTTCTCCCAATCACCTCCTGTCTAGTAGGGAGTCTTTATGTAGGAATTCTAACTTAATTTCATTTTTCAATATTTTTATAATTAGCAACAAAAGAAATCATTCAAATACAATTTTTACTTTAGTCACTGGTGTATAACACTGGTGTATAATGGATAACTGCAGTTAACAAAACTGTTCTGTGCCTTAAATCACAATATTTCACAGTAGAAATGTGCATTTAAAGACATTAAATGATCTAGAGGATTTCAGTTTTGAAAAGTTGCACTTTATGGAAACAGAAAATAATATCAGGGAGCCTACCTTCATGTAATACTGAGTTATTAGATATTTTTTTAGACTGGTTATTTCCAACTCTATTTTGTGTAAAAGAGGAGCATAATTACTCAGCAAGTGTTTCTCAGTCTTAGCTGTTTCATCATTTATTGAATGTAATGAGTGTTAGTTTTTGTATTTATAATTAGTTCTGCATTATATACTAATTTTCCCTAATCAGATCCTAACTTAGGATACAGTCAACCATTTTATGCGGAAAACACTCTTTGCAGAATATTTTAAGTGGGAAGGGACCCAGAAGGATTATTGAGTCCAGCTCTTAAGTGAATGGCCTGTACAGGCATCAAAACCACAACCTTTGTGTTATTAGCACCATGCTCCAAGAAACTGAGCTCACCTCAAGGTAGCAATTTAAACATGTATATGTTCCTTCAGATAAAGCACAGCTTACAAACCATATAAAACCAGCAAGACTACAAGGAAATTTCAAGCTTTGTTTTACTTGCAACCATGGCATTAGAAAACCATGACACATGTTATGCTGTTTTCTAATCTATAGTTTTGTTCTTACTTCCAGATATAATTGATACAAAAAATGAGGGGCTGGGTTCTATCCTGCCCTACACACCCATTAACTACCGTCACCCAGCTGCCTTACTTCCTGTGTGCATGTCTGTCTGATATTGATATAATATAATAATAGATTCTACTGAATTGCCAAAAATGTGCATGATACAAAAACATATATTCTATATATGAATATATGCATAGTAGATATCCATAAAAAGATTTAGAGCAAGATTAAACAAAACTATAATTAGAGATGCAGACTTAGCCTTACAAGCTTGGGAGTTTTATTAATAAATATTTCAGTGCAAACTAAATTTGCTTCCCCTTCTCTATAACTCCTAAGAAATAAAAGTACACAATTAAATAAATTGGGTTTTTCCATCCTACCCTGGAAATGAGTTCAGGAGACTACTGCAGACTCTTACTAACTTTGATTATTTGTTATGTAGATGTAGAGTAAAAGAGGAGACTGCAGACACAGGATGGTTTTAGTAAAAGCAGTTATAAACCATCTAGAACTGGATTTCTTCATCTTACTTCTCTTCCATAACAGTCATATTTTTCCTTTTCTAGTCAGGAATATAGGGGGCCAGATGGAATCACTTATGTCCTTAAATACAGTTATATGCCAGTTCAGGGAAAAAAAATCACTACTGGGAAAAAGGTATCTGGATTTTACTATAAATTTGCTTTTCAACATGTAGTAGTCCATTATTTTCACATCCATTTTTAGAAACTTTCATTTCCAGTATCGAGGTATATACTGATACATTTTTGTATCAAAATAGTTTATCACTTCACATAAGAACTTTTTGTCACTGGAGTTTATCCCATGTATACTTAAAGACAGCCTTTATATCCCTTTTCAAAATTTAAACCAATAAACTAAGTATATTAAGATGATTTGCTCTCCACTTGAATGTTTCCCTTTCTTCTGACCATAACAGTATTCCTCTACTGGATTGACAACAGTTCAAATTCACTTTTATAACTAGTCGTGGTGGGTTGCCCTCGGCTGGATGCCAGGTGCCCACCAAAGCCATTCTATCACTCCCCCTCCTAAGCTGAACAGCAGAAGATATAACGAAGAGCTTGTAGGTGCAGATAAGGACACAGAGAGATCACTCACCAATAACCATCATGTGCAAAACAGATTTGTCTAGGGGAAACCAATCAATTAGGAGTAGGGTAATAACAAAAAAACCCAAATCCTAAAACACCCCTCTCCATCCCTCTTTTCTTCCCGGGCTCAGTTTCACTTCTGAGTTCCCTAAGTTCTTCCCACCAGCAGCACAGGGAGATGGGGAATGGGTTTACAGTCAGTTCATCACACCTGTCTACCAAACCCTCCTGCTCAGGGCGAGGACTCCTCACACTCTTCCTCTGCTCAAGCACGAGGTTCCTGCCACAGGAGACAGTCCACTGTGAAATTCTCCAACATGAGTCCTTCCCACAGGGTGCAGTTCTTTACAAACTGCTCCAGTGTGGGTCCCTTGCACAGAGTGCACTCCTTCAGGAACAGATTGCTCCAACCTGGGTGCCCCAAGAGGTCACAAATCCTGAAAGAAAACCTGCTCCACTGTGTGCTTTCCAGCTTCCTTCAGGCATCCACCTGCTCTGGTGTAGGGTCCTTCATGGGCTGCAGATGTATCTCTTCTTAAATATATTAACCTAGAGGTGCTACAACCATTGCTGACAGGCTTGGTCTCACCCAGCTGTGGGTCCGTCTTGGAGCCACTTGGCAGTGGTTCTATGAGACTTAGGGAAAGCTTCTAGCAGATTCTCTGCTCAGAGCAGCCACTCCTGTATCAAAACCTTGACACGCAAATCTAATACACAAATGAAATCAGAAATATACATATTATTATTGAGACTGTTTACACACACTGGAAAAAGACTTGTTTGCTAAAACTTAATTGTATACTTCTGCCTTTCTTAGGTGCATTGCATAAACAATGTCTTGATTTGTGATTTCAATGTATTTTGTGACCAGCAAGTTTCAGAAACTGGGAATTATGCCCACATGTCAAAGAGGATCAGCTAACATACCTATTTCTTAGTAATTTCTTAAAGAAAAATTTTGGACTTGTAAATGAAATGTTCATTTTTCCCTAATGTAGGATCTTTTTTTATGTATTGTTAAATTTCCATTCTTTTCTATTCCTCCCACTCTTGAGATTCTTGAGTTCTACCTATGATATTCAATCCTCTTATATATTGATAAAACCTCTTCAACAAACCCATCTTCAACATATTTCATCAGCACTTACATTTCCTCTGCCAAGACCATTAAAGGAAAACTCAATATATCCCAAATCTGATCCTTAAAGAAACACTTCAAGTAACTTCTTCCATATTCCCCTCATTTAATTTCTTCCTTCTCTCCTTATGTTAATCATCACTTTTAGATAAAAATTTTACGAGTGAGAAGATATCTCATGAGATTCATATTCTCAGTTTGACCACTTTATGTTAAAAGAAACAAAAAAATCTTATGTGAGAGCAGTATTTAGATATGTCTAGTCTGATACAGCCTGCCTTTGGAATACTTATGATGGAGCTTATGTCCCAGCAGGTCATGAACAATCCAGGAGGTTCCTGGAATGCATTGATGATGACTTCGTTGTCTAAGCGCTAGAGCAGCCAGGGAGGGAGACATGCTACCCTGGACCTTGTTCTCACCAGTGAGGAGAGTCTGTTGAGGAACATGTACCTCAAGGGCAGCCTGGGCTGCATTGATCAGGAAATGGTGGATTTTGAGGTCCTTAGGGCATGACAAGCTCACTACCCTGGACTTCAGAGACCCCAACAATATCAATGACATGGACCTGTTGGAGTGAGCCCAGAGGAAGGCCACCGAGATGATGAGAGGACTGGAGCACCTCTCCTATGAAGACAAGCTGAGAGTGTTGAGGTTGTTCATAAAGAAGAGAAAGCTCTGAGAAGACTTTCTAGCAGCCTTTCAGTAACTAAACGGGGCCTACAAGAAAATTGGAGAGGGTCTTTTTACAAGGGCAGGTAGCGACAGGATAAGGGGTAATAGCTTTAATTTGAAAGTGTTTAGCTATGAGGAAGGAATTATTTACTACGAGGGCAGTGAGACACTGAAACAGGTTTCCTCTGTTGTGGGTGCCCTTGTTTCCCCTGAAGCTGTGGATGCCCCACCCCTGGAACTGTTCAAGGCCAGGTTGGATGGGGCTTTGAGCAACCTGGTTTAGTGGAAGGTGTCCCTGCCCATGTCAACCCAAGCTGGGACTAGATGATCTTCAAGACCCCTTCTAACTCAAACCATACATTTATATTACCCCATTATTTGTCTCTGGTCTCCATTCACCCTCAATTTTAGTATTCTATATTTTTCTTCCTCATTATTTGAATCTGAAACTGTTTTTAATAGCGAGACTTGTCTAATACGCTTGTATTTACGTAGATAGTTGTAGTGGATTAAACCCAGACAGCAACTAAGGACCACACAGACACTTGCTTACTCCTCACCTGGTGAGATGGGGAGATAATCACAAGAGTAAAACTGAGACATTTCACAGATAAATACATTTTAATAAGCAAAGTAAAAGCCGCAGATGCAAGTGAAGCAAAACAAGGAATTCTCTCACTGCTCCCCATTAGCAGTCATGTCCTCAGCCATTCACAGGGAAGCAGGACTCTACCACACATACCAGTCACTTGGGAATGTAAAAGATATAATTCTGAATATTTTCTTCACCTTCCCCCAGCTTTATATTCTGAGTATGAGGCTATATGATAAGAAAAATCCCTTTTGCGACTTTGGGTCACCTTCCCTGGCTTTGTCCTCTCCCAGCTTTCCAATCCTGGTCTCCACTGTGGCAGGGCAGCATGAGAACCTGAAAACTCCTTGGCTTCATGTAAACACTGATGGGGTTATTAGCTCCTAGGATGAAGATATCGACTGGGAAAACTTTCGGGTGTATCCTTGATGATAAGGAAGTCAGTACGCAACCCTGATGGAGAAAACAAAGGCAGGTTGTAAAGTTGGTAGGCCTAGGATGTGGAAACTGAGCCTTGAGCTTTGCCAAATATATCGCCCAGAGAATCTAGCCAATGAAAATGCTGTTGCTTGCTTACTAAAAATAAGGATACTGCTTGCTGCTAGCAAGAGGTATAAAAAAACTGATGAGAAAATAAAGAAGGAGGAAGACATCTTTCCTGCACATAACTGACTCCTTGTGTCTTTATCGGACGTCACAACTCTACACTGACAAAACACTGCTCAGTAACAACTAAATTATCACTATGTTATCAACATCATTCTCATTCTAAATCCAAAACTCAGCACAATACTAGCTACAGGGAAGAAAATTATCACAGTCGAAAACAGGACAGTAACCTTTCCTTCATTTCTAAAACCTCTGACAGTGGAAGCATGGTGGTTAATGGAGTCACATCCAGTTGGCAGCCAGTCACAAGTGGTGTTCCCCAGGGCTCAGTACTGGACTCAGTCCTGTTTAATATCTTTATCAATGACTGGGACAAGGGCCTTGAGTATAACCTCATTCAGTCTGCAGATGACGTCAAGTTGGGTGGAAGTGTTGATCTGCTGGAAGGTAGGAAGGCTCTGTAGAAAGATTTGGACAGGCTGGATTGATAGGTCAAGACCAATGGTGTGAAGTTCAAAAAGGTCCTGCCCTTGTGCCTTTGTGATCAAAAGGTTCTGCCCTTTAATCACAACCCCATGCAGCACTATAGGTTGGGGGCAGAGTGGTCGGAAAGCTGCCTGGCAAAAAAGGACCTGGGGGTGCTGACTGGCACTGAAAGTGAGTCAGCAGTGTGCCCAGGTGGCCAAGAAGGCCAATGGAATCCTGACTTGTATCAGAAACAGCATGACCAGCAGGACCAGGGCAGTGATCGTTCTCCTGTACTCAGCGCTTGTGAAGATGCACCTTGAATCCCATGTTCAGTTTTTGGGTCCTTTAGTACAAGAAGGACATTGAGGTGCTGGAGGGGATCCAGAGAAGGGCAACAATCCTGGTGAAGGGTCTGAAGCACAAGTCTTCTGAGAAGCTGCTGAGGGAGCTGGGGTTGTTTAGTGAATCTGAAAAACTCAGTCTGAGAAACTGCTCAGAGACTTTTTTTATCTTTAAGCAGCAAGGTATTTGTTTATTCAACGCTGGGAGCAAGTCAGCTCGCCCTCGACAAACTTGCTCAAAGGCTTCACACAAAATCAGCATTTTTATACAATTTTCAGATGTGATTAAATGCATATTCAAGTGATTACAACATCTATCTATACATATTAATAATAGACGTAGTATAGGTGGAGCTCAGGCGGGGCTTGGGGCGGTCCTTCTCTTGGCCCTCAATTTTGGTGGTGCTTCCGCTCTTCCTCCATGGGTCTGGGGGCTTAAACTCATCTTCCTCAGCCTGACCTTTCTTCTCTTCCATTGTTCTTGACCTGCTCACTGAAGCTTGGAAAAAGCCCTGGTTCCCGACCTATTTCTTCTATTCAAATGTCTACCTTATCCTACTGCATTTCTAATTTATTACCTCTAGGCCTACTACATGTTCTTGTACTATTCTCTTAAGCTTTGGTCCAGTAAGTAGAACAGAACCAGCACACATCATTTTGGAAGTTCTAGCTTGTTAGCAGGCCCAAATTTCTTAGCTAACTCTTTTGGGCCTGGCCTCCTGTTTCATACGCCTGGAGGAAAGGAGGCTTAGGGAAAACATTATCATTCTCTATAACTACCCAAAATGAAGTTGTAGTGAAGTGGATGTTGGTCTCCGCTCTCAATAAGCTCTCCCAAGAGTTGTCTTCAAGCTTAGTTTTCTTTAAATTTGGAGTCATATCTATTCATATTATTATATGTGTACTTTTTAGGTTTAGGTTGTCCATAGTATCTTTCTTTCTCGTGCATTGTGGATAAATGCTTTTGTTTTGGGTTGTGGGTTTTGTTTTTCTTTTAGATATAGATATTTGTAGATAGTTTTAACTACAAAAAAATTTCATTTATTTTAACTTGTCTCGTGAGGTACAAGGTAGTTTGACTTAATAATTTGAGGTATTCTCAGTTTTTGCCTGGACTTTCAATACTATATACGCTCCAATTTCAGTGTATGCAGCTTTCCTAACTTGTATAATTCATGCTTAGTCGTAATATATCTGTAAAGTAATTACTTACTCTTTTAGGTTTTGGAACTTTCCTTACAAACTTTTTCTCCCTTCTTGCTTGTAATGATAAATCCACACATAGCTTTATATGTGTCATGTTAATACATCAGCAGAACTAATAAAATAAATTGTCCTAATGTTTCTGCTATTGACAGGCATTTATGCTTAATCCTGTGCTCCCCAGTACAACAGGGCATTATGGAACAACCCATTGCTAAATGGGTCACAAAGGTGGTCAGGGTACTGGAGCACAGGAAATCTGAGGAAATGTGAATTTTTGAGCTATACAAAGCGATAGAGAAAGGGAGAAGTTTTTGCTGTTTATGACTACTAAACAAGAATTGCAGTTAAGAGCCTGACACCTTTGAGAAACCCACAGTGGGAGAAGAGGAGGTGAGGGGACATAAACTGGAACATGGGAATTCTGAACCTCCTTATGTTACAGTAAAAGTCTTTCACTATGTCAGTCAAGTGCGGACATAGGATGCCCAGAGGGGCTGTGGAGTTCCTGAAGATGTCAAAAATCTGGTGACATGACCCTGTGCAATATGCACTAGCTGACCTTGATTTAAGCAGGAAAATTGGGTTACCTTCACAGGTGTATTCCCACCTCAGTTATTCAGTGTTTCTAAGAAACTGATGATATGGAGTGACATTTATTCTTTCAGGAAAAATATCTGAAAAAAAGAGTATCTTTGCAAAGACTGCCTTTCTAGGACATGTCTAATAATCAACCTAGATGTCAATAATTGGTATTTTAACCTCTTTACCAGAGATAAAAACATTTGTGTCAAAATCACAAAGAATTATGGACACATTTATCCCAGAAAAAGCAGTTATTTTAAAGTTTTCATTTATTTTTCTTTAAGGAAAGCTAGTATATTTAGAGATTTTGAATTAAAATAGCATATTTTTCAAATAAAGGAAACTTTGTTCAAATTTTGATTACTTCAAACTTCCAACTTTCATTAAAAATAAAATTATACCTCTCTTCACTTCTAGTTTCACCTGTATTGTATGTTTGTGCTAGCAAATCCAAGTTAACAACATTTTTTTTTGCTTTATTTTTCTAGTAAACATAGAATTAATATAAATGCTTTTCCGATTTATAATGTTCATAGAATCATGGAATGACTTGGGCTGGAAAGGACCTTAAAGATCACCTAATTCCAACCCCCATGCCATTGGCAGGAATACTTTTCACTAGATCAGGTTGCTTCTTTTGATGTAGCCCAGGATATGATTTGCTTTCTGGGCTGCAAGTGCACATTGATGACTGAAGTCCAACCTCGCAACCTCCAGCATCCCCAAGTCCTTCTCATCAAGGCTGCTCTGATCTGTTCATCCCCCAGCCTGGATTGATACCAGGGGTTGCCCCAACCCAGGTGCAGCACCCTGCACTTGGTCTTGTTAAACTGTGTGAGATTCCCATGGGCCTACTTCTTGAGCCTATCCAGGACCCACTGGATTGTATGCTGTGCTTCAGGTGTGTCAACCGCACCACTCGTTTTAGTGTCATCTGCAAACTTGTTGGGGGTGTGCTTGATCCCTCTGTCTATGTCATTAATGAAGTTATTAAATAACAGTTATTCTAATACAGACCTCTGAGGGACAGCTTGTCATTGGTGTCCATCAGGACTCTGATCCCTTAACCACTACCCTCTGTATGTGGCCATCCAACCAATTCCTTATCCATTTAACAGTCCACCGGTCGAATCTTGTTGGTTGTCTCGAATCACTTCCCTGTCCTCCGTGTGCCTTAGCAGAGCTTCTGGGAGATGGGTACAATATTTCCCTTTTTCTATCTTAATCCTGACTTAGCTGTCTATGATGTAAAAAGGAAGACCCTTTGCTGATTTGGGGAATACTGTAATATGACCGTAGTTCTCCCAGTGGGCTCTCTTCTCAAAGACAAACAAATGTGTATAAAATACATAACCTTCCTTAAAAGTGACAAAATAAAAAGGTTTTAATTGAACATTAAGAACAACATCTTATTGTACATACTTTATTTCCATATTTATGTTAGCTATACATTCTTGAGATACAACCCGTTAGCCAGTTGTTACCTCCTGTTTATTCTTCGTTTCTGCTCTAAACAATAACTGCTTAGGAGCAATGTGTCCAGTGCACATCAGACTAAGCACTAAAATTATTAAAAATATCTGAAACAATTCTGTGGGTGTATCCGACACAAGAATTGTTCACTACAGTCCAGAAGGATGATAAATGTGCTAAGCCTAGGTACAGTGCTTTAAATCAGTGGTGACAGTGACAAGTCCTGGCCTTCTACCAAACCAAATATAGCTTAGTTGTAGTATGTGAACTACCAGGTGGCAAAGACAGAAGAGCCTGAGGATCCCTGCTTCATATCATCCATCACAATGCTACCCATGTCTATTGACTCCTTCTAACTTCTGCTGAGAATAGCATGTAAAACACATTCTCCTTTACCATGGAGCCCTATCTCATTTGCAGCTCAGGCTGAGAAAATGTAAGAGTCTCTTATACAGGTCAGAAGAACCTCTGTCTCATAGTTTGTTAGCAGCCCAACAATTGAGTGATAGCTTCCTGAGGAGGGGAAGTGGAGAGGGAGTTGCTGATCTCTTCTTCCTGGAATCCAGTGACAGGATGCATGGGCAGAATGGTTCAAAGCTGCATCAGGTGGGTCACAACTGGAGTACTCTATCCAGTTCTGGGGCCACCAGTACAAAAGAGATGTGGACATACTAGAAAGAGTCCAGAAGAAAATTGCCACTAAGGTGATTCAGGGTCTGAAGCATCTCTCCTATGCGAAGAAGCTGAGACATTTGAGACTCTTTATCCTGGAGAAGGCTCAGAGAGGCTCTTTTCAATGGTGCCCAGTGACACAACGAGAGGCAATATATGCAGACTAACACACTGAACATCAGGAAACACTTTTTCACTGTGAGGGTGACCAACTATGCTGACACAGGTTGCCCAAAGAGGCTGTGGAGTCTTTCTTCTCAGAGATATTCAAAATCCATCTAGACATGTCATGAGCAATTGGCTCTATGTGACCTTGCTTGAGCAGGGAGGTTGGCTGAAATGATGTACAGAGGTAATCAAAAAGGGACCTTTATTCTGTGGGTTTGGGTTTTTTTCGTTTTGTTTAGTGTTTTTTGTTTGTTTGGTTGGTTGGTTGGTTGGTTAGTTGGTTTTGTTTTGTTTTTGTTTTTGTTTCACAAGCAATTAAATTCGTGTCTATTTTCTTTCAGAAGAAAAGAATAATATTATGGTGGTTTTTATCGCCAATTTTTTATTTTAATTTTCTCTTTTCAATTATGCAATAGTTAAAAGAAAAAGATTTTTGAGCATAATAGTTCAAATCCTGTACTGTTTTATTACCAGTCAATGTCATTCAGAACTACTTATTCTCCAAGCTGCAGTAAAGATTGTATTTCTTTACATTTGACATGAAAGAATATGAAAGAGTTTCTTTGCCTGATTTTCCAAAAGAGAACTATATAATTTTGAGCACAGAATATGAAGTCTGGATAATTTACCAAATTAAATGTCAACATTAAGGCCCCTAATGTGACTTAGACAGCATTGTAGTAATTCTTGCCTCTGGGATACAATTTATACTTTGTAAATGTATGTATGCAGAAATTTAGTTTTCATTTTCCAAGATGAGTGGTAGCTGTTTCCACTTACAACATTTAATTCTGTATTTCCAAAGAACTACAAAGAGTATTAGGTGAACACTAGTATGCTTAAATTAAGTACTCTATATAGAATGTTGTATTTTCACTCAAAATATTACAGCACATGAAAAAGACCCACAGAACAGGGCATTTCTATTTGACATTGACATTTGGTAATGTTATTTCAATAACTTTATTGTAGGAGTGAAAAATAAATTAAGTTACAAATCTTAGCTGAACAAGGTATGTATGTATACTCACAAAATTATGAAATACAGATATCTGAATGAAAAGTAATTAATGTAGCACAGAGTTTAGAAATTGTTAATATTTAAAGTTTTAAAAAATTGTAGTGCATACCTAGCTCAAGACTTTTTTGTGCAACTTTCCTCAGTGGTGAGGCACTGGAACAGGTTGCCCAGAGAAGTTGTGGATGCCCCGTCCCTGGGACTCATCCAGGCAAGGTTGGATGGTGCTTTGAGCAACCTGGTCTAGTGGAAGGTGTCCTTGCCCATGGAAGGGGTGTGGAACTTGATGATCTTTAAGGCCCCTTCCAACCCAAACCTTTCTATGATTCTACTGTTAAGATTAGAATTTTCAGATTGTTTATCCATGGGCTAATTCTACCTTTTCTAGAATCAGCATTAAACCACTGACTTTGATAGGAATAAAATATAGAATTCCATTTGAAGTCTATTGGACTTGGACACATCTTGGACAGAGCAAGTGCCCTGTTAGCCTGGTAGGACAGCGGGGGCTTAAACAGGATGGGAGAGTAAAATACAGTGATCTTCAATAGTAAAGAAGGACATGATATGTCACTGGGTGGTGTAGTTATGTTCTGGCATCTATCCTACTATAAATTAATTGGTGACAATTTTCGGGAAACACTCAAATGGATTCATGTCAAATAACATTATTTCTGTGCTGTTTCTTCACTTTTCCAGACAACAAAAAATAATGGAATTGTAATCTTCCAATCTATCGCACTGTTTTGTATAAAAATAACAAAACATGGAAATGTCCTTTTAGACTTATTTGAACTACCTTATAATTTGGAATGGTTTTGATTTTAGGTTGCTTTTTTGTGGGGGGAGTGGGGATTTTAGTCCTCTGCAAAATTCAGCGAAGCTATTTAGATGAAAAAATGTTGCAAGGCAAATAGTTTCAGTCAAAGTTATATGGTTCAAATATTTGAATAACTTAAATATTTCATTTTTTAAATACTGTTTCATGATTTCATATTTATTACTTAGAGTTTCATTATTTTAAATTGCTAGACAAAGTTATGTAGGCTTCTGTGACTATAAAGAAACAATCACAATTTTTGCATAGTGGAGCAATTTGGGATTTTTACTGTTTTTGTTTTGGGTAGTGAAGTAATTTAGGCTTTTTGCTGTTTTGTTTTTTTTTTGTTTTTATAACTAATGAGTAGATTAAAGTCTACAGTATGCCTTTCCTATTGTAGGGCTGTTTTAATAATGTTATTTTTAATAACTCCTATCTATCAATATATCTGCTGTTAGTAATCTTGTACATTTTGCTGTAGATCTTGTTGTTAGAAATCTTGTTAGAAATCTTGTAGTTGCAGTAATTTATTCCTCTCAATTTACGCTTTTCAAAGCAACTAATAATCTCTACTTTTTGAGATATTTTTCCTTCCTTACTTTCTTGCTTATTTGCTGTCTTTTCTTGCCTACTTGCTTGCTTGCTTGATTGTACTGAAGAGCCCAGATCTGGACTCAGCACTCCAGCTGTGGCATCACCTGTGCTGAGTAGGGGGGAAGGATAGCTTCCCTTGGTTGCCTGCAGGAAAGACCCTAATGCAGACCAGAGTACTCTTGATCCATTTAGTTATTGTGTGCAATTTATTAACTTGTTTGAGGTTTTAGCTTTTTGGAGATATTTTTTTTTCTGCATGCTAATTTTGCCATCTGACCCTTACCTGAAAAGGGTACCTTGCAACCTTTTTGTCTGAACAATGCAATCTCTTATGTAGCCAAAACTAACGAAAGGGTTGTCCCAGATGTCCAGGTCATTATCCTGGAAGAAAATAAAATATCTAATGGATGCAGTACCATGGCAGAAACAAAAGTTTTCTTATTTAGAGCTAAGAGGAAGATGCAGGGAAAAGCCTCATTCTACCAAAATTGCATGTCATATACTAACAAAATACTTAAGAGAAAGTATATCAATTGGTGAAAAATTATCAAGAAAGCTCAGACAGAGAGAACCAAACTACCCTGATTGTAGTTTCTCATTAGTATGATCAAAAATAACTTAGCTGTCAAGAGACAGAACAGTACACCCTATTTAACTTGAATTGGGCTTGTTTCTATTGGTAGTTATAAACAACCCATGTTCTAAAACACCAATGTTGATTCCTTTTGATTCACACATCATGTTAACTTTTCAAAATGTGATGAGCAGCCCCCAGAAGTCCCCAACATAGCTGCTTCTGTAGCACTTCAGGCTATTCTATAATCACCTTGAGGCTAGATTTAACAAATGTCCTAAATCTCATCATACCATGTTTGTTCAGTCAGCTTTACCTTTACAAGCCTGAAATTATTTTCTGTGAAGGCATCACAATAGCATGATAGTAAATTTAGTTTGTTAATTTCAGGGCAACAGCTAAAAGCAAAATGTCACCTGCTCACCATGACAGTCTGAATTTGCTGTACAAACCAACTCTGAACTCCCAGGTGAAATGTCTGTCTTCCAGCAGCATCAGTGTTTATGGGCCTAAGCATCACCTTTCACACTTTAAACACAGTCTTTAATGTCTACAGAGAATGGGAGTACATGCCAAAAAAGAGAAGCCTCAGGAGTCAAAACCCAGCAATTGTCTTTCAGAGGTAACTTTGCCTATCTCTGGATGAAATATGTAATATTACTTAATCAAGTAAGCATTTTAACTCATTAATATGATCCTGAAAGGATAAAAAGGCATAATATAACTATCTCAGAGTAACTACTGGACAGAACTAAAAATTTTTAATCCAGTGAACCTTGATGTCCTCTTACCCTGTTTTGAAGCAATAAAGAAGCCAGTCAGCCCTGTGTCTCCTCTAATTGGCACAAAGACAGCATGTTTCTTGTCCTCAGAGGTGCACCCCTAGTTTTTGTTGCTCTTGTTGTTTGACCAAACCCTTTCATGGCTTCAAATACTGGCCATTTAGAAACTTTCTTAGTTTTAGAACAGTTTGAATTTCCAGCTGGATGTCAGAGTACATGTCTTCAAGGTTCAGTGCAATAACTTTCTGCATGATTTTAGGTGCAATTTTCTACAGGTGGCTAAGCAGAAGGTAGATTTATATAACTACAATAGAAACAAAATAGTTATGCTTATATTAAAGGAGAAGGTTTTCAGCAACTGTTCTACAAACTTTCTTTGTCTGAAGTGTAGCAGGAAATATGATTTTCAACGTGAGAAAACTGTTAGAAATGCAGAACCAAACAGACTACTACAGCAGGCAGGTAAGAGCCTTTAGGCTTCCAGGTTTAGTAATTAGGTGTGTCTCTACTGAAAATAAGTGTGTCTTTTTCCTACTTTGACCAGTCAGGAGGTTAGATTTTTTTAAGTTTTGAATTGAAACTTGCTACCATATAAATAGAAGGCATGCCATATTGAATCTTCATGATATTTTATAAGAAATAAGGAGGACAATAAGGCTGAAATTTTCAAGTAACATGGAATAAATGTACATATTCCTCAGGGTTATACTCATTATATGCTAGAACGCATATTAGTAATTTTTGTGTTGTTTCTTCAAGAATATTATAATTTTTCTTAGTAACTTTAAATATGTATCTTATATGCTGCATTTTTCCATTGATTACTAAATCACTAAGTAGACTAAACAAGAAACGTCACTAGAAATTGTTAAGACCTTTACAATTTAAATAAACCCCATAACATTTAACTGTACTTGCTATGTCTATAAATAAACTCCTACTTTTTCTAGTCTGATACAGAATGACTAAACAAAGAGTTCAGTATCCCATATAACTGATAATACAATTTGCTACAAAATATTTCTTTGTAAAGTTATTTGATAATAGAAGAAATATAAAAAAATTGACGAAAGAACACTGACTATTTGATCCATATTACCTGCAAAACCCATGTAAAAACCAAAACTCATGTGAGAAGTCCCTCTATTTAAAGACTAAATAAACTTTCAATTCCAGTTGACAGTGTATTTGAAGAACTTGTTTTAGAAAATCCATAATTTTTACAATTAAGATTAGAAACGCCAATATCAGCTGGTGATTTACCTTTGTTGCTGTTTGGATCTTTGGATGTAGACTATATAGGAAACGGCAAGGTACTTCAATGTTTTTGTAAAAAAGAGAACCATTTAAACAAGAAATGGCACAATGTAAGAAGCTAGAAACACAGTGATGTAAAGTTTTAAATTTCACGGAAGAAAGTTCAAATACATATTTACAGCCTTTCCCTGCCTTGTCTTTCCCTTACCCTTCCTTACCCTTCCTTTCCCCTCCCTTCCCTTCCCCTCACCTCCTGTCTGCTCCATGATTAAGAACTACACCTGGCTCTGGGATATAGGCCCAAGACTATTTCAGACAAAACTAAAGTACAGCATGCAGGAGTCACCTGATGCACTTTTAACTTATGCTAAGGGTCTTAATAAATCTACTGACAACCCCCTTTTTTGGATGGTACCGGCCATTCATCTCTGTTCAAGGTAGCCAGAAACAATTATAAGTTTCTGGGAATTTGCATGTTAAACTTTATAAATTGCTAACACTGTTCTCAGTTTTGTCATTGATATGAGAGAATCTGAAATAACTAACTTGAACAGTATGTCTGTGTAAACAGGCAAGATTGAAAAATCAAAGCATTAAAATCTGTATTATTTCACTTTTCAGCCATTTTGCTTCATAGTAGCATTTTTAGTAAGAAGTAGCGTTTTTAGTAAGAAGACCTGTATCGTCTTAATTTCCTGGAAGAACATCTTAGCTAAATCCCATGCAATTGACAGCTCTTGAAGCTGGGGATGAAAAATTGTAAAGTTGCCTTCATAAAAAGCCATTTCCCTGCAGGGTAGTAACAGGGGTTTGCAGGGGATGAAGAACTTGGATTTAGCTCCCGGTTGCCAGGCAACAAGTAAGGAAGAAGTAGATCTCCTTTCTTAAAGAGATTGAGTGGTCCTCCCCAAGTGTTTACACACAAAGAACCACAGCTTGAAAAACACGTAATAAGAAGAAAAAATTTTTTTGCACAGACAAAATTACTCTGAACAGTTTTGAGAGGGAAAGGTTCTGCGGTCTACAAACTACTCCCTGACATCAGCAGAACCATCACATTTTTCCCTTTATGTGACCTGGAGTGATGGTTTTGTTTGGTTGGTTAGTTGGTTGGCTGAGATGTTTTGGGTGTTTGTTTTCTTTTTTATTGTTGTTGGTTTTGTTTGGTTTCCGTTTTTTGCTATTTTGTCCCACTTAGACACAATTAACTTCCAAAGAGGTGAAGGGGTTTTTTTGTTATTTTTGTTACTTCGTATTTTTAAAAATAATCAAATGATATGGGGTTTGATATTAAAAGACAAATCAATCTTAATACTTAAGTAAGTATGTCCAAAACAGGACATAAAAAGACTTCCAACAAAAAAGAATTTTAATATCCATTCATTCCTCCTCTCATGAAGAAGTAAACAAAAACAAGCACATTACTAATCCTTTGTGAACTTCCTCATTTTGATCTTATATTTCATCACAGAATTTATTACTTTCCATGCTAATCTAATTTACCATATGTGGCTGCATTCAAAGAGGGAAACAGAAGGTTTATCTGAAAAAACAGGTGGTATTTTATGTTGGATTTTTATTCAGATATGTAAGCATATTACCAGAAGTCATTCACATATACACAACTGTAGAAAAATTGGAATTTAGGTGGGGAATTGTCCTATTTAAGAAAACACTCATTTTCATTGGTTTAACGCAGTGCTGTCTAGGTAAATAAATGTGAAGTTATACCTTAAAAATGTAACTGTTAGGCTTTTCATATCTTTGTTTAACTTTCTGATAAGCTCTGGTGGAGGACAAGATAATATTTTCTCCTACAATCAAAATGCCTGAAAGACAACACTAGAAGGAGTGACATAATTACTGTGGAAATGAAGATGTAGTTTTAAAGCTTAGAAGTTAACTAAAATATAATGCCTTCCATCTGCTCGTATCAGAACAATGCTCACTGAGGAAACCATCTTCCAACATGTGTAATGCAGATAAAAACATTATTCAAAATTAAATGAGATGTGTTGATCCTAGTGCATTAGTCTTCAAGAATAATTAAATTCACTGCAATGAAGACTGAAGCTTATGTGAAATAAGAAAAAAAATCAATTTTCTTTTGTCATTTTTGTGAAATTCCAGTTTTTACAAAATAAAATAAATAAAAAAGAGGGAAATATGTTTCTTTTCCTTAAAAGATTTACTGGACAGTATACTGTAGAATTGTGGCTAGCTGTCAAAACTGAAATCTATGTAAATAAATGTGTATATCTTGTGCGGGACTTTGACTTGGTCTTGGGGCGTTTTTTTTTTTCCTTTTCACTTCCTATCTATCTTTTTGTTTTGTTTTGTTTTGTTTGAGGTTTTTTGTCAGGTTTTTTTTTTTTTTTTGCATGGTTCCAGCCAGGACAGGGGTAACTTTTTGCAGTAGCCAAGTGGAGGCCTGGCCAGGCCCCTGTTGTTATTCGATAACACCTCACTTCATTGCCAGGGCTGGGGGAAAAGGACTCTCTCTTGTGGTTAGAAGGTCTTCCTTCCCGTCCGGAAAAGGTGGCAAGGGACTGCCATCAGGTATTGTTTATTGTTGTGGGCTCCGTAATGAGCATTTTTACATGTGAATAATTTTCCCTCTTTCCACACTTTTGTTATTAATATTGTTACCGTTACTGTTCATTTACTTATCTCATTGCTATTTCCAGTAAATTGTTCTTATCTCAACCTGTGACCTTTTCCTTTTGTACCTCCAATTCTCAACTCCATCCTGCCAAAACAGGAAGTGAGGGGAAAGGTGACCAAGAGAGACCAACATGTGGTTTGGGAGGGTCTCAGTGGGGGGCACTGAATTGAGGAGTACCATTTCTAAAACAGAATATTTTTAAAGTTCAGTTTTCTTAACACCCTCAACAGCTGATTCAGAAATCTGAAATAATGGCAGAGTATTTGAAAGCACAAATATTTTCAGAATCCTACAAATTCATGTCATCTTTATCACCATGATTTTAGCTTCAGTCATTTCATTTTAAGCTAAGGGAAACATCTGTTTAACCTAGAGGCCTATTTTAATCAATATTTTATGAAACTGTTTTTTAAAAAAAATCCTGAAAGGGGCATCCTATGTTCTATAAAAGTTAGCAGGGATGAGAAAGTGCTTATGAACTTAAGTGAACCTAGCAGATTGTGCTCCTTAAATTTAGGCATAAACTAGTTATATAATTAAGACCTTCTTCGAGTCTCAAGTGAACTTTAAAGATCAGTTTCCTTCATCTATATAGCTGGAATATACAAAAAAAAAAAAAAGAAAAAATACTGAATTGGAAAGATGTGAACTTCTTAAGATTTCTGATGAAGTTCCTTTCAGAAAGCTTTGGGACACCTCTGGCTGCTGAAGTTGGATAAGAGCTATCCACACCCACTTGTTGAAACCAAAACACTAGTTTATATATTTTAAGATGCATAAAGGGACCTATCTGGACTATATTGCATACCTTACTTCAGTTTAGGACAATAAAGATGTGTTATCTGAGCTTACTTCCTCTTTGTTTTCATCTTGGCATGTTTCATATGACATGGGCATAGTTACTCAGTGACAACTAGAAGGCAGCAGTAATCCTGACCCACAACAACTACTGCACAGGATCAATGTATCCAAACCATCCAACTCCATCATTACTTTCTAATAAGCTATGCAGGCACAAAATTATTAGAGAAGCAGTAGACATTTAACCACAGAAGCACATTGTGCTACATTCACCCAAAGTAAGTATAGACTTCCAATGGATTTAGTTGAGAAGATACATCCTCTGACTTCATGTGAGCTTGAACACTTAGGTGATTACTTCATCCACAGCAGAGTGATTGTAAGAATAAGCCTGTGAGGAAGTTTTCAGTAGAAAATATGATCATGATTGTTATCCTACATAACTAAGGTTAAGGTTTGGCATTACATTTTCCAGTTTGCTTTCCTAAATATCAGTTCTGGTATTTAAGTCTCTACCTGAGTGACACCACAGGGTTCTCAGTTTCGTTTCTGGTCTCATTCATTCTCATTTGTTATATCTTCATTCCTATTACAAGCAAGGCAGATTTGTATATTTTAAACAAAGAATGTCTTCATTTTTCTGATCATCCATACACTGAAATGCATGATCTACAAATCACATTCATTAACAACAGGTTCTATGAACAATGTTTGAAAAAGTTACCTTTCTTGCAGCACAAAAAAGTCCAACACAGAAATAAAAAGTGCTTAACTTCTGTCTGAAGACATTTCCTCATTCATCACATACTGTGACAATCTTGAGAAAACTCGAGTTTTCAGACATGTCCTTTTGTTTTCACACCACATCAAGTCTGTAGGATTTCAGTGTTTTACCTCAAAATGGCTAATGAGAAGCATATGTGGTAACATGAGGTTTTACAATTGTTTCAGTTCATATTTCAAGTGTGGATTTCCACTGAACTGTTCTCTCACAAGAATTGCAACTAAAGAATCTTATAAGATTGAAATATTTAATCAGCATTTGTGCAGGCTTTTTTCCCAGTTTTACACTCATGGTTTTGCACAGAAAATTTATAGACGCATAACGCTTGCATGGCTGTACATATTTCATTTGGGAAATAAGAGGAAGTTTAGCAAATTTTATAGAATGTTTAATTATGTATTTGTCCCTTAGTTATTTAGCTATTTAACTTGGTACTTAGGAATTTTTAAAAAAACCCTAATCTACCAAATTGTGTACTATTTATAAAAGAAGTCTTATAAATTCTCTAGGTTGCCTCTTCAGAAGCCATTACATTTTTTTACCAATATGTTAAATAGAATCTTTATTTTAAACACAGTAAGTGATATATTTTTAATAGTTCAGAGCCATCACAAGCAGTCAGTAATACTAATATATTCCTCTTCTACCCATTTGTAGAGTGCTTTAATTTAAGTCTTATTGATGTATTCACTTTCAAAATAGTGTTAAGAAAAACTGCACTTAAACATTTCTGATTCAATTAATTAACCACCTTTTTGATAAGCTTTCTAGAGCTGGTGGAAGAGGTGTGATTTCTCCCCAACACCCTCAAAGCTCTCTTTTCTACTCTTTTTTCTTACTCTCATACCACCAGATCACCACCCTCAAAGGACATTTTGACTACGTAATTTTATTTTCATAAGTAATGTAAATAAGATAGAGTGGACATATATTCCTAATATTTCAAATACAGACCAACTTGTTAAATCTATGACAAAGAACAAAACATTTTCATTGTATCAGTTATGATTGATTATGAAAATATTTTGAATATAGAGACAGCACTGAAGCCATAAGTATTGCATTTATTACTTCCTGACCAGTGTAAGAATTCACTTCAGAAACTACAAATAAGTAATTGTCAATTGTAGGACCTATGATATTCTAAAATAAAATAATAAATTCAGTTTTGGGAAATACCATAAGAACCTAAATCATAATAAAGTTCATTAAATTAAAAGATTCCTAGATAGACCACTTTTTTAGCTGAGAAAAAAAATTCCAAACAACTAAATATTTTCTGTTAACTTTGAAATAACCATTGAAGTAAAATGTATCTACTAATATTACTCTGTACTAATTTTTAAATGAGCTGCAAAACCAAAACAGTTTTTCCTTGAATGTTAAAAATATTCCAGGTACTGATGCCAGAATGCTTATAGATAACTGTGTAAGTAGTCATCATATTAAAACCTAGCTGAAACCTTGGTGTGAAGTCTTAGAAGCAAAAAATTTTTAAAAAAGCTTTTTAGGGACAATACATTCCAATTCTTAACATTAACTTCATTTAACAATGGGTTAAGAGCTAATGTAGCCCAAATATCTCCTATTTCTCCCTATTCACCTCCCAGATAATGATCATCTTGACACTCATTCAGTCTTGTTCAGATCATGTCACCTCATTTTGTAATTGCTTCATCATGAAAGGTTTAGCTGCAACAATTCATAGTCCTTTGAGAAAAGAAACAGATTAGACAGTCTAGGAAAACAAACCTGAACAATTATAAAGAATATGTGACAAAGGAGCTTTGTTAAAAAATTAGCAGTAATAAGAACATCAAAAAGAAATTTAAAAAGGAGTACTAATTGTTTGATCTATACTACCTATAAACCCACGTAAAATTTGTTGAATATTATGATTTTTATAATAATCAATATAGTGTATTTCACCAAAAAACACATAATTTCAAACTTGTCAGAAAGCTGATACCAATATTAATTTCCATTGACATTTTCTTTACAGTCAAAAATGTATATTATCTAAAAAGAATAGAATTGCAGTGAAGTATTCTGAAACTTGTCGTCTGACAATGACAAACAAAATAAAGTCAGCTCAGTTCGGATTTTATTTTCCCTGTGAAACTATTATTACAGTGCTTATACATTTGAAACAGAAATTCTAATCAAAGAACATTAATAAAATATCAAGTGTTAAGGACATTAATAACTATAAAACAACATTTCAAAGGAAGGCAATTTTAACTCTTTGCATAAATCTATTCTGCATTTAAACTGCTAGGAAAAAAAAAAATTCCTTCAATTTTCCAGAGACATTGGGAAATTCCCTTAAAGAAAGTAAATAATTTATACTCTGGAATAAGGGATATATATTGTTTGCTGATATTTTATTCTTTATCACATTGGTTTATTTTCGCTAGCTCACGTTAATCCTACTCCCTGTAAGTGATCTCCTTTTAGAAATGTAGGGCAGTCTGTACACTTGAAACTGAATAAATCTTACACAGAGGGACTTATGTTGTGGGGATTATTTATTAAGTCACCAAGGACCTCGGACAAAGGAAATCTGTAAGAAATTATTAGTATTGATTTAAATAGGAATTTTACTTCATATTTTCTTGTTCCGTAACATTCTAAAAATATATACTTGTAATATATATGCTTATAATATATGCATAAATAATAAAAAAAAGTTCTTTTTTTTTTAATAAATAATGAAATCCTGAGAGGGATAAAAAGAGAAAAGTGTCTAAGTATTCCTCAATCATGGATTATTATTGAAATATGAGTTTTAGAGTGTTCATTGAGTTTAGAAACTTACCCTTGGATGTTCTGGCCTTATTATATCTTCTACTCTTCTACTTTGTGATTAAAATGTAAATCTAATACATTTTTAGATTTGATGCGCACCTTTTTTAGCTATAATAACAACAAAAAATAACAAAACTGTTATTCGCTATTATCTTGAAAGGGAAAAGAACGTACACACTGACCCACTATTTAGTTTTCAGAGTTATTAAGATATAAGGAAAAAGTGGACATTATCTCTTAATTGTGGACAAGGGCATATATTTATACTGAAACTAAAACTTTTTAATCCATTGCTTTTATCTAGATGGAACAAATTCTAAGGAGCAGAGACAAGATAGAAATCCATCTGTTCTTACTATGGATGTAGCAGAATGTAGCTGGAGAAATAGGCATGCATCTTTCATATTTAGAATTCTTACTTGTCCTTCCTCAGTGAATCAGTCCCTTTCTAAAATTTTTTTCAAGTTTTCTATGAATTTTGAACATCTTTTGAATCATAAATATATCCATGAAGGAATGAAGAAACTTTGGTGACTGTGAATATATCCCTTGGAGTGTGAAGGGCATTCAGCTTTCTAATATAATATAAATGAAACATACAAAGCCCATCTTCCTAATTAAAACCCAAAGTTAATGGAAGAAATACATCATTCTAGAAAGCATGCAAACATTTTAGAACAAAGACTATTGAAAAACCCAACCCAAAAAGAAGAAATTGACATCTGCCTTGGAGAAAAAATTCTTACCAAAAAAATAAATAGAAAAAAAGGTTTTTGTTGGTTGTTTTTTGTGTGTGTGTGCATTTGGTTGTTGTTTGTGGTTTTGTTTTTTTTTCCAGAAGTCTCATTTTGTCTTCTGCTTCCTGCGGCATCTTAAATTACTTTAGATGTCTATCTTTAGCAACTTAGTCAACTTGAGGTGTCAACACAGAGATATCTACATTTGAGCTAGTTATGTAGGCTGTCTTTGTAGCTAATGAAGAGAAATGAGTCACAACTTATTTGCCTTAAATAATCTATAGTAGGATGAGATGATTGGCAATCTGTAAGTGTATCTTTGTTTCCATTTGCTATAAAAAGAATCTACGATGACTAACTCAGATGCATAGATGCAAAATTTAACTCATTTGATTTATTGGTATATTTGGTTACAGAATCACAGAATCATTTAGATTGGAAAAGACCTCTGAGATCATTGAGTCCTTAGACTGAACACCACCTTGACAACCAGACCATGGCACTAAGTGCCACATCTAGTCATTTCTTGAATGACTCCAAAGATGGTGATTCAACCACCTCCCTGGGCAGTCCATTCCAATGTTTAACCACCCTTTCCATGAAGAAATTTCTCCTCATGTCCAACATGAATTGCTCTTGGCATAACTTGAAACTATGTCCTGTCATCATGTCACTGCTTGCCTGGGAGAAAAGGCCAACCTCTGCCTTGCTACAACCTCCTTTCAGTTAGTTGTAGAGAGTGAGAAGGTCACCCTTGAGCCTCCTCTAATCCAGATTAAACAATCCCAGGTCTCTCAGCAACTCCTCGTAGGGTTTTCCCTCCAGACCTTTCACCAGCTTTGTTACCTTTCTCTGGACATGCTCCAGTACCTCAATGTCTTTCTTGAATGGAGGGGCCCAGAACTGGACACATTATTCAAGATGCAGCCTCAGAAGTGCTCAGTACCGAGGGATGATCACTGCCCTAGTCCTGGTGGCCACACTATTTTTGATACAACCCGGGATTTCATTGGCCTTCTTGGCCACCTGGGCACATTGCTGGCTCATGTTTAGTGGGCTGTCAACCAGCAATCCCAGGTTCTTTTCCACCAGGCAGCTTTCCAGCCACCCCGCCCTCAGTCTGTAGCACTGCACGTGGTCAAAGTATAGGACCTGGCATTTGGCCTTGTTGAACCTCATACCACTGGTCTTAGCCCATCTATCCAGCCTGTCCAGAACCCTTTGCACAGCCTTCCCACCCTTCAGCAGATCAACACTCCTCCCCAACCTGGTGTTGTCCACAATCTTATTGATTGTACAAACAATCCCCTCATCCAAATCACTGGTAAAGATGTTAAACAGGACTGTGCCCAGTACTGAGCCCTGGGGAACACCACTAATGACCAGTCTCCAACTGGATGCAGTACCATTCACGATCACTCTCTGGGCCTACCCAGTCAGTCAGTTCTTAACCCAATAAAGAGATCACCCATCCAAACCACGGCCTGCCAGTTTTTCCAGGAAGATGCCATGGGAAACAGTATCAAAGGTTTTGCTAAAGTCCAGGAAGATTACATCCACATGCTTTCCCTCATCTGCTAGGCAGGTCACCTCATCATAAAATTAGATAGGGTTGGTCAGGCAGGACTTGACTTTCCTAAAAACCGTGCTGGCTGGGCCTGATCCCTTGGTTGTCCTATTACATGGCTTCCACTATATATGATCACTATGATGGCAGAACTCAAACATAAGAATACTTTTTTTTGGTAACATCAGTTATGATTGCATAAAGGAGAAATTCCATAAGACTGAATCATTATTGGTAAGGTAGGTTTCTTCTCTCATTTGTTTTAGGATTCTACTTCTTCCTACCTTGAACATCAAAAACTGACAATATTAATATTTTTCATTGATTCTATTCTGATTCAATGAAATTAAAAATAATACCTCCTACAATATACAGCATATAGATTATTTTCTATTTACTAAATAGATGTTAACTAATACTTCTGTGAAATTCAATATATTTGTAGTTTACATGAAAACTCATCTGTTTTATCTGGTTTTAACCTCCTGTTTTTAACCTACCTTTTTTTTGTCATGTATATTTTTAAAAACTTCTCAAAAGTCATAACAATGAAAGTTTAATGCAGTTTTAATCTTCTTATATTTTATTTTACTTCAAACTAGTACTTAAAAGGAAGTTTTATAAGAGGATGAACAATGTCAACTTGCTAATTCTGCAGGTATAAAAACAATAGTTTATTAGTCATCACCAAATGTTAACGATTTTGGCTGGAAACACAAGTGTGATATAGAAATATGCCTGCAAGGCAGAAAAGTTTTCACATGAAAGGGGAAAAGAATCTAATTCATGAAAATCCTGGTAGTGCAAGGACTCAAGTGCCAAATTGTCCTGATCACCCACATGTATTCCAATCTGCTTATTTTCTAATGTTGACTAACCTATAGGGGACTATACCATTTAAGTTCTTCTCCATTTAGCATGAAAATCTCCTAGGAGCATAACAACAGACATGCATTCATGCTCAGAGGTATCTGCTTTGGCTACAGAAGTGCCTATCACTTAGCTTTTTTGCAGTGTAGGCTGCAGTGAATAACTCCTAAAATGTGCTCAGTATCTTAAGAAGGTGGAAAACATAGGTTTGCTGTTAGTATTGTTCATAATATTTAACTGATGTGAGTGATTATTCCACATGAAATACAAGCCCTATTCAGTTTGAGGACAGCATACAATTTCTTCAGTTTGCAGGGTGTTTTGTGGTTACATTGCAACAGTCCCACCTCTTTTTTACACTAAGTATGTAATGATGACAGTGATCAGGCAAACAGGTATTGAGGTAGGTGACAGGAATAGACCTAGAACCTTGATTTCCAGTTTCTGCCAATTTCTGGTTTATATCATGAAGTATAAAGTTTATGTGTTTATATCTTCCACGGAAATGAAATCCTACTTCTTCCTCACACAATATAAAAGTCAGGTTCCTTTTTACCCTGGTATCCAGGACTTGTCCTTCTGGTTACATCATAAACAGCAACAGAAAGACTGATTATGTTTTAGACCAAAGACAACTAAATTTCGAAGTTTATACCCGCTGAGCAGTTGGTTTAGCTAACATCTAATTATGGGAAGGAAAGGCAGGGGAAGTAGAGAATGTGTCAGAGGATTGTCACTACTCTCTTTACATTCTTCTTCCCCCATTAGGCACTTATTCTGTGAAAAAGACTAGGAGAAATGACGAATATCATATTCTTAGATTCTATTTTTCTATATTTTCCTTATGGAACTAAGTAAAACTAAGTTTTATATAGAAGCTTTGAGATAGAAATGAGAAACTGTGAAAGAAACAGTCCTGCAGACACCAGGGTAAGAGAAGAAGGAGGGTGGTGATGATGCAGACTGTGGAGGACCCCACACTGTGGTGTGCCCTGAAGGAAGCTGTTCCCCATAGAGAGCCCCTGCAGGAGCAGGCTCCTGGCAGGAACTGTGGTCTGTGCAGAAGAGTACACACTGGAGGAGATTTTAACAATTTCTTCAGCTATCATTTGAAAAAAAAAAAAATTTTCTTACAGTTAGCAGTTAGTAACAATACATTGTTGAGTAGCATTTTTGATAAAATGACATCTCAAGAGAAAATTGTGTCAGGGTACTTTTACTTATAGCTGAAGAAAGAGTTCTTTGAAGAAATTTTTGGTTTCTTTTCAGTTTAAAGTGATTTTCAGGTGACTGTTTCTGTTAGAGAATCTCTTTGTTTGCTCAGAATTATTTGAGTTAGCAGGCTGGAAAATTCTGACTATAAAAATAAATCTTGAAAAATTAAAGCCCCCATTCATTTTTAACATAGTTGCAGTGAGCACCATAAAGAAAATTAATCTCCATGATACCATGCATAAGTGTGTCAAACTACTTGCATATAGTAATTTGACTGACTTTCAGTACAGGTTTCAGATTCATGAAAGTCAAAGTGAAAATGCAGAGTATGAAGTCACATTGATTTAAACATAGAATGTTTGAGTGAAATGGTGAAAGAGCATAATATTAATTTCCACAAACTTCTATAATTTTACAAGAAATTATAATTTGCAATAATTTTGCTAGTCCCAGAAATCATATCTAATAGTGATTTTTAAAGTGAGGATAGTGTTTCTTTCTGGGGAACCAGAATTTTCTTTCACATATAGAAATATACAGTATTCACCTTGCTAAAAGACTTTTAAACACTTACTAGTAATAGTCACAAGACAGAAAAGGTATAACCAGAGAGAGTCAAAGACATAAAGTTAAGATATTACTGCATATTCTACCACATCATTGACTTCTGAGAGTAGTCTTTCTATGCATGTGCTCGTCTGAACAGACACATTTCTCTGGAAAGTTGTCTTTATTTCTGTAGTGGCACCTGTTCTTGTCTTCCTTCTCTGAGAAAATCTGCAAGTACACACAATGTCCAGTAATAAGTCTGTGTTTTGGAGAGAAGATCACACAGTGTCTTATATATGCCCAATGCTTTCTCTCCTATAGCACAGTATTAGGTGTGGGTGCAAAGGTTTTGGCAGTGGGGTAGCTTCATAAGGGTTTATTTCTTTTCTTTCTTTCTTCTACATATACATGAAATTACAAAATTTTGTGTGCTGGATTTCGAAATTTTAAAATAAATATTGCATAGCAGTTTCTGAAGGAGAAAAACAAATAGATTTTATAACAGAACAGAAGAACTTTAATGAAAAGAAAATAAACTGAATGGAACACACCCTCAGCACTACAATATATGATATTTCTTCTTTGTTTTTTGGCATATTTGTGGGGTAAGAAATTAGTCATGTGCATGGATGTCATAATATGTTTCAAAGTTTTTGTTTATTTTTCAAATAAACAAAAAGTTTCCTTTGTGATTAATGATTGTCAAAGTCATCACATTACACATTTTTAAAGAAGTTAATAATAACCTACGTACCTGGAATAGTTCTTGCAATCATAATAATTGGAAAAATCTAGTAATGTAGAAATATTTGTTGCTTTTGGAGTTCACCAGTCTATGTCATCTTCCTCTTTGTTTTGTGCTTTTATGTTCCATTGAAAGTGAAGGAAAAACCCTCCTCTGCTCTCCTTCTATGTAAAATGATTCTTCACCTCTTCTGTACCTTCAGAACTTCAGTAGCAACTTCAAAAACTAAAAATCTTTTCTGTTTCTTTTGACTCAAAACTGATACCCAAACTCTGTGATCAATGGCCTGTAACTTAAATGAAGTGGATAAACATATTCAAAACTATTGTTGACACTGTAGGTAGACAGTCAAATCTTCAGAATAATGTTTGTTAAAAGTTGAAATCAAATTATGACTGTGTTTTATGAGACAAATTGAATGACTATCTTACTCTATCTGATTGTATTTGTTCTTGGTAATCTGATATAGCTGGATTTCCAACTAATAGATGTTGAGATCCTTCAAAACCCCCTCATACTCACATGTCTACTTCCACATATTGTTTTTACTATTCAAACAGCAGATTCTTGTAAATATCTCCAAAGGCAAAATACTCTACAATATTTCCAACATGGCTGGTTTATTAAGCTTATTGATGGAGCATGAAAATCTTCCCTTTCATTTGCTGCAAAAAGTTTCCATGTCTTTGAAAGTAATAGTGATTTGCACTGTATAATAAACTGTTTTCTAAAGCTGAAAATCATAATTATGTATGCACCACACATCATATCAATTTCAGTAAAATATTTTCTGTTGGTTTTGTGTTAAAATTATGCTAATTTTAACTCAGAAAGATGAATGAGAGATAGAAGGATCTTCTATATACATGAAATAACCTTTATTTTAAATGAGTTTTTGATATAAACTGGGACAATCTGCTCAATATATAGCCTGTGAACCATTAATTGTAAGTAAATCCTTCAGAAAAATACACAATTTAAAGAAAACTGTCCCTTTTTTCAGCAGGATACCTATGTATCAGGAATATTGTCCCTGGGATATTATTCTCACTTTGGTAATACTGTGCATAATATACTACAATATATATCCATGCTAGACCATAAATTTCTATGGCAAACTGAGGCCATTAACCTAAGTACAGCACTTTCCCCAGCAGTCAGTGCAGCCAGGGTGCATGGAGGGCAGAATCCCTTCTCAAGACTCTGCAATGAAGGTGGTGACATCTGGGCTGTATGGATGAAGGATAATAACACACGACACATAGCACAGAGGGACCAGGGGAGTGTCAGACTCCTCATCAGTGGAAAGGAAGCTGTCTGCTCCCAGGACCATTGAGGAATCTCCTCCATTGAGGAGATGTTTATAATCAGTGTGAGACCCCCTGGGAGCGGTCAACCAAACAAGCTCTCCCCAAAATGCTTTGCAGATCAAAGGGGTTATTTCCTCTGGGGTTATAAAACTGGTTATGGAACACAGATAAGGGAGAATTTTTATCTGTGCTTACATTTTATGGGATATTTTGAAGTAGATTGCAGAAATGTGAGTGACTTCTCACGTGATATGTTTATGTGACTTCTTATATGGGATATGTTTAGAGGAAGGAGCAGAAATGGAAAAAGAGGATTTTAGATGTTTTACAGAGGAAAAACTGCTAGAAAATAGAGAAAAAGATATGGGCATGTAAAGTACTAATGGCTTGTTAGTCTGCACACCTGCTTGATTGAGTCTTATTCTCATTAGATTCTGTTTCTATTTAGTTTCCGTGCAGATCCACCCTCTATTCCATGCGTGAACATGAGTGAGTTTCAAGCTGGAACCACCAGCAAATATTTTAAGAGGTCTGTGCAAATGGAGTGGTGATGTGACCTTTAAGGTTTACAAGTCCAACTATTAGAACTTGGGCAGACAGGGGAAACTGAGGTCGGCTAGCAGATAAAATTCTAAGGTCAGCTACTCTGAGATGTGTGTGTGGGGGGGGTGTACATGTGTACACACAAGAGTATACATGTATTCCACAAACAGAGCTCAGTTTGAATCACCTGATCAGCTGGATGGAAAAAAACCAGTCAGGCAGCCCATGTTGTTCATTGTGTGTGTGAATGCTGTGCAAAGTCTAAGACCTGGTAAAGACAATGTTCTCTGCCTGTGTTACTCTGTATGGTGTGTTGCATATTCTCATTGTATATATGCGTTTACGCTTCTATTAGAAATTCATACTCAGTCTTGCAACAGGCTGAACCTTCAGACACAGAGTCGGAATAATCTTGCCTCTATGGGGCTACTGGCCTCAGCAGTCTTTAGCACTGATGTGTCATCTCTTAGACTGCAAAATAGCTACAGCAGTTATCCCCACTATATCAGAATCAGATACTACCACTGAGAGAAGGTGTTGGATCCTCACGTCTGGCATTACATGCTGTTCTGGAATTGCCCTAGCAGTACCTGGTGCCTCCCTACAGAGTCTAACCAATGGCCTTCCCATGTGAGACGTGCTCTGATAGAGGTGCTGTGCTGCCAGCTGAAAGGGCAGTGGGAGGAGAAGAGAGGCAGCTGGGGGCTGCCCTAAGAGGAAACAGTGAATGGAGGTGTCCGTAATGGAGGAGACTAGAAACTTGTGACTTTTTCACTGCATAAGTCCTACTGGGATTTTGGGAAAGTATAAAGAATCTGATTAACAGTGAGGGGGAAGAAGACAATTGAAAAAATTCTAATTAAAAAAACCCAAAAACAAATGCCTGAACTCTATGAAGTCCTGAATGCAAAAGAAAAGTTGATTTAAGAGAATTTATTTATGTATCAGTATGAATACAATAGCAGCTATGAGGGGTAAAATTTAAAAATATAAAAATAAAACAAAAAGGCTGAAGAAAATTATAATCACAGATTTGACTGGTCTCCCAGTAATGATACTATACATGGAAAAACTGGTTTGCAGAAAAGCATGCACTGCAAAATTAAGAAAAGCTTTGACGAACTTAAAGCCCCTCTGAAAGATGAATGGAACATGCTGCTGATGTAGTCCCAAGCCCTGGCACTGAACATCCTCCAGTACAGACTGCATTATGGAATTGCATCCTTCGTGCAATTTTAAGCTTTGTTTCTTTCTAACAAACTCTAAGAAAGTGAAATTCAGCCTTTGTTGTGTTTGACTCTTCACCATCAATAGCTACAATGGATCTACATATTGCTCTTAATGTCCTTTTAAATAGGCACAGTGAAAGAAAATAAACATTATTTTTATATAGTTATCTGATATGCAGATTAAATGAGATATGGCAGAATATTATATCAAAACCTAAACCAAAATATTAAGCAGGTGTATAATTGGTATAATACAAATCTTCTTCAAATGTTTTGGAAGTCAGAAGAAGCCTTATCATTGACCTTAACAGTTTCATAACTTGCCCCCAGGTTATTATGTTCTTGTTATTTAATGGGATATTCAAATGTCATATGAAAGCTGTCAAAGGTTTATCCACACATATTAGAATTGTCTTATACAGGAAATTAAATTGAACTAATTAATGCTGTGGTATTATTGTCAAGGATTTGGGATTTTCTGCAACAACCACAATAATACTATGGAACTTGTCATAAATAGGTAACTGATGATGGGGTTGTTGTTGGCAATTGTCAGCAAACTAAAAATAAAACCTGCAAATATCATCACCAGTTATAATCATTACATCCTGTGCATGCTAGTAAAAATGGCACGATATCCTAAGATTTTTTCTCCATGTTTTCAGTGGTTTTCAATCTTTATGGATTTCAGTAAAGTTTTTGATACTGTCTCTCACAGTATCTTTCTGGACAAACCTCCCAGCACACAGCTGGATAAACACATCATACTGTGGGTGAGCAATTGGCTTATTTGGTCTGTTCAGCTTGCAGAAGAGGAGACTGAGGGGAGGCATTATTGTAGTCTACAACTTCCTTGTGAGGGGAAGAGGAGGGGCTGGCACTGACCTCTTCTCTGTGGTGACAAGTGACAGGACCTAAGGGAATGGCCTGAAGTTGTGTCAGGGGAGGTTTAGGTTGGATATTAGAAAAAGGTTCTTCACCCAGAAAGGGTGATTGGGCACTGGAACAGGCTCCCCAGGGAAGTGGTCACAGCACCAAACCTGAGAGAGTTCAAAAACCATTTGGATGATACTCTTGGGCACATGGTGTGATGCTTGGGAATGGTCTTGTGCAGGGCTAAGGGTTGCACTTGATGATCCTTGTGGGCCCCTTCCAACTTGGTATATTCTGTAATTGTGAACAGCTGGCATAATGAAGACAGAGAGAGTATGTCAGTTCACTGGTTAGGGTGTTTACTCACCCTGAAAAGGCATTACAACAAAACAAACCCCAAAGACCTAGATTGTCATCAATATTACTTCTTTTTGATCCCAAATAATAAATATGTAAGCACTGACATTTTTGCATAACAATGTAAATTTCGGCAAGTCTGCTTCATTGCTTAAATTATAATTTCATTCCTGTGAGTAACTAAGCAAAAAAGAACATTTATGTTGAAGTGTTCTTAGGTAATTTTTCTCTCAAAAGCCAGCAAAAGAAAGATATCCAAATAAAAAAAAAATTAAAAATTTATGGTCAGTGTTTTTTTGTTCATTATCCATTTTTTTATAAATGTATTTTGTGTGCCAGAACAATGGAGACCTCTGCATTAACATTAATGTTGTTTTGATCAGGTATTGTATGGTGAACCACTCTTGGAATCTTGGGTTTATAGGAAAGAAAGTAATTAGAAATTATCATTGATGAATTTTTAACATATGCACAAGTTTGCTCCTTCCAATATTCTTTTATCCATATCAATTCCTCCTTTCTCTGCAATCCTTGGCTTTGTTCTTCTGGAGTTAGAAGGCTGCTAAGGATTACAAAGTTTCATATTACTTGCATCATGTCTTAGTCTAAGCCTAGCTTTCCTCACAAACATCTGTTGAAATTTATGCCTTTCAAGCTTTCGTTAAAAAAAAACACTGTACAGAGTTAACCTACAAAAGTGTCATAAAATTCTCATTCTCGGGCAGGGTCATTTTGCCTATATACCCTCCTGGCACTTCAAATACATTCTAGCCAAACACTATTTGGAGAGTAGAAATGAAACACAATAGGATGGAGATAACTGGCTTCACAATCTCCACTCTGGATTTTATTTTGTTTCAAAATGTTCAGATTTACTTTTCTGAATGGTCATTTTGACTAGGATTTGAATATCTGCATCTGATGATGTTGCACAGTACAGGATGAAACGGTAAAAGCAACTATCACAACAGCAAAGGAAAAAGAACATTAGCAATTGAAAACTGATGAAGTGGAAGAAATTACATTAAGTCAAAGTAGAGACATGGACTTTGATTTGCAAGAACACCTTATACTGCAATATGGTACATATATATATATTCAGACTATTTTATTCTGTATTGATTTTAACATGTTAAAGGTGGATGAAGACCAAGAGATTCTGGTCAAATGTGTATTTACGCTTAGAGATTATTAGTTCCATACTCTCAGATCTGAGGAATCAAAGAGAGATTTCTCAGTTAGGAAGTAACCCATCAAACTGATTAAATATTAGTATCAAAATCTCTTTATGAGCTGCCAAAGTGACTGATACAGTCAGTGAAGATCTTGTTTCAGTAAATGTGATCTGTTGAGCTCCCTGGGCTTCATTCACTTGCCTGCACAGACAACTACTTACATCTGATATTTCATTAAGTATCTAGGACATTTTCATGGATCTGGTTAATATAGGCCATTTGTCTTTCTTGAATGGGGAATTCTGGGCTGGGCTACTAAATGAATCATATGACACATTTAAATTTGGACACTGAACTGTTCTCTAAACTCTTCACTGGTTAAAATGTGCACATCTAACATCAGTTTATCACAATTGCAATGTGATAAAAGCTACTCTGCGTGTTGCGATTCTAACTAACCAGTGATGCTTAGTGACTGATCTGCACAGCCCATCCACCTCTTAAAAGTCACAGAACTAGAGTTCAATGTCGACCAATTAAGGTAATGGAGAGTATTTTAATGCGGTTGGTGGCAGACAATATTTTTTTCCCCACATTTGTAAAGCACCTAATTTAATGAAGGGCATTTTGAGACCTTCTGACTGGACATAACTTCATGAGTAAAGAATTTTCTTCTTAGACTACCCGTTGCTTTGAATTGTGAGAGTATAAAAGGAAACAAAAGCCTAAAAACTGAAAGAATGGTTCCGAGAATAGTTGAAATGAGACTGATGCTGGTGATTAAAGAGTATATCCACAAGCAGGACTTTGAAGCATTGTAGCTTCAATGGTGACAGAACATACTAACCTTTTCTCCTTCTAACCAATTGATTAATTCCTGGAGTGATTATGGAAGATTATCACACCAGGTTGCATGATAGGTCACATAAATAATTTGTGAAGTCCCATGAAAAATGTTCCTTTGATCATCTGTTCCATCTAATGTATATTTAAGGTGTGTTCTACAGACTTTAAATTAGTTTGTGCATAACTTAAAGCAGCTGCAATATAAAATTACATGTTTGTACAGAGTATAGTGTAATATGTTTCAACTATGGATTAATGGGCATTATTATTATAATACAAATAGCAGATACAAAAATCTAGAAAAATATAATTAGATAATAAGAGTAAAAAATCTAAGCTGGAACCTTTTCATTGGTATTACCTGTAACTGTTGCAAGAGCTATGTTGATGTTAAAAGAAAAACAATTGTTACTGATAATAGAATAGATAGATGGATGGATAGATAGATGGATAGATGGATGGATATGTCAATAACTAAAATACAAACCCAGAAACAGCATCCTCCAGTTTCTAACAAAATAAGGGTATTTTCCTCACTGGTGACATGCTTGATCCTCCTTCCCAAGAAGCTTCTATATTTTATTCATTAAAACCCCCAAAGAGTATTTCCTGCCTTTTGCTGTTATTGGTCCAAATTATCAGTGTGTGAAGATTCTATTTAGAGCAGGAGTTTTTCATGTGACTACCTCCATCTATATTGCCTGGAAATACTATTCAGTAGACCTACTGCATATATTATATACATATCTCCTCATTACTGTCTTTACAGTGTAAATAGCCTGTATGTAAGTAGACAAAAACTACTAGTGATTTATAATCTAAAAAAAAAATCTCATTTCCTCGTGAGATTTCTTAATAGTGATTCAAAGCTAAATTACTTGACAAAACAACCATATGTAGTCAGAATACAGAAAGAAACTTGATAAACACATGATGTGACAAAGCCTCAACATGAAAATAATTCACTGGAGAATATAGCACCCACTAAAAGGAGCTCATTTCATATAAATCTAGTTCAGTCATCTGTTAATTCATGTATTTTGGTACTGCAACACAATTGCCCTTGAGAAACCTCAATCCCCAGCTTAATCCCAATGACTGTACTGTAAATTTGAAAAAAATAAAATAAAGAAAAATAAAAACTGTAATCCATAAGTACTATAATATACTGTTGAAAAAGTTAAAAGTAAAATCACCAGTTTAGAGAACTTTTTTTATAAATAAGATGATATAGCTGAGCTAAATTTTTCTCACTTTGACACTACAGTTCTTGAAAAATTTAGATTGTTTCTTTAGTGCAGAGAAGTCTCCATATGAACTAAAATTTTTTTCTGTTTAAAATTTTAGGGGTTTTCAGTCCTTAGTAAAATAATTGCTGACAATTTTTTTTCTAACACTAAGAAAACAATCTCTGTAAAATTACATGCATTAACTTAATTTTTAATTTACCTGAATGATATTCTAAGATGAATATTAACTTTAAAACTTGGAGTTAAGGTCACTGAAGTTTTAGCTCTTGAAACACAAAGTTGTTCAGTGGACTTCTTCCTGCCTGAAAGCTTGAATTTTAGATATAAGATTTTACTTATAAACTGATGGCAAAGTAGAAAGTGTCTTGGATAATCTTTCATAATAGCAAGTGAGATAATGAAACTTGTCCACATGGGACTTATTTTTTTCTGTACCAAATTTGCTGCTTTATGCATAGTATGAATCAATATTGGCTCATATGACAGTTTTTGAGTCTCCAAAAATTAGTGATATGTTGTTTCTACAGAAATTTGCACAATTTCATTGTGGTTGCACTTGCAAATTAAGTTGTTTAACAGAACATCTTTGGGCACTGAAATCCCTTACCTATGCTGCTAAGCTCTTAAAACTATGCATGCCACCACTTCAGCCCATACCAACGAGCACTCTACTGAAGCAAACCTGTTTGTAATACTAAAGATCTATCATCACTCCTGATGAACAGCTTAATGTTTCACCCTGATTATAAAGGGTAAGAGGTGCAATAATGTGGGCACGGGCCATTCAGCAGGAGCATAGTATCAGGTAAATTAGATTTATTAGTACATTTGCTAAGCTGCTGTGCCTCAGAAAACAAACCCTTAGCAGCAATTGCAGGGTTTTGCACTAAATCTCGAAAAGAACAGTGTGCATGAAGACAAATCAATATGGTCTATTTCCATCTCACTGTTTTATCCCTATGAAAAATGTAAACTCTAGTCCAACTTCAGGTACACAGAAAGGACAAATACAAGATTATTTATGTAAAAGAAGCTGTAGGTGAAACAAAGCTGTATAAAACATTGCTGAAATTAATAAGAAAACTGAAATCTACTGGAAGTTATACTTGAGTTTATGGTCCCTGAAAATGTATATATTTGTCTTATGTTTTCATAATATTTTAAAATATCTCATTTATAGGTCTGAATCAAATCTAGTTATTTGACTGCTTATTGATTTGAGTGAATTATCAAGGTAGTTCCTAAGCTTAGCTTACAATTAATTGTTCCTTGTCTTTCCTCAGGTTATCTTTTTGAAAACAGATGGAACATGGATGAGAGCTCAGAAAGCTGACTCGCATAAGTGAACTTATAAGACATATTTAACAATGTTTCATTGATTCTGTCCTATCATCACTTAGCAAGACTACAGTGAAAGAATAGATTTTCAAACCCTTGTGTGTCTATAATCACTAAGTAGTTGCACTGGTTTTGGCCCTTTCTGAAATTTTTATTATGCTTATATGGTTTTGTAAGATATAAAAGCAACCAAAACAGGAAAAATTCATCCGATGATAGTTCGTAACATTTAATGTAAAAACTTTTTTTGTCATTGACTATACAAAGAGTTCAGATAGCTAAACTAGATGTCTAACTTAGAGATGTCCAAATCTGGATGGAAAACATTCAGTCTAATAATTATCATTAGAAGTGGATTTAATCAGTAGAAGTTGCATATTTCAATGCATTAAGGCAGTCATGGAATTAATTGACAGAGTTAATCCTGGGGTGGCAGCCAGAAACATTTTTACTCCTGTGTTACCAAATGTAGCAAGTACCAGGCTTGCAGTCACCATCCTAATGGATCACATCTTGAAATGAGCAAACTGACCTGTACCAGAAGAGTATGTACAGTACAGTTACAGGAAACTAGGAAATGTGAACCCTCAAAAAAAGAGAAGGTGTGTTTGTAAAGTTAGTAATTTTCATGATCAGACAGGTGGTAAAGAAGGCAGACTTATTTGTGGAGAGAGAAACCAAAGCTCAGAGTTTCTATGTACCTTTTTGAATCAAGTCTTAATTTACATGACTTTTAGTGCTGCTTCTTCCAATTTTTATTTTTTTTTTTATTTCAGTGGGTAAAAGGTTGTTGATTCCTTGCTTTATGCAAGAAGCATTTAAATGTGAAGAGTCCAGAAGTAAGGTTTCCATGGTCATCTGTGATTCTAGGTGTATAAATTTTTTGCATAATAACATCCAATTTTAGACAGTTAGCTACAAAATTACTGAAACATAGGTTAGTAGACTTTGAAATGTTCCCAAAATTTGGTACATATAAAATTGCACGCCATCATCTCACATACTGAGGAAAATCAATTAACTACAAAAATAAAGTATTTACAGTCCCTTCGTATTTTGTTACACACTTTTTTCAATTCTAAGCCTAATCCTGATACTGCCACTTTGAAAAGAACTCTCAAAAAGAAGAATTTATTATATCACAGAATGTGTGCATACCATACGTAGATAGCATGTGTATATACTTGAATATGCGTCTGCAGCTAGAGAAACATGTTTTTGTGGTCTTGACAGTATGCCTTACAATGAAAGAATGAGTAACTAAAATGACATAAACAGAATGCCAAGGCATATTTTTCACAGGTCATATTTTTTTTTATAGAACAAAATGTCAACTCTGATGTTAAAAAATATGTTACCTGTTAAATTGAAAAAAAGGACAAGTTGAAGTTCAACTGGTTTAAAGTTCAAATTGAAAACCAGATATTTTTGCTTTATTTATGATTTTTTCTATATCAGCTCAGTAAAGACCAATAAATTTTCATCAATTTTCCATCAAATGTTGTCTTAAAAGTGATAGATTGCATTTTTCATTAAGTTGACATGAATAATCAGAATGGTACCTTCTTGTCCTAAAAAGGTAGCTTAAATCTGGAAATGATTGACATTAACTGCTATACAAAGTTTCCTCACACCTGTCAATGAAAAGTGTCTTCTATTAAGGTCCTGGAGAAAAACAGACTTTTAGACACACTAAGTTTATTGTCACACAACTACCTGAGCTCAGTAAGTTTAACTACTGTGCTCAGCTCATATTCACCAACTACATTTTCTTTTAGATCTCATATCATTTAAATCTCCTGTGAAAGATTTGTTCACATCAAAATCTTATTGTACCTCCAAAGCAAAATGTCAATGCTACACAACATAAATATTTTGTATCAGCCACAGATTGTGTTACTCTTAGAGAAGCCAAGAGTCTATTCCAGTATTTCCATTTGGAGAATCTTCCAATAGATCTTAGGTTTGTAGATGTTTTCACTTCCTGAATCAGCATCAGCTTTTTTTCCAAGAAAGTTTTAGAAGGGTCTATAATCTATGCAAATGAAGCATTTTAACATTAATTTCAAAGGACTTGTTTAGCTTTTCATTGGATTAATTTTGTTTGTATCAACAGGTTGCTCATATCCTCAAAGTTCTTGAAGTTCTTAAACTTAAAATACTTCTTTATGAAGTGTTGTCATTCTACTGAACCTCATTCCATCTTACTCTTTTCAGCATGATGTCTTTTATAATATATCTTTTAGGAACTACTTACAATAAATTAGAATTCATATACATACACATATAAACACCACCAATCTCCCCCCATAATCAAATACCACACAGCACTATAATCAAAGACAAGCTCAATTTGGGCAATTTATTTTAAATAGCTTTTTTTGCAATTAGTGCCTGTAGGGTGTTTTTTAAGCCCTGTGTAATACCAAAGTCATCAGAAGTACTTATGCATACTGTGTCTCATGTAGGTATCAGCAAATATTTAGATAAATAATAGAGTAAAATGAAGACTTCCAGTCTCTTCCAGTCTATTAAAATGCAATTAGATTTACCAAAGATTTTTGTATGGTTTGTAACTACCTCTTTCTAAAATGCTGATAAAATGTTTATATTATTTGCCCTATTTTATTTATAAAAATGAAATAGATGGATAGATAGACAGATAGATAGATAGATAGATAGACAGATAGATAGATAGATAGATAGATAGATAGATAGATAGAAATATAGATAGATAGATGGACAGACAAATTACCCACTTGAACTGTGTGGGAGTCCTATCACACTTTCAAGACGTTTAAGAAGCTTTATGCTAAAGGGTAATATATTTAGAAAACATCTAGGATATATTCCCAATAGTCTTCGAGGTATTGGATTGTCACAATTCTTATCCTCATCTTCATCATCATTATCATCATCTCAAGGCTGGTGTTCCAGACACTGGTTATTTCCAACCTGGTAGAAAAATTAAGTGATTCAGGAGCTGATTTTATGCTACTCTATGTTGCAACCCTATATGTATGTTAACGTAACACTTCTGAATCCATAGTTTGTGGCAAAGGTTATGTAGAAGATGTGAATAGCTTTTTTATTGTCTGTATTTGTCATCAGTTATAGCTGTTTATATTTTTTATTAGATTTTTTTTTTTAAACAAGTGAAAAACCTAAAATGACTGTGTATATGTATCTCTAACATATCTACAAGCAAAAGTTGGAGGTAAGTATGTATTACATATTACATATTCAGGTTCTTGACCATTGACATTTAAGATTAATAGAAAAATACATATCTATTATTGATTTCTAAGCAACCTCGATAAGGTCCAAGTAAGATTACTAAGGTTGCATATACGGTGAAATTTTTTGCTAGTCTGAGACTGGCATTTCTTGTCTTGAGGAATAAGTAGCATTCATGAAAAGAAGTGTTGGACTGACATCAAAGGCTAAACCAGGACATTTCACCCGTAATTTTACTGGTTTTGTTTGTTAGCTTTTACATTTTAAGAATTAGTGACCAAAGTAATGGCAACTGGGATCCAGGGCTAAAATCTGGGACATCTTTCTTTGAACTGAAGTTCTTTATCCCTAGATTGTAGAATCACACTACCCAAGCAGAGACAAGTTCAAGAAATTCTTTCTTTTTTTTTCCCTCCTTCTACAATACATACTTTCCATTCTTCCTCTCTTTCTGTGTTTCTCCTCATTTCCAGTGAATGAAAATTAGCAAAATCCTTAGATATTAAAAATAAAAATAATCGCAATACAACTAATGAAAAAAGCTGGCTTTCACAGACCATGGGTAAACGTAACTTGTATTTCTGCAGAGGGCTCTTCAGCTTCAGTATCCTAGTAAAAGACAGTTTGGTGGAAATAACTAGTGTCTTCTTAAATACTGTATCTAATTTATTTTCCCCTCAAGAAAAAATCCAATTAAGAATCCAATTTTTGCTCTTGTCAGATATCAGGCAAACTCCTTCTATTCTCTTTCTTTTCACTTTTGGGGTAAGAAGAGTGCTTGAGGCCAATTTGTTTCAAAGTCCTGTAGCATCAGAAATGTAGTTTTATGCTTGGTGCTCTAGCTGAGGTAAGAGGTTCAGCATTCCTCAGGCATTGAGAAAACTGTAAAACAGTGTTTATTGCTCACAGTAAAAGGGACTGATGGTTTTTGAATGCCAAAGCCAAGGTACAAATTTTGATCATTATCAAAAAAATTTAAACTACTAAATGTAGCTTTGTGAAAACAACTTTTACTAAGTACAATTTTCTAAAAAGAATTCTTAGTATATAAAAACTATAATTTTGTATTTTTTAAAAAAAAAACCCCACTCTTGTATTTGTAAAATTTGCTATTTATTACTTTAACAAATTTTAAGCTTGATGGGGAAATTTATCTGGCATTACTTCCAGAGAGTAGACATTATCAAAGTACAAGAGTACTTGATAACACAATCAAGCATCTCCATAATTCATAATCCTCTCTTTATCCAGGAAGATATAATGATAATATGCAGTAGGTAAGTAAATTACAGAAAATTGTCTGTTTAAATGTTCATACGTATTTAAAAGATAGAGATTCCTTTTCTGATAAACCAAGCTCTGCATCACTTAGTCTTTTTTGCATGCTGTTATTATGATCCTGCTGTTTCTGGAATGTTGTTAACTTTATTCTTCCCAATTCCCTTAATAACAGACAAGACTATGAATTCTTTCATTTGTCATGCTATTCCTACCATATACAAGAGGGCAACTATAATTAACCCGAGTAGATCAGATTATAAACCACTGTTACTTGGTTTTCGTAGATGTTGAGAGAGACTCTAGTAACCACTTTGTGGCTCAAGTTCATGATCTTGCAGGATATGGTTTAAAAAAACAACCTCTTTTTACCACAGACACTAGTGTACTAAAAACTTTTTTCTGACATTTTTAAAGTCATTTTAAATAGCATCAAGATTAAATTCCCTTCCAATGATTTCCTAGGGAAATAACTTAATGCTTACTACACTCTGATTATTTGTATTTATTATGAAGTAATGTTCCAGTGTATAAGGGTTTTTGAGTGTGTAAAAACATATAACAAAATTGTGGTGCTTCTTCTGCATAAAAATACACCAGTATTATCCTTTTTCTTATACAAGGTATTCCAGACTGCTTAAATAGACAGCAGCTGATCATTGGTTTTAAAAGGTCTAAATTATAGTATGGCATATGCTGAGAAGATTATGATCTCACTTCATAAATATCAAACATCAAATGTTTGAAGTCCTATTCATGGCAAGATGCAGTTGTTTTCCCACACCATTTCTCCAGAGAATAGTTTTGTCATGTATAAATAGTAAAATATCAGATACAAATGCATATCTTCCTGAAGGTCTAAAGAAGCAGCAGTATTTTGGTTTTATTGGAAGTGATAGACATGGGCGAAACAATATTCATCTGCATGATCTTACTTAGGGAGTATTTTATCAATACTTGTAATATCACGGTATGTTGCAAACAGGTCTGCACTTGCTGGGGGAAAAAAAAAGATGTGTGATTAACATCTTTGCTTCATTAACTGCTGTTGGTTTCATAACATTATTGATCTTAATGAGGTTACACAATACTTGCAGTGTTGGAACTCTGTGAAATGAATATATTTTTTGAATGACCACAGAAAATAATCTATGTTTTGTCTAGAACATATCATAGAAACCTAAGAGGGGAAAAATAGGATGGAAATATATCTTTTCCATCAGGAAATATATTCATCCCTGAATTTCTGCTACCAGACATTTGCATGAAAGAAATTAAACTGGAAAAAAAAAAGTTGTGTAGTTTCAGGCAGGTGCTGAATAGATTTAGAAGAAATGAAACAATACCTGCATTTTGTATCAAGTTCTATAATTAGTTTGTCACTGAGTCTCTGCAATTATTAAAGATCTATTAGAATATGGATGTATTCTAACAACTTCGTCAGATGGCTCTTTTTATGTGTAAATTCTTTTAATGTATGAAAATAATTGAAGTATCTGAATCACCAATCAAACACCTAATCCACATTCTAATCAACAGTCAAGTATCTGACATGACAAATTGGGTTAATTGTCAACTGTATGTCAGGAAAATTAAATGACAGAAGTTAAAGGTTAACCACAGACTGGAACCTCCAAAGTAAGTAAAAAGGAATCTCAGATATTGCTTGTGATCATTGCATAGAAGCATCTGAGAAAAAAATATTATGTAATTATAGAAATGTTTCAAGAAAATATTTGCTTATGTCACATTATGACAATCATAAACAAATATATTTTTTATCAAATTTCAATAGAAAAATATAGTTTACTGACAAAAGTATTAATAATATATTTAAATTATTAAATAGTCTTTGTTCTTAGTAATCTAGTCATCATATAAAAGATTGTAGTGGGTTGACCCTGGCTGGACAACAGGTACCCACTAAAGACATTCTCTCACTCCCCCCTGCAACTGGACAGAGGAGAGAAAAAAGTCCAATGGATTCATGAGTCTGGAGAAGAGCGAGAGAGGTCACTTACTGATCACCTTCACAGGCAAAACAGACTCAAAGTAGGAATATTAATTAAATTTATTACTAACAGTATCAGAGCAAAAGAGTGAGAAGTAAAATAATCTTAAAAACAGCTTCCCCCCACCCCTCCTTCCTTCCATGCTCTTCCTCCTCCCCACCAGCAGTGCAGGGAGGCAGGGAATGGGGTTTACAGTCAGTTGTTTCTGCTCCTGCTCAGGGAGAAGAGTCCTTCTCCTGCTCCCATGGGGTCCCTCCCACAAGAGACAGTCCTTCACAGACCTCTCCAGCATGAGTACAGAGGCCTTGGCCAGCAGCAGGAAACCCATCCTGGAGCCAGCTGGCATTGACTCCACCAGACAGGCGAAGCTTCTAGCAGCTTCCAACAGAAGCCACTCCTGTAACCTTGTCCCACAACCAAAACCTAGCCACAGAAACCCACTATACAGATTTTAACCTACATCTAAATTTCATTAAATCAATAAATACAGTTGTTATTGAATTCAGCTAAAGAAAATGCTGTTATAACCACATTTATTATGATTATTCAATTAAAATACAATTATTTGCTCCAAATAATTAATTGCTATTACATATGTTAAGCATAAGTATATGGTTCTAAAACTCTGCCAACCATTTCTAGTGATGGCTATTAGGCAGAATTTGAATTCTTAATACATATTTACTGAAATACTCGGGGAGTTTTTTTAAGTAAAAGACCAATTATTTGTCTTTCACAGCTTTGCCATTTATACACTCTTAATTCTGAAAAATGAGTGATACTCATGGCCTTTCACTGCAGAATCAAGATTAGGCGGAAGTAAAATGAAACTTTGCTAACTTACAGGAAATAAGACACTGCAGTATCATTGTTCTTCTGAAGGACACAGCCATCTTGACCCTCTCTTGACCTCCAGAAATTTTTACAGTCACAGCTTAAAAGGATCCACAGTCAAGACAATCCTTGACAAACCCAGGGGCCTGAATTGCTAAGTCATCCAAAAGGCAGTGGTGTCTAGTGATTAGAGGCCATCATATTTCTCGACTGCACAGTTTGGTGGTTAATCTCCTTTTCTGATGGGTGGAAAAACCTGGTAAATGCTATCTGCAGTTTCAAGGATTTCAACTGAACTGTAGGCAACACTCCATGTCCTGTTAAAAATCTGCTAGTGTATGGTAGTAACAGAGTCAAAGAACAGACCACTTTTACAGTAGGACTCTAGTGAGGTTATTACTCAAGAAAACAAATGGAAGGGATTTCTTCTTGGTCTTTTTGTGTTTGTTTTTTTTTTTTTTTCTTTTTCATTCACATTCAAAATTCATTAACCAAAATTGTAAGGCTTTTGTTAGCACAGAAGCACAGGTTCCTTTCCTCTGATAAGAGTAGTGCTCCTTCGGTGAACTGTAAAGTCAAAATTTTTGTTCTTTCCCAGTGTAATATACAAAAATCCATGACTTTTCTGCCTGAGTCTGGAGTGGGCACCAATATGACTAGAAATAGCGGGAAAGAGGAGGCAAGACTAGATACCTGTGGATCAAATGCAAACATAGAGACTGAAGGTATATGGTAAAAACTGAAAACTATAGACAGCAGAGGAATAACTACGGAAAGGATGGGCAACTTAAAGGTGTGTAAGTAGGGTGTTGGAGAGCATCCAAATCTAGGCTAACAAGGAGGGGTTAGCTGGGTGGGCAGAAGGTGGTTAGACTAGAGAACATTAGAATCACATCATTAGGAAATACATGTAAGAATGCAAAAGCATGAAACTACCAGCCTGTTGGAACTGCATCACAGCTCTTACAGTTCTTTACAGTATGCCAAACTGAAAAAGAAGTTTCAAAATACTGGAATCTTAAGAGCACATGGGCATCACTGAAGATACAGCAGAAAACATTATGAACTGCGGATAAAGTATGCTGCTCTAGGGTTGATGAGGGCACACAAACTTTTCTTTCCATGGAGGGTGGTTAGGCACTGGAACAGGTTCCTCTGCAAAGTGGTCACAGCACCAAGTCTGCCAGAGTTCAAGAAATATTTGGGTAATATTCTCAGGTGTATGGTGTGATTCTTGGGACTATCCTTCACAGGGCCAGGACTTCAATGATCTTTTTGGGTCCCTTCCAACACAGGATATTCTATGATTGCATTATCTTTTGTTGTTTGTTCGTTTGTTTAGTTTTGTTTTTTCAGAGCAGAAGATGTTACTAAATACCTTTTTGTCACCTTCTCATATTTGCCCTTTTTGTATTTTCCACTCTTGAAAGCTCAGCCTAGTCAGGATGTTTTGCATCTTTCACATTTCCCGAAAGAAAAAGTGCTGCATTTGCATTAGGACTCACTCCTGCTACTTGTTTCCTTCCCTAACATAATACTCTTTAATTCTGTCCTGGAACTACAAAAAATTATACATACACATGCTACTTTCTTAAATCCATTGGTCTCTGCCTGATATTATATGAATGCTGTGAGTTATCTTCCAAACAGCCTACCCACAGCTGCTGCTTTCATTCCACAAAGATATCTTTTTATTATTGGATGATAGACTTTTACCAGACCAATGAACCCATGTTATGTATCTGCGCCATGCAGCCACACCATGTCCAATATCTGTAATAGAGCCTGTGCCAGAGAGAAGACCTCTGGGAAAGAAACGTCCAGCCAACAAATTTAGGGAACTTCTACGTTTCCGAGGACATGGGGAAGATTGAGGGCAGTTCAGGAAGTGCAGTTGCCTTTTCTGCTTGAGACAGACTATTTCATCTGATGCTGATTGTAAGTGGCTATTGATACTGGAGACAGGAGCTGTGATCTGTGCTTGCTGTCCTAGGGGATATTGTTTGAGAAAGAAATATAAGCTTGTATTTCGGCAGTGACTGGTAGGGACTGCTGCCTTTTTTTTATGCAGAGTGCACTTCTGTGTCTTATGTGTCAGTCTTGTTCTTTAGGAAAAATTAGTGACTTCCAGAGTCTATTTGTAGATGGAATAGCTACATTTACAATGAAAGCATAAACTCTGTGAAAAACCAAGGAATGCATACCAGTATTTTTAATGTTCTGACCTAGCAATATCATGAGACTACCATGAAACAGAACCATTCTGACTGGATACCTAGACATTTGTAAAGTTTTCCATTATGTGAATGGAAGAAAAAAATGTCCTTGGGTAAATGAATCACTGTTAAAAATAGTCACATATAGTGGGATAGAAGTGTCACTTGGACACCTGCTTTAAATGAATGAGCTTCAATTTCAAGTGCCCTAATCATTAGACTAGAATCAAGGTCCCTTTTTCTGTAATCTAATGCAAAGGCTCCTACTTGTATGTTCGGAGTGGCTGAGCTTCAAATGAAAAGGTGATGGGCAAAGACAATCAGAATACATCACCACTTGGTGATTAAATCACCCTCTTCAAATGAGAGAGGTGCAAATTCTGTCTTTTGCAACCAGCAGGAGAATTAGAATGAAAGTCTAGGGATGACAGCTTTATGAACATCAGTGTACACAAAACTGTGTTGTGTAGGAAAACAGAAGGACTGAGATGTTGGTAGAACGGACCCTAGAAAAAAAAATTGGATTAACATACATGGTTAAAAGCATTTCTTAAGCTGAAAGCTTAAAGTAATTTAGTGTTGTTCTTTTAATATATAGGTAATACCACTACACCATATTTTTAATAGCTTTTTCAAGCTTTGAAGTCCTTATTATACTGTCAGTTCTGCCTGAAGAAATATTTTTTAGGAAAAGAAAAGGTCACCAAGAAGAATATTACTATGTAAACATTGTTAGGTACAGTTGGAAAGTCATTCAGTGTGTTTCAGACCCTTGTTTACACATTAAAATAGCTCACATTTTCTAGTGTTTGAAAAGGAATCTGGTTCTAATTCATTCAAAATAGCTTTTTTAATGTTGTTATAATTGCAGAAGAAATCACAGTCCATGAAAAATTCAAAAGAACTGTTTAGAAAGTCAAGAATATAGGGATTCAAAGTTCTTAATGTAGTGCTATTCTTTCTACAAGAAATCAATTTTATTAGTGTTGTGAAGTAGTAAACATCCCTAATAGGGGAAAAAAGCAGTAAAACAGAAATCCTCACAAGTCCTCCAAAAGAAAATTATCACAAAACATGCTTAACCACCCACTATTGGCCTGCATCTCACTTTGGTGTATTATATTTACATGTTTAACTCAGAACTCTAGTCTTAGCAGGTTTCCTATTTTAGAATACTGCTCAGGAAATAAAAGTGAATCAATCTTCTGCTCTTAACATGGCAAATGAAAGTTTTTTTTATAATATAGAATGCTCATACATGTGTGTTTATCTGCATGTCAACGTCAGTGATATCAAATATGCTTTAAATTGGATATGTGAATGATAGAAATGGTAGAAAGGCGTATTCGCTGTTTTCAGAGGCAGTATGCAACAGTAACAAGTTAACTCCAAAATAATGCATGTACATATATTTAAAACAAAGTTTAACTTTTAAGACTGTGCAGGTCAATATATAAGGACTAGATATTCATCTGGTGTAAATTAATGAAGCTCCATTGATTTCCTACATCACATACATTTCCAGACTGGAAAAGAGTTCAGAAACTCTTACTCAGATTGAATTATTGAGTGCACTCTCATTCAAATTCACAAGCCTCAGCCAGAGCAGCACCCCCATTGTGGATAAAAAAAAATCTGAACATAAATGCCTTTAGGTCTAAAGGATTTAAACTGTTTTGGATCATTCTGAAGCATTTTTCTTGACTAGGAATGCACAGGAGTATGTGTCTAAATGCTTTTTATTAGATTGTTTTGGGTTTTGCTTGGGTTTTTGTTTGTTTGTCTTAAGCAGGCTCAGTATTTAGAATATAGGGTACTGAAATAAAAAGCATTTCTAATTTTACGAGAAATATAAATTCTAGGTTAATGTGATTATTTCAAAATAAAATTTTGCAAAACTTTAATTTCAAAAAACTGCTAATCTTGACAGAGCTGTGTCATTACCACCTTCCCTGTGACTCTGAAGAGAAATCTTTCATTTCACAAATATGAAACTGAGGGAACTGAGCCTGAAAAAAGGTATTCAGGAATAAAAATGCTTTTAGGTACTTTGTGACAAACTTCCAGTGAAAATGTCAATGTTCATCATTCTGCAAATTAATAGCTTGGAATATAGCCACTTGATCTGTGCCTTTTGGGCAAGGCATTTGTCATGAACCACTCTTTTCCTTTAAAATAGAAAAAATAAATTTTCCTGAAAGCATGGTGCTTTTGCCTCTGCACTAATAATGTCTAGAAATTCTCCAAATTTATCTTATTGCACTAATAACTTCTCAATCCTTCAAAAAGCCATGTTTTGGTGATTTTTGGTGTTTGTTTTTTTTTTTTTTTCCTGCCAGGAAATACAAAGTATATCAATATTAGAAGGCTTTAATTTGCAAGGAAATTCCTGAGACACAAACTGGTTTATTTTCTCTGACAAAAAACCACATCAACCCCAGAAAACAAAACCAGAAGAAAAATTATTATCCACTCAGTTTGTATCTCTACGTATGAAAAGTTCCAGCTACATCATGCTAACCTGAGTTGAAATAACAGCAAATTTTATATTCTGTAGTATTTTGGGGCTGATACAAGTGTTATTCAAAGGCATGATGTTTATTTTAAGTCTAGAGAGTTTTAAAAAAACTGTAAGTTTTTGTTAATTTTTGCTCTTCAACAAACTTGCCCTGTTAAGATAAGTACAATATCTTTTTTTTATCATCATCATTTTAATATATTGGAAAATGAAAAAATAGTCTATAATGTGAAGTAACAAAATTGGAAGAAAATAGTTTTTGTAACAGTATTTCCTTTGTCCTGATTTTTAAAAAGAGAAAAAAGAAAAGTTTCGCCTTTCAGGTCATGCGGTATTTTTTACCTAAACCTTCAAACTGTAATAAATTATTCTTTACTTTGATGATTGCAGAATCTGATTAAATTGTAGAATGTGATTAAATACCTTACTTTAAATAAAACAAATGTGTCACTGTATCACAAAGAGTTTGTATAAGCCGCTTCTTGGTAATCTCAGAGACCGCATGTGTGTTTCCCATACATATCAGAATTATCAGAATGGTTTTAGAAGCTTTGATTCCATTAGCATTAATAAGCTTTTTCAACATTTCTACATTGATTAGACTTCACTGGTGTAGTAAGACAAGTACTTGCACAAACTGCTGGATGATACACATGAGCTGAAATGCTAAGTAGAAGCAAATAGCAGACACATAGTAGGCCCATACCTTGTGATAATGGTTACTGATAGCTATATCCCATTCTTTAATAGCATCAGCCAGACCTAAATACAGAAGAATCTGAAATAGAAATGGACTCACTAAGTAGAGTAGGACACTGCAGGGAAGGTCAGTGCAAATAGAAGCAGCTAAGGGATGCAGAAATTCATGAAGCGATTTCTGGGCTCTCCCTCCCGAAGGGTGCTGCTGCTGCTCACACAGGTAACTAAGAGAGATGTTTATTCCTAGAGTCTAGCAGTTTCTAACAGCCCCTGGGAGCTAATCCTACTGAAAAGGTGCTTATATCTGCTGTCTTCAGCCAATTCTTAATTTAGAGTTAGGAATTGTCAAGCACCTCTTCAGCTGGCACCAGGGAAAGCATCGCCAGCTGGGAGCACAGCAAACAGAGGCAGCAATTTGTGCAGCAGTTGGGGTGGAAGGTGTCCAAAAACTCTCTTGAGTGTGAGACTGCTCAACACTGGCAATGATGTGCCACAGGGCATGGATCCCAGCAGCAATGGAAGCAGCTACCCCAGCACATCAGACACCCCTTGAACTCCCATTAAGCTCTGCAAGGAGGACACAGCCATCCAGCTGGGAGCATGATTCCTTTCTGTGAACCTTGGGCAGGCAGTGATCGTGGCCTTGCCTCTAGGAGTTTTGTACAGGCTGGGGAGTCATTAAGCATTTCAGGAGAAGGTGAGTGGAAGTTTGCACTTTTAATGACTTTTAATGGGTCAGTGACAGATATAGAACATCAAACTTCATATCAGAGTTAATTTTACTCAGTAAAATTATTTCATACATCGTAGAGTCATACTTTATTACAAGGGGGGAGGGAAGAAAAGCAAAGAAAACCTTAAGTTTTTCATTGGTCAGATTTTTGTATTTCTTGATAAAGTAGGAAGATTTATGCAAAAAAAATCAAAGACTGTGGATGAAATTACTATTCTTTGGGTTCGTTATCAATTTCATTGGACATATCTGTCAGATAATCCTAAAATTTTAAATCAGTTCATTCAACCTTATCTTTGCTTTTGCTTGTATACCAATGAGTTATGACAATAACAAATACACCATCTGCTGGAAGCACCAAATAATAAAAACCAGAAAACCAACAAAACCAAAAAAACCCAGCACCGAAATGCTTCCTACAGTTTTCCTAGAAGTAAAATAACTTCTGCTGTGACAATTTATGTCTATATTTTTCTGTGTAGAACCTTTACTGAGATATAAACCTTTATGAAAATTTCCTTTCTTTTGTTTTAGCTCCATGATCTGAAGGAAAAAAATAATGAAGAAAAAAAAAGAAATAAATTTTTGCCTCCTTAGATGAAATATAAACTTCACCATCTGTGGTAACAGAACATATGAAACAGCGTCTACCAAAATTAACGAGGCATAGATAGACAAACTGATAGACCTAGGCAACTCATGTCCAAGAATCTTAAGGGATGTAGCAAATTACTGTGATAGTAACACATTGTTTTACTGTCTGAACCATAAATTTGTTATGAAGGACTGAATAGCTGAATTATCTCCAAACCACTGATTTTAATTTTTTAATAACTCAGAAGGAAATTGAGACATTTCAAAGGTTCAGAGGACTAAAAACAATAGCAATATTTGAATTACAGTGAAGAAAAGACTCAGAGACCATAGGCTGTTTAGGTAGATTTAGTTTAGTTTATCTTTGATAAAATGGCTATCAAAGAAAACTTGGAAATAAAAGTTCTATGCAAAAAATCAGGCTATTTATTTGGAATCCACTGTTTCCAGATGAAGAGGGACTACACAGATTTGATACCAGCAGGTTTCTTCTACCCTTGAAATCTGTAATTTGATAAATGCTCTTTGTATCCCTGGCTAGCAGGGCTGCTTTTATTGCCCTTAGCTTTTTCATATATTGTCATAATCACAGAATTTGGAAACCAAAGTGATCATAACCTTCAGGGACATTCTGTTAGACCCAGGAGGGATGGGTTAGTATGACTTAAAAAAAAAAAAAAAGGGAAAGATGAATTAATTTAATTAATTCCTTGAGAATTCATTGTCTTGGAAAAACACTGGAATACAGAAAAGAGATGAAAGAAATCTCAACAGTCATCTATTCAAAAGAAAAAATCATGTATTGATACCACTAAATAAAGGAAGGCCATGTACTGATGTCTGGGTATACCTCTCAGCTTCATGGAGGATCATTCACAGTGTTTGAACTTGCTTACTTTTTAGAAGTTGAATTTAGCTTGCTTCTGGGCCACATGTTGTATACTAACTACTTCTGTGAGTTTTTTTTCAGATCAGAATCTAGTATAAAGAAAAAATTCCATTGCTTGATTATCAGAGACCTTTTTTATATGGAACTGAACACATGGTATGTATGCTGCTTTCACTGTATGATGAGCTGTAAAAGTTTCTGAATATGCAAACCTTCTCAACAAATACCAAACCCACCATCCTTTGGATTTGAAAGAACACTGAAAGGAAGTTATTATGCAACATTTTAAACTTGGTTATTAACATGATTTTTCTGCATTAGATTATTTAAATATCAGGACTGAAACCAACTTCTTAGCTACATTTATATGTTGTGGACTTTTTTGTTAACATAAGATTTAGAGTGCAAAAAAGGCCTCTTTTGTCCTCTTTTGTCATTCTGAGGCTTCACCGTTCTATAATACAGTTTTAATATAGGTCATAGATAGGCAATTCCACACAGGACAGCTACTTGTTATTCTAGGTAATGGAAAAAAAAAGCATAAAATCAAAGGACATTCCACCACATAATATATACAGATATGCTGAAGCTAAAATCCCTCAGGCAACAGTTGTTTCATTGCTAGAGAAGTATTTTTGTTGTAAAGCAGATGAACATTAAGGGTCATATTGGCCTGGACATATCCCCGCAATGGTACACCTGTCCTGGGACCTTACAAAGTCAATAGGAAGCCTGTGGCCTGTTGCCAGCAATGGCAATATCAAGATACAGAGCTACAATTCATGCAGATTTCTTCCTAAGTCCTTAAAATCAAGTTAGTTCTCCAAACAAAACCTTAAATGTATTGAAGAAACACTCTTGTTTACTTGTCCCGTGTGGTTTTCTATGAATAACAGTACTACTGTAGATTTCAGATCAGTTTTGTGATTATCATTTACTTCCAGGTAATTTATATGTATTTGTCACCTAATTAGTTGATCTACATCTCATGTTTCTGTAGTTATCTATTCTTACCAAAACAGAAAATGCATAGTTTACTTAGTTGAATTATTTATGTTTTTCAAAATTTTTTTAAAATTTTTCAAAATAATTCTTAATCCCAATTCCAGTCCCTCTTATTTGGATACAACTGTTTTCTGAAGCCCAAATTCAGTCATTTTATTCACTGAAAAAAATATGTGAACAAAGTGCAATGACCTGTGACATACTGGAGGTCAGATAAGATGATTTAAAACACCTTCAGGGTTTAAAATCAAGGAAATCTCTATAAAATCTATCAAGTTTCAAAAAATATTTCACTGTGGTAAATGACTGTCTGCTAAAGAAGCTTGCATGAAGATAATAACTAATTAATGATTGCTTAAAACATTAAATAATGATTGCTTAAAACCTTAACTCCAAATTTCCTTATCTATCACCAGATATTTCAGCTTTGTTGTATTTGCACGTAGATATATAACATAACAGTTTATGTTATGTCTTATCTCAGAGTTACAATACTTTTGAGATGATTAAATTCTCTCCTGAAGTTCTTAAAGATATGCAGGCTGTTATTTAATACCGAGTAGAACTCACAATAGTGTGTTTTCTAACAGTGCATTATACTGGAAAACAATACATCCAAGTTCTCATTTTATAAGGCAGTGCTACACAAGTAAAGTCAAGTTATTGTGATTAATAGCTGTACCGTATGCAACAAGTACAATAAAGAAGTCTTGCTGGCAAATAGGAAATAATAGTTTGAGAGTTCTCCCTATGCTGCCTAACACTGGAATTACTTTTGCATTTCACCCATGAGTTGGGAAAGAAAAAATGACTAAACCACACAGGAAACCACCATAGCATCTCTCCTGCTATATTCCTACAACTGCCATCCAAATAATCATTTTGTTTCCAGTATCTGACATAATGAACAGTTTAGTTGAAATCTCAACCACAGACCATTAAAAAGCCATAGATAGCAAAACATATGTCTTAGAGTGCCACGTACAAGATCCTTCTACAAGATCTTTCTATGGGGTCATTCAGACTGAACACTCAGAAAAGTAGCTGAAAATGTAATGTAAGAAATCCAGAATATTCAGGGCCAATTCATAGTGAGGAAACCAAACAATGGCTTAAAAGTACAGACAGGAAGCATATAGCATAAAGTAAGATCTTATAATTTAATTTTACATTTAGCTAAAACAATAAATAAGAACTGCTCAAATCACTTTAATTATGAGAAAGAGGATAAAAATACAGGAAACCTAGAAAAAAAAGCATTACAAAATACTACTGAAAAGAAATATGCCTCTATGATACCACTTTTTCCTTTCTCTCTCACCACCTTTCTTTTAAAACATATTTATTAATAGAACCATAAAACAGTTAGAAGGGACCTTGAAGGGCCATCTGGTCCAACATTTTTTTTTTTGTGGGAAAGGGAGCCTAAACAAGAGTATCTAGCACCCTGTCTTGAAAACCTCCAGAGATAGGGACTCTGGGACATTGCTGGGGAGATTCTAAGGACTGATTGTTCTCACTGTAAAAAATTTCTTTCTTATATCTAGATGAAATGAGCTTCAGTGAATATGGTTGTAGCCATGCTTCCTCTGCTGCCAACAGCTATACGTGGCTGCCACTACTTTCTACATCAATGAAGCAAAAAAATAACTCCTGTAGATGTTTTCCTTTCTGTAAGAATTATCTGTAAGCCAGGCGGAGAAGATAGGGTGTAAACTAAACATATCCAGTTATAATTTATCTTGTTTTATGTGTTCAAAAATATAAGAAAGCCAAATGAGCTAAATGCTGAACTCATTTACAATTACATCTCAGTGGGTACTGAATCTGGTCCATAGTGTGTAAACACTGGATAAAATGAGAGAACACAAATTAATAAATAGTGCACTGCTTAAAGCATCAAAAAACAGTCCTTCCTGAAGACTAATTACAAATTAAAAGATGCCTATCAAATTATCCATGCTTCAGGCAAGCGGAAAATGGAATGGATTATAAATAAAGGAATTAATACTACAGTTTCTTCTCACTTTTTCATTTTAAAGCACCAATCACAAATATTATTCTCAAGATATGAAAACAAAACTATTGCTGCTTTATTGTCCCTCTGCACCAGGGAGCAGATAGAGCATAACAGTACTTGCTTACAGAACAGAAAATGTTTCTCTTGTATTGTCTCATGTAGCATTAATTTAGTAGCATATACAACTTGTTTTTGAATGATCATAGAATCATAGAATCATAGAATCGATTGGGTTGGAAAAGACCTCTGAGATCATCGAGTCCAACCCTTGGTCCAAATCCAGTCCATTTACTAGATCATGGCACTCAGTGCCACGTCCAATCTGCATTTAAAAATCTCCAGGGATGGTGAATCCACCACCTCTCTGGGCAGCCCATTCCAATGCCTGATTACTCTCTCTGTAAAGAATTTTCTCCTGATATCCAACTTAAATTTCCCCTGGCAGAGCTTAAGCCCGTGCCCCCTTGTCCTATTGCTGAGTGCCTGAGAGAAGAGACCAACCCCCACCTGGCTAGAACTTCCCTTCAGGTAGTTATAGACGGTGATGAGGTCACCTCTGAGCTTCCTCTTCTCCAGGCTAAA